>NC_138725.1:75431045-75880593 GCF_965113295.1 Leuciscus leuciscus | reverse complement strand
ATAACATCTTGGAGACTAAAATAATATCAGATTTGTCTTATTTTAAATAAACACAAAAAAATAGAGATGAAAAATTAACTTAAGTAAGAAATTTACTTTTGCTATGGTTTAATAAATGTCTATGGATATCTTCCACAAAAAAAAAGATTTTGGCGGATTTTTTTTTTTTTTCTATAGTGTTGATATGGCAACTAGTAAATACACAAAGTTTCGTCATCCAAGCATGTGCGGAAGTATTTAAAACAAGCGTGTTACAACTAGCCCCGCGTTAGGTTGTGCCCCGCGCTCCCCTACTCCAAGTCTGCAAGTCCAAAAATACATTTATGGTGAGATTACTACATTTTATTTAATTAAATGCATTTATAGTGAGATTATTAGGCTATATTTCCATGTCATATTCTGTGTTAATTTTGACCACGAACCATGCGCTGTCACTTTAATTCAGCGCGTGCAGCACAGCGAAAATAGACTCGGTGCAGAATGATCTCTGCACTGATGTATACGCACCGCAACTGGAACGCATTGTCGGACCGCATCCGCGTGCAGTGTGAAAGCTCTAACCTGTTAATATGGGTGCGGAAAAAAATAAGCACTGCATACGTAAATGTGAAATGTACGGAGCCCCTAAAGGGACGTGGTGGTGGAAATATTTTTAGGTTGGGAGAATAATTTTTTTTCAAATCTTTTGCTTTCCCCCGAGAAACTTTGCGTTCCCTCGCAAAACGTTTGCGTTCCCCCGAAAAACTTTGCGTTCCCTCGCAAAACGTTTGCGTTCCCCCGAAAAACTTTGCGTTCCCCACGCGTTCTCTCGCAAAGTTATTTGCGTTCCCACGCAAAACCTGTTTTGAGCTCGGACAGACACGTCCTGTTTAATGTCCCGCTGGCAGTGTTTCAGAGCTCCGTACGGTAATGAAGCGTTTCATAGTGTTTGAACTTGGACTCAAATATAAAGAAATGCGGTCAGTGCTATAACTCAAGGAGTTCAGTGAAATTGGCAATATTCACTATTCGAACTTCCCTATTCTTGAGCTAAACGTTGTTAAAACACAAACGACACCTTACAATCACAATAACCTAGACAACGAGCTACAACCCAATTCTCATCAAAACAAGCTTTTATAATAATATAGGCTAAATGGATCTCTATGAGCAGGCGGCTGAGAGACAGGTTTAAAGGGACCGTCTGCAAAGTCCAATATAACCCAAAAAACGACTACAGCATCAACTCATAGTCAAAAATACAAAAATAGTCATAACTTCAATGTTACAAACTGTAGTGCCACTCAATTAATTTTACACATCAATGGTGACCCACTGGTCATACTACACTGCTTTTGCACATTTTATATTATGAAAAATAATCAATAACTTCACTGTAACACACCAAATTTAGTTCACATATCACTGCTCTAATGTTGGTTATAGGCCTACAACACTTAGTTTGGGAAGTAATTGCACATGAAAAATAAGTAGGCCTATTCTTTACACAAATTATATTGGTACTGTACACAGCTTTTGCATTATATTTGCTTACTGAATTTGATGGCATTACACTGTATAACAGTGTGAAGTTATTTAATATTTTTTCTAAAAAGGGTGAAGTTATTGATTTTATTTTAAAAAATAATCTTAAAAATTACACTTTTTTTTTTTTTATCAAACTAAGTAATGTAGTATAACCAGCAGGAGAGCAGTGATGTGTGAACTGAATTTGGTGACATCACAGTGCGTCACAGTGAAGCTATTGAATATGTTTAATAATTTAAAATGTGCAGAAGGGTTTTGGGATTTGCACTTTACAGACGGCCCCTTATTTTTGACTTGTCTCTCATTCGTCTTTAGAGACAAATTAATAGCCTATTATATAGCTCGTTTTGATGAGAATTGGGTTGTAGCTAGGGCTGTTCGATTCCGGATTTTTTGGAATCGATTCCGATTCCTGTTTCTGGAATCGAAAAGAATCGATTCCTCACTGTTATTTTCGATTCTTTTCTTTTTTAATACCAACACCGTGTCTAACATTGTCGCGTTACCGTGCCACACAGCGAGAAACTCACTACACCGGGCGTGACAAAGCGACTGTTGCAAATCCATTTGTCCTTCCTATTAGACGTATTGCGAGTGCTGCTCGGTCATAAATAGAACGAGGCAATTACTTCGGGGATTTGTCACGTCGTTCTTCCTGCATCAGGTGTAGACAGTAGACACAGTGTAAAGACTAGGAATATGTTCACCATATATGCGGTAGATTCTATTTACCTAACTACACACACACACACGTATAGCCTACATACACTTATGTGGATAGATCGATTTTTATTTATTTGTGGTACATATATTTCATCCAGTAGCCTATCATAAAACTATAGCTAAAATTCCTGTTAAATTCTGAAAGCATGTTCAGGAACAGACTCATCTGTTCGCACAGTTTCAAGTTTTCGTAAAAAAGTTAAATACCTTGGAGGCATTTTTCTTCGCGTGAGTGTGATTAATTGTTGTTGTCGATTGATTTAATAAATCAGATTTATTTTTCTTGTCCTTAACTACAACGAGTAAGATCAAACCCTGCTCAGCAACCGATTCTAAAGATTTCATTGGGTCAGTCAATTGCGCTGATTGACACAATGCTGAAATAATCGTCCTACACTAAACCATACTCTGTGTCACGACTGGATCAATTTATTTAGTCTGAACTATTTATTTACAGGTGACGTGATTGTGTTGACAAATGAATTCGGCAACAGGCCGCGGTTTGTGTTAAAAAAAAAATCTTAAAGAGGAGTCGATTCCCCTTAATGGAATCGATTCCAACCTTTGGAATCGACTCTCAATTCCCAACACCTCGGAATCGAGGAATCGATTCTTTTTGGAATCGATTCCCAGCCCTAGTTGTAGCTTGTTGTCTAGGTTACTGTGATTGTAAATAGGTGTCGTTTGTGTTTTAACAACGTTTAGCTCAAGAATAGGGAAGTTCGAATAGCCTATGTGAATATTGCCAACTTCACTGAACTCCTTGAGTTATAGCACTGACCGCATTTCTTTATATTTGAAATTGAGTTCAAGTTCAAACACTATGAAATGCTCCATTAACGTACGGAGCTCTGAAACATCATTAAACAGGACGTGTCTGTCCGAGCTGTAAACAGGTTTTGCGTGGGAACGCAAATATCTTTGTGAGGGAACGCAAAAGATTTGAAAAAAAAAAAAATTCTCCCATCCCAAACAATTTTCACCACCACGTCCCTTTAGGGGCTCTGTAGAAATGGGCGTGACACTGACGCTTTTTTGTCAGTGGTAGAGTAGCCTACCGGCTACATGCGAGAAGTAGCAGTACGCAAGAAAAAGTGCAGGTACACTTTGGAGTAAAATGCAAAAGTGCCGGTACTGCGTACCGGTGAGTACCGCCCCACTTCGAGCACTGAACATGATGACGTACGATCTACTATAGAGACAGAGCGCATTTAGGCCACGCCCACACCCAGGGGGAAAACAAACGAACTGTCTCCATTGACTTTGCATTGCGAGAGGCTGCCTCCTTGTCATTTCTTGCTTCTAACAAAAGACAGACAAATGCCTAAAAGCTGCTGTGTGACAAGGTGTACAGCAAACAAGCTAAAAAACCCAGAAATAAGTTTTTATTAGCTCTCGACCCCAAAAAACGAGTGTTTTTAGGACATAAAAGTGGATACAGGCAGTTGAGACAGAGCGTCACGTGTCTCATTACTATGAGAACTAACGTACGGCCGCTGGAGGAGACCGTAATCGGCAACACAGGATAGTTTATCTTACAGAAATATAATATATAAAACTGACATTTGGATATTTGACTCACCAGTGACCAAATGTTTAACTTACTGCACACGTAGTGTATTTTTAGTGCATACTGAGTGTCAGGATCCCACAATTGACCCATTCGTTCCAGCCTGTATCCACTTTTATGTCCTCAAACGCTCGTTTTTTGGGGTCGACAGCTTATGAAAACTTATTTATGGGTTTCTTAGCTTGTTTGCTGTCACACAGCAGCTTTTAGGCATTATTCTGTCTTTTGTTAGAAACAAGAAATGACAAGGAGGCAGCCTCTCGCAATGCAAAGTCAATGGAGACAGTTCGTTTGTTTTCCCCCTTGGTGGGCGTGGTCTTCAGATTATGACGCGTTGCGCTCTGTCTCTATACGGACTGAGTGACACTTAAAAATTACATTAAGGAAATATTTTTCAATTTATCAATAGTAAAAATGTTAGTGAATATATAACTTATAAACTGACAGATACATGTTATTATTATACTCAAGAGTTTGTGGTCCTGGTGTGACTGAGGAAAACTCGCTCTTTCTGTTTAATGTGTGCTCTGCTGTTTTTCCATTTTATTTAATGTTACAATGTCTTATTGTTATTTTTTTTTAATTTTTTTTTTTTATGAATGTCAGTGTGGTTTCAGCCTAAAAAAATCCTCTTGTGGTCCAAATTTCGCAAACTCGGGAATCGAGTCATACATAGACAGTCTATCTTTTGTCATTATCCTCATCATCAGCTGAAAATTTTGTTTTGTTCCTTTATTTTCTGCCATTTGCCACATTGTTAAAATGTTCAGATTCTGATTTCTTATCAGGTTAATGATACTCAATTACATATTCAACTAAGAGCAGTGAGTGATTTAGGCTATTTTTGTTCCTTGGTTATATTAGTTTATTTTTCAGACATACCAGCCAAATGTTTTCTAGAAATGTGTTCAGAGCATAAATGATCTGGATAACACATCTGTATCACAGAAGGCCTGAATCTCTGATGTGTAAATGATCATGAGCTCGGTGTATCAGGACTCTGATGAAGATTCAACCAGTTTACTGCATAATTCATAATTCATGTTGCTATGCCGGTGGGGAAATACACTAAAAATATTTAAAAGCAACAGGGCTGATGAATAGGATTTAGGATTCTTTTTTTTCTTTTTTTTCTTATACATTTATTGTTATTATTATTAATATTTCAGCAATCTTGGCGATGCACACTTCAGCCAGCAGAGGGCGAAAATTCAAGTAGAAGAAGAAATCAACAAGAAGAAGAAGGAGAAAAGGAAGAGCAATCTTTTTTTAATGCTTTATTCAGTAACAGAACATACAACAATTAAATACAAAAAATAATAGTAATACAAAACAATAATAACAGCGAGAAAACCAATAAAAATATAAAATGTTTAATAGATACCGATATTAATAATAATACAAGTAAAAAAATAAATTAAAAAAGTAAGCAATAATACACAAATATGAACAACTACACAGGGGTATTGAAATCAAATCCATTTCTCTAAAATAATACAAAGGTCCTTAAAAAGGATAACATTTCAAGGCTTTACAACAGTCTATAGTCTTTTTTGCCTTGGTGTTCCTCACACCCTCCAATGATTTAAGATGCTGACAAAGCTCGAATTTAAATTGTATAAAACTAGGTGAATTTTTTGCCCATCGATTTATGAATGTGATATTTCCCTAAAATAATAAACAAATTAAGAACAAAACAAATTTTCTTTTCTAAAGGCTTATCGTAAAAAAAAAATTCAAAACTAAATTTGGGATATAATACCACAATTTGTTATTAGATTTGATACAATTCTGAATCCATTTAATTTTAAAGACAGTATTAGAAACTTCAAAGTCAATGGCATTTAAACCACCTTGATGAAATAAATTGCCTAATATACCTCTATTTAAGTAATGTGGCCTATTCTTCCAAATAAAATTGTACATTTTCTTATTAACTTGCCTAATAATGGACTTTGGAGCATCTAAAACCATTGCTGTATAAGATAATCTAGACAACCCTTCAGCCTTTGATAGCAATATTCTACCAGTCAAAGATAAATCTCTAATTAACCACACATTACATTTATTTTGCACTTTATCAATTAATGGAAGATAATTGATGTCAATTATTTCCTTTTGATTTTTACATATTTTGATCCCCAAATAAGAGACTTGGTTTTTAACTGGTATTCCACACAATTCCACCACACCATCAGGTATGTTTTTCAAAGGGAACAATTCACATTTATTAATATGTATAATTAAGCCAGAGACTGACGAAAACATATCTAAACACCCAAGTGCAAGGTATAAAATCTCATACAGGATACTATGGCTGTGACAAATGTCAGCAGAAAGGTTCCTATGTGAAACACCAGATGACATTTCCTGAGAACGATGCCTCCTGTAGAACAGATGAAGCTTTTCGACTGGGATTAGATGAGGAACACCATCTAACACACTGTCCTCTTCTAGAAACTGACATTGACATGGTAACTGGTTTTCCTCCTGATTACATGCACCTTGTGTGTTTGGGTGTAGTGAGACGTCTAACAGATCTGTGGTGTGGTGCAGTGGGCCTTCGAGCATTCAAGTCTTGGGTATCTCTGAGAGACTGGTAGCATTGAAGGAGTTCATTCCAGCAGAGTTTGCCAGAAAGCCTAGGGCTCTCAGTGAGAGACTTCGTTGGAAGGCAACTGTTGCTGTACACAGGCCCTGTTGTTTTAAAGAGTGTGTTGCCTCGCCAGGTTTATGATAACTTTATGCTGTTGTCTGTTGCCATCTACATTTTGGCAAATTCAAACTATTGTATCGAAATGAATGATTTGGCTCACTCCTTTTTGGTATCATTTGTTGAGCATTATGGCTCGTTGTATGGCAAAGAGATGGTGATGTACAACATTCATGGCTTGGTACATCTTGCTAGTGATGTTAAAGTGCATGGTCCTTTAGATAGCATATCTGGCTTCCCCTATGAAAATGATCTTGGTGAGCTTAAAGGGATAGTTCAGGATTTTAGACATGAATCTCTATAGCTTCCCCATAAGCAGTGTGGTGCATTGACCATGACTTACCCCCGACAGCGTCCTGTGAGCCGAGCTCCGGTCCAGTTTTGGTCAAGATGAAATTAGTCCGGCAAGATTGCTGGGGTCACGGCAATAAAGCTTTTTTCTTCTCAAATCAATATGTGTTCAAAAGAGTGATATATTTGCGTCACTAAAACGTTGTCTATGGAGAGGTCAGACCTCGTAATGGCTTGGCACTATTTTCTCCCCTGTCATATCACTGCGCGCTGCCGCTACCTACAGCCAGCTGCGAGCTGCGCAGGCGCACACCACTTTTTCAGTTGTTCGGCAGTGTTTACAGCAGTGTTTACGTGCTCAGAACAGCTACACGAACGAGCTAACATAGCTACTCACCAAGAGCGATCAGTTTGTACAAGCTTTGTAGAAAATGGTGCGGACTTGTGACTATCCGGACTGTACAAACAAAGATGTGGCGCTTTCTCCTCACACATTTCAAAGATTTCCTGTGGCAGATGTTGCTCTGAGGCGACTTTGGCTCATTGCTCTGGGCTTCAATGTGAACACCAAACTGGCGAAGATAAAGAAGATATCCTTTTGGCTGTGTGTCGAAGTCAATGTTGTCATCGTCGCTGCTGTAGTCAGACATGTTATCGTTCTCTTTACGAGCTGTAAACAAAGTGACACGTGCGCGGCTCCCAGCTGGCTGTAGGTAGCGGCAGCGCGCAGTGATATGACGGGGAAGAAAATAGTGCCAAGCCATTACGAGGTCTGACCTCTCCATAGACAGCGGTTTTGTGCTGCAAATATATCACTCTTTTGAACACATATTGATTTGAGAAGAAAAAAACTTTATTGCCGTGACCCCAGCAAACTTGCCGGACTAATTTCATCTTGACCAAAACTGGACCGGAGCTCGGCTCACAGGACGCTGTCGGGGGTAAGTCATGGTCAATGCACCACACTGCTTATGGGGAAGCTATAGAGATTCATGTCTAAAATCCTGAACTATCCCTTTAAGAGATTGGTAAGGAAGCCTCACAATCCACTTGCACAGATAATCTGCAGGTTGTCAGAACATGAGGAAAGGAACTATTTCACTAATGTTCCCCCATAAAAATGGACCTGTACCACAAACACTGACAGAAGCAGTACATCAGTTCAGACAGCTTACTGGTGATGGTGTCATGCTGCGAATATCGAGCAAAGATGATTGCATTGCTATTCATGGCAAAGTGATTTCAGTAAAAAACATTGCTTATGGGGGTAAAGAGTATGTTATGTTTCAAGAGTATAGAGAGAAAGAGGCCTTATACACTTAACCTCTTTCCTGCAGAAACATGGGAGTATTCATCGTGTTCAGTTTGTCAACAGTGATGCACTTTACTGAGCTCACAAAGCCCTGGCAGAAGTGTGTGAGGTTACCCCTGCAGTCTTCCCTCTGACTCACACATATTAATAATATCACCAGTTATACTACAGGGCCGTTGAATGCTTGAATCTGATTGGTTGACGAACGTTCTAAGGTGTGCATTATTTTCAGGGAAACGCACGGCTAAAGTAGTTCCAGGCAGGTCTTGACCGCATTACAGTTCCATATCACTTCGCGTAGTCAACTGTAATAACGGAAAATAGGATACAATTCATAACAAGAAAAAGCATTTCGCCCCATGCGCTTGATCTGCAATTTTCAATGTCTAGCTTCACAATCAATAGAAACATGCAGTTTAATTTGAATAAATAAACTATAAAGTCCTATCTATAATCAATAGAAAATTAAACTGAATATAGGCTAAATAAATGGATAGTCCTGCAGCACGGATTTTTATTGCAGATAATAACAAATAAATAATTATTGATAGGCCTACTTGTTAAAAGGGCTTTGGGTTTCATTTATTTGGCTAGTCTACTGTCATCTGTCAATAATAGAAAAAAAAAAAGAATTAACGAATTAATTAAAACGATTGAATTAATTAATAAATAATAATATTGACGCACATGCTTTTCTGTCTCATTTATGCAACATCTCTCTCTAATAACTGCATTAATAACTGCATAAAGCCGGGAACACACTTTAAGGCCGGTTATGAATGTAATTTGATACTTTGACTGATCATGCCCAAACGCGTGTTCAGCGCGTTCAGTCTGTGTTCAAAGTCGGTGTTTAAAATCTGCTGCAGTCGATGAAAACAGTCAGAGAATGTGTCATCTAGTCGTGTGTCCCCAGCATTAGTCTGCTATCAGTGGCTCAACCCTCCGTTACTAACTCTACCTAACCCTAACTCAGCATTAGTCTGCTATCAGCGGCTCAATCCTCCGTTACTAACTCTGAAATGACGTTTTGGAATTAGCAACGGAGGCATGGGATTAGATGCGTAAGAAATTAGTCCTACATACAAGAGCGTTTTAATGACAAAAACTTTACAAACGTCTTGAAATACATAATCTGAACAATGTTTCGAGGTGTGGTAACTGTAGTATAAGCGGAATAATTGACTTCAGGCCGTTGAATTATTAGAAAAATAATGCACACCCGAGGTGTAACGGCCACTCCGCTTCGCGTCGTGACCGCATTACCACCTCGGGTGTGCATTATTTTTCTAATAATTCAACGGCCTGTCGTCAATTATTCCTTACTTAATGTACATAGTTCTTGAGAAGCAGCAACACCATTTCTGGATTATATTGTGGGACATGCTTTTGTAAGTTGCATTTATATGAATTCGATTTTTAAATGAATCTAAATTAAGTCTAAAATGAATTACAACTCTTGTTTTTTTCAGCCAATGTATAATATCGTAATCTTTGAAACCACAAATGAAGTCGAGGTTGTCCCCCATAATTGGGTAAGGGTCAATGTTTGTATGTGGCCTCCATACAAATATGAAGATAGAGTTAAAGCCATAAAATCAATGGTAAAGCCAGGACCATCCTGGACTCCCTTCAAAATCCGGGTTATTTTTACTAGAGGTACATATCCTTAGCTTCCATGGGTCAGATTTACTAACAGGTTGCACCAGCATAAACCGTCTTTTGGTGTCGGGATTTATTAAAGACACTAAAAAGGTGTGAACAGTTATTTTTGCGGCTGACCTTGTTATATATATATATATTTATTATTATTATTTTATTTAATTTTTTCATAATTTCTCTTTAATGTATTTTTTAGTTTGCTTCACAGAAACCTTGTTGTTTATCAATACAGAAACATATGAAGAAGCTCGCCCAAAACTACCAGAGGCAGAAATAAACACAGACCTTACAGACGTGGACTCGCCCCCCGTGAGAAGAAAGACACATGTAAACACAGCACATACAGAGCAGAGTATGGCTGCTGAATGAGGACAATCAATTGAATTATTTATTTATTTATTTTTCTTCAGTAAAAGGGCACGTTTTTTCGATGATAGTGAAACTGAGGATGAAGCAAACTTTCCACTTCCAGCAGCGCCAGAAGTGCAAATCAACCCCATCAGGAAATGTAAGATTGGCCAATTTGTGCAACACTTATAGTTCTATTAATTTGTTTAATTAACACATTTGTTTTTTGTGAATTCATTTGAGGAATGCTATCATCAGTTCTGGAAATACACTTTTGCCTTTGAATTTAGTAGCGCTGTCACAAACGATAACTTTTTTGTAATCTGTTTTTTTTATGCTCTGCTTGCATGCTCTGATAATATCTTTCTAGGAGTATCTATGAAATCTGATTATGTTGCATTGAACTGAATAAAGAATAATATATTAATTTGAATATATATATATTTTTTTTTATTATTATTATGGGCCTATTTTCTGTCCAATTTTTGTGTTACTTTAAAAATAATTGTGGCTATTTTCATTTATTGACTTGTATTTTATTTTTTTTTTCAGGAAAATTATTGATTCTTTTTGCCAAGTGCATCCAGAAGTTTCGGTTTCGGCCCAGAATTTTAATTTCGGTGCATCCCTAATTAAAATACATGTAAAAACAATGAGGCACACAATTGGTTTAAATAAAGCAGGGCTCGACATTAAGCCTTGTCATGTAAATCGGTCATTCATTTGGATTTTTTTGTGTTGTAAATATAATTTATTTTGAAGCAATATTCTCATCAATGTTAAATCAGCTTTGACGAATCTAAATCTGCATATTTTTACATTGAAAGGGCATTTTTGCCCTAATCGTATTAAATGTGTGCTCCATCGTTCATTTTAAATTCTTACATTTGAACAATTACTTTTTGAATAATGAGACACTAGGGATTTTATAAATGATCGCAGTATGTTTACTGAGTTCATGTGTGATGCACTCATTTGGTTTGATTTCTCGAGAGGTTGGGCAAGCCTCAACAGCGCAAACCTTGCTGACAGTACATTATTATCATTCACTTTCGATCGCCACACACACTAAACTATTGTAGAATCATTCTCCCTCTTGTTTTCCTGTACAGGAACCAGCAGAGCAGGGAATTACTCTCTACCACAGGCCAGAGAGGACGCAGAGACAATGAATTGTAAGTATTTGAAGAAAACACATGTAATCGTCCAGTCGTTTTATGAAAAAAAAAAGGTAGGACAAATTGCAACAGAAGCAAATTCAACTGATTTTTGTATCCTGAATATGTCCTGAGAAAGGGGGGGAAAAAGCCCAGAAAAATCCCTTTAGGGGAAAGTTTATAAAGACCCAAATATAGCCGATTCATTATTTTTCTCATGAATAGGGTAACATTTTTAACCTGTATATCACCATGAGAATTACTGAGTTGATTACTTGCATCAAGACAAACCAAAAAATTATACGTTTTTTAAAATTGTTTGTTAACATGGGCAAATGGTGCATAATCTAATTATGTATGTGCAAATTTGCATAAATACCACAACAGATCTAAACATTGGGTATAGCCAGGTGAAAATGTCTTGTTGGCATATAACAGTAAAAGACTTGATGTTAACCCTTTAAGGTACACACCATGAAAAAAGCAAAGGAAAAATTATTTCTTTGCATTTTTTTTTTTATTCAATTATGATAACAATAACAACAATCAATTTTTTTTTTTAAATTAGACCCTACAGTTTTAGATACAGTCCTCTACCAAACGGTTGAGACGTCTGTTCATAATAAAAGAACAACATTCACAATTAAGTGCGTGTGTGCGTGCAAAACTTTGATTTGAATTTTTGGGGGGGTTTTTTTCTTTTATTTTTATGTCAGTGGGAGAAAAAGAAAACCTCCACTAAGCTTTACAGACACTGTTATGAATATGGTCAGACTACTTTAAACCACTGTGCAGTAAGGTCTTCTTTGTAGAGTTTTAAAGATGATTTAAACAAATACAACACATATTTTTGGTGGTCGTGCAACAGCACAAATGATTTTGGTCAGATGATGGTTCAGGTGTGTCCTGGCTGTAGCTCTGCCAAAGAAACAGTTTTCAGGGAGTTTTTCCCCATTTCTCCTCTTCTTTTTGGACGGTGGTTTAGAGGATGAACTTGTTGAGGCAACCTCCTCCTCATCCATTGAATCAAAAGAAGTGTCCCCACTCTCTTCTGCTGGTGTGGGCAGATAATCTGGATCATCTACGGGGTCATCATCACTCAGATCCGCATCTGAGGCACAAGGGCCAGAAAAGTGCGTGGTCTTGAACCGTAAAATGATTTGGCGTCCATCTATCATGTCTAAAACATAAAGAAAACAATTTGTATTACAAACCATGTACTCGTGCTAGTCATATAGTAATACACAAACATAGTCGATTTTAAATTATGAAATTAATAGTAACACCAGAATTGGTATTAATTATTCAAATTTATTCTTGATATTTACCATATATACAGTAGAGAAATGGTGAAAAAATTATATTGATCAAATATTTTTCATCAAATATGTAATTGAATAATATTAAATTAATCATTTTAACAACACTAACCCTTTTGTTCATTGTAAATAGCTAATTTTACCAACATTAGCTAATTTTACCAACATTAGCTAGCTTCTCTACCATAAAATGACAACTCAACCGTTTGGTAGAGCATGTTTTGAAAAAATGATTTGACCCTTATAAGACTTATTTTTGTTTAATTAAGTTACATAATTCTGTTTAACAACTCCTCAGAAACGATATGTCAACAAAATAGTCTTACCTTTAAAAGTCCCGCCGATATGCGTCATCAAAGGATGAGTGAATTTTCGCTGTGTCACGTGCTGTTTGAAGGAACACTGAAAAGGCATGCCGCTCACAGACACAGTGCCATCTAGTGGATTTCTTTAGCATTGCACAATTACCAAACGATAGAGATGGCTCATTCAGGTTGAGTTAGGCTTGATGCATTTTTCAATGAAATATAGTGACTTAAAGTCTGGTCTACCAAATGGTTGAGTAGTACCTTAATTAAGGTCTGAATGGAACCTGTTTAGGCGACCCATGAGCATTAATACATAGAAGGAAGTACTTTAAACCAGCCTTTATTAATTATTGCAGAGATGGGGTTTGGGGCTGGGTCTGTGGGACTGTTTCTGGGGGACGAGTCTGAGGGAACAGGAGAGAAGGGGTAAGGAGAATGCAGAAGACAAAAGGTAGGCTAAGTAAAATAAAAAGTGAACCCCCAGAAACAGTCCCACAGACCCAAACCCCATCTCTACAATAATAATAAATAAAGGCTGGTTTAAAGTACTACTTCCTTTATGTATAATCCCCAATGGGATTCTTCAGGGCTTTTTTTTCTTCTTCTTCTTTACTCAGGACATATTGAGGATACAAAATCAGTTGAGTTTGCTTCTGTTGCTCTTTGTTCTAGGTTGACCCCCATTTTGGTTTAAAATGACTGGATTTTAATGTTTTTTGTTTTTTTTAGCTTAGAATGTTTATAGCTGTGTCTGAAACCGTTCACTCATTCACTAATCCCTATATAATAGTGTATGGCGTTTGAGTGCACTATATCTGGAAGGAGTGAACGAAAATAAGTGAGTGAATTCGGACGCTGACGTTTACACTGCGCGTCGGAGAGCTGGAGCTGTCGCAGTAAAGGCTTCGTCACACGTGATAAAACTCCTTCTATCTTACATGTTACTTACTTTATAAAATAATATTAACAACAATCATATTGACTTTATTTTGTATATACCTCCGTGCCAGCTTTGTAGTTTCATCGATTGAAATTGTTAAAAACTCACGTTCACAGATGACAGGGTCGTTGAGGCGACCGTTATGATTACACTCGAATGACAGATGATCAACGAATATTTTTCAAATCATCCACCAAATTATCATCTATTCCTTACAGTTTAACGAGTTAAAACACATTGTTTTAATGCCTAAGTAATATTTTAATTAAAAAAAAATTACCTTATTAATAATTTTTTCATTTAATTTGAACAAGTCATCTATATATTGTCTCAATATTTTAATACGTTTTATTCAAGTAATGATCAAGAATAATACAAATGTTAAAAATAAGGATTAAACAAATGTTAAAGCAGAAATAAGAGTAAGCTGTAAAGTAATCTCTGGTTTAAACTCACTCGCTCCCGCACTTTCATGCGAGCTCAGTCCTCTACGCATTGGATTGTGGGAAATTGTGCTTCAGCAAGTGTACATCGGATGTACGCTCTAGTTCAGAGAGGATTGTGGGTAAAAGTAGTAAACAAATGTAGGGAATGATGTCGTTCACTCAGAATTCGGACACCACTACAAAATGGCCGACACCCTAAATAGTGCACTATATAGTGGATAGGGAGCGATTTCAGACATGGCTTATATCTTTGTGTTTTGTGTTAATATCTAATGTTAGCCAAATTCAGGGTGACATTATTTATGGCTTGTTTTGATGCCAAAAACAAATCCACAGCAACCAAAGGAGGACATCAACACCATTGAAACAGACATCAGTAACCCGTAAATTTACAATAAAACCTTTTCTTCCCATTTAACCCATAACCATATTTTACCCATATAACATGTGCTAAAGGAATCACATCCCACACTTTAGACATGGAGAGGCAGAGGTCTTCTTAAGTTGTAAGTAATACTGTGTCAGTTCACTAACACTGCATTCAAATCTTACAGGTTTACCCATATATCCAAAATACTGTTACACAACATACATTATCTTTCACAACAATTTAAGTTCTAAAACTGACCGTGTTTTACTCATTAACCTATTAAACCAAATTATGTACAACCAAATCTGCAGAGCCATAGAGTAAAAAAGAGTTTTACTTCCTTCTACTGTCATTTAACATGTTCAAACTAATATATTGTTGTGGTGTTCCCCTCTTTAGCATCATCCCACACTGGTGTCAGTGAAGGTTGGTACTGACGTTTTTTTTTTTTTTATGCTTTTTCTTTTTTATAGCTTGGATACGCAAAATTCTTGCAAACCAAGAAATGATCAAAGAACAGATGGGAACATTGGTTAAATTGGTCTACGAACTCAAAAAATGATCAACTACAGAAGACAGCCCAACATTAAACACAGACTGTTTTCCACTGTCAAGTTTTCAACAACTTCAAGTCATTGAGGGGCAGCTGCAGCAGGAAGACTACAAGACAGCTGTGGTAAGATTTCATATTTCAATAGAACAATTTAACTCCTCAATTAACTGTGTCAGTGTTTTCATCTCTTGTTCATTGTACATGGTACAGAAGGTAGTCAACCATATGTTAAAATCATATCTGTACTGGCTGGGCCGGTTCGACATGGAATGGTTAAGCAACAAAAAAGGTTTGGCTTGGTGAAGAAGCGGCAATTGAACTGATTTGCTTAAGTCAAAATGTGGATGGTCATAGTTGGCACTAACCAATGAGATTGATGGTTGCGAATAAGTTCCTCCTACTGCTGAAGGAACTGAAATGAATGTAAATTAGCTAATGATTTACTCACCCTCAAGTCATCCTAGGTGTATATGACATTATTCTTTCAGACAAATACAATCAGTTATATTAAAAAAATGTCCTGGCTCTTCCAAGCTTTATAATGGCAGTGAATGGCTGTATATTTTCCAAGGCCTGTCTGCTGGAAACTATTTTTTTTTCTTATACTAACGCATCGCTTCGCTTCAAAGAGCCTTTATTAACCCCCCAGAGCTGTGTGGAGCACTTTTATGATGGATGGACGCACTTTTATGCACTTCAAAACAGAAACGGCTATTCTACTATCCTTTTATAGGCTAAATCGTTATAGGCTAAATCGGCAAAAAAATGAACTGTTATATTGACCGGTAAAAGCCCACCCCGTTTTTGAACATTCTAATCAAGTATGATGTTTGCTTGTTCCTCTATTTGTGCATATATTTATTTTTACAGATAAACACGTTAGCCTTGAGGGGAGGCACAACAGTAAAGGAAAGTGTATGGCGGATTCTGAGCTTCCTTCTATCAAACGACATGGCCCGGCAAATGAACTGGAGGGGAATCTCTGAAAACTGTAATTAATGGTATGGCTTTCTGAAATTAACTACTGCGTTTTATTTGTGTTTGGTGTCAGCTAAAAAACAATTCCCTATAAATGTTAGATTTTATAATAAATAATAATAATTTGCTTATTTACTGTTGGTCATTGTAGCTGCAGTCAGAAGAAACCGTTTGACTTCCACTGCAACAGACCAGGAAGTAGAAAACTGGATAAAGAGATGGCTGCAGCTTTCCGCAGACAGGGATGGAGGCCGTCGGGCAAGACAAAAAAATGGACTGTTTCCTGGTTCTGACACTTGCCTGTTCGACGGACTGCCCTTTTGCCTTGCTCTGTTTTTGAACTATAGATCTGATTCTCCACTTGTTTTATTAAATTCTCCTGGTTCTGAGTGACACTTGCTTGACCTTGTTCATAATATGTATGTAGACCTTGGTCTAATGTTTTCTTTTGGACTGGTTTCTGGCAGTCCTCCCCTTCTGGACCTCTGCCTGTTTAATTTTATACTTGTTATATTTATATAATATGTATTTATAATATGTATTGTTTCCTGTTTTTGATTACTATTTTACTATTTATAAATGTAAAAGTATTCATGAAATATTTATATTTATTAAATCACTTTTGACTGATTATTTGAGTATTTTCTTTATTATATGATAATTAGATCTGGGCCAGATGTAGCCCATGCCATTTCTGAGATCTGGCCCACGTCTGGCCCGGTTGTCATTCCATGCGGTATGTGGGCCAGAAGAATTTGGAAGATGTGGGCCACAACTAAACTGTCTAAACTGTCAAAAATAATCAGTCTAATTTTCGGCCGATCATTTTTTACATGTGTTGTGTCTGACACTCCAGGAATGCAAAACACTGACCAGGTTTAGGGTCAGGGTTTGGGTTAGGCAATTAGTTGTGATGGGTAAGGACAATTCAATGAATTGTGTTAATGAATGTCCTAATAGATGTAAGAATGTGTGTGTGTGTGTGTGTGTGTGTGTGTGTGTGTGTGTGTGTGTGTGTGTGTGTGTGTGTGTGTGTGTGTGTGTGTGTGTGTGTGTGTGTGTGTGTGTGTGTGTGTGTGTGTGTGTGTGTGTGTGTGTGTGTGTGTGTGTGTGTGTGTGTGTGTGTGTGTGTGTGTGTGTGTGTGTGTGTGTGTGTGTGTGTGTGTGTGTGTGTGAGAGAGAGATACAGACAGAACTGGCTGGCCAGAGAGAGACACATCTATGTCAGAGAGAAGTGGAGACTGAGCAACAGTCAGGGATGTTTTATATAAAAAAAAATGAAATTATTTGCCCTAACTTCATAAAATAAAACAACTTCAACATTTATTATGTGTAAAAGTCAGTGACGCGCTCTCACATTCTCTCTCTCTCACACACACACACACACACACACTGAATTCTAAATTGTTCATAGAATTCTGAAATGTTGATTAATTGTCCTACTTACTTTTTTATTTTGACTGTTTATTTGACAGGGACAGTGCACAATTTAAACAATTGCACCAGAGTTAGCTAACAGCTAATTTGCATCTGTTGTCCCTGGACAGGTAGACAAAACAAAAACAAAAGACTCAAAACAACCACTAAACAACAAATACACTACATACTGTAGCAACAATGACATCCGGCCAGCTGCTTTTCACATTAAGTGAATCATGAGGGTGTCGAACACATCTTCTTTGTCCTTAGGAAGACAGCTCTGGTTATTATTATTCCCTATGGGCTAATTCACCAGCGCCAGGGTGTCTGGAGCCCCCCCAGTTCAGTGTGAACTCCCCAATAGACTCGTGACATTCCAACGCACACACACAAACATACTCTGGACTTTGAAACAGAAACCCCCTACAGAAAAGGACTTTTACCCATAAAGTCACTATTAAATGTACTAAATATATCCCTTTTTGTGTTAAGAGGTGTGTGTAAACCATAGGAAAGCATATATGTCCTATTGTAACATTAATAGAACTGCAAATGCCTATACTAATGCATAATAATGTATCTTTGCATTGCTACAACGTCTATTCATTTGATTCACATGACGTCACTGTAGCTTTGCGCCGCCATCTTTGTCACGGCGCTGATCCACTTGTCCGTGCGACACTTCTGTCGCGCCGCTCTCCACTATATTCCTATGGGTGACGTCAAGCGACTTTGACGCGCCTGCAAAGCATTCCGGGAAGGCGGCGCTTCATTTGGAAAAATGCTGCGCGTCAAAAAGCTGGCCGATGCCCATCTTTATGCAAATTAATTCCGTTAAACGCGACGCGACTATCCAATAGAATTAGAGCATATGGAGACGGAGGGAAGTCTCTCGCAGGTCCTCTGTTCTAATACGCTACATTTCCCGCTCGGTCAAAACCACGCCCATAGCGGTAAACGCCCATCAACGTACCAATGTGGGGAGGCGTCGCGACACCACGCGACAGTCGTGTCGGACAAGTGGATCAGCGCCCTACACGCGACAAAGTGACACGATACCATTCATTTCAATGGGGAGCGGGCGACTTCCGGCGACATGCGCGGTCGCGACCGTTGGTGACTGGATGGGGCGTGTCTGGCGACACGACAAAGTTGAGAAATGTTTAACTTTATGCAAATGAAGAGCGACTTTCGCGAGCGACAACCAATAGGAGTGGAGCCTGGAGCGCGCGTCATCATCCTTCTCCGCTCAGCACCTCGCCCCATCGACAGAAAGATGGAGGAGTATTTTTTAAAATCTAAAATACTACTGTTATTGTGTCATGAAATGTAGTTATAAGAGTTTTTCAGTCGAGAATGTAGTTGTTTAAAGCTCAAATATGTGGTTTGTTTACAGATAGCGCCTATTTTCAATTTTGATCTGATATTTTCGGAGTTGTGAGACCCAGGTACTCGTTCATTTAACTTACATGCTTTACGAGTCTAGATATTTAATATTTTCTCTCCAGAATGTTTGTTTTTAGCGGCAAGAAAACTGATTCGCTGTCATTGGATGTTATTCATAAACATTACAAGGCAACCAGTAGTGGGAACGCCCACTAGCGACCTCATCGCCAGCCACCAGCGACATGCAGCGACAAAGTCGCTTGTAGTGTGAACGCAGCTTAATGCCTGCAATATGTTGTGCAGTTGGCTGCAACAACAGCCGAAAGAGGAACCCTGAACTGGTATTTTATTCTATACCAAAAGAAGAGAGAAGAGAGAATAATTTATTTAAAAGACTTGAAGTCTCATGTTGGTTTGTGGTTAATTATATTTCCATTATACTCTCAGTGGCCAACATTATACAGACAGATATCGACAGATAATGTTTTGTCTTCATTTTATTGTTGGATCTGTTTAAATGCACTTTATCATGGTAAGTTAGTAAGATTTGGGGTTGTTTTGAATATGTCTGTTAGTTAATACCTAAATCTAATAAATATTTTTTCTGAAGTTCATAAAGATATTGTCTTCGTCACATATGCGCTTTAGATGTTATTTTGTGTAAGTAACGTTAACGTTAGCTCTGCAGACGATGCATAATCTCAGCCTTGAAATGCATATGACTGGTTCTTGCAAAAATGATAATTCTGCCGTCATTTACTCACCTTCATGTGCAAATCCTTAAGTTTACTTTCCGTGGAAGACAAAGGGACATTTTTGAATATGTAGCCTAATGGAGACTCTTCTTGTCGATGTAATGAAAGTGAATGAGCCTACTGGGGGCTGTCACGCAAAAAAATAAAATAATAAAAGACAAAAAAACATCACAAAAGTATCATAAAAGTGATCTAATACGACTCGTCCGTTATATTAATATCGTTATTCATATGATAGCTTTATGTGACGAACAAACTGCAATTTAAGTCGTTATATTATAATCACTGATGAGCTTTACCTCTTGATAGCTTTTAATCGCAGCCGAATCATTCAAAAAGATTCGACTCGAAAGATTCTTTCATTTCGATATTTGTGTTTATTAAACCTTCTCTATAATTGAACATCTGTTCTTTCGGACAGATATGGCAGTCTTTTATGATATTCGGCTGATGTCTCTGGCTGTGCTGATGGACGGATTAGATAGATTCATTCATACCAGCCGAACAGCTGCAGATTCATAGATTCATTCATGACATCGCCTTGACTCTCATGAACGCGCATGAAGCTCTATGACTTAAGTATTTCTATATCATGAAAGGCCAATTGGGGCAAGTCTGGGGCAGATAATAATGGACTAAAGAAAACTTGGGGTAACAAATAAGAATCGGAGCCTAAAATATAATTTTTCTCCAGGTATCTCTGTCTCTCTCTCTCATTCAAATGGGCAGTTTGGGCGGCCATACCGGGCGAGCCGGTCGCAAATATGGCGGCGTTCTATTTGTAGTGACGTAGGTGGCATCTATGAATATTCTATTTTTGATATCTCTGTAATCCTCTCCAGCTAACGGAGGTGAATTTCGATAATCAATTGCAGTAATTTGTATCGTTTGACACCTTTCATATGTCTGGAGCAAATCTTCTCAAATTCGATCTCAATCATGACTCATTCGAGTGGGCGTGTCTAACCGGACAAAGGAAAACCTTCCGCTCGAAATGCGCTAAGATGATTCGTCCTCCACGCAAAAGGAGGCGTACACGGGACACTGTTAAAAGTCTGAACCTTCAGTTTACACACTCTCTCAACCTCATTCTCTTCTCCCTCCTTCGGAAACTCTGGAAACCCAAGTCCGGACCGGCTGCGGCCTGCTTCTTTTCTCTTTTATTTCTTTGTATGTTTTTCTATAAGTCTAGTTTCGTTTTCCTATTCGCCTCTGTTCATTCACGAGCTGAATGAACTTAGCCTGAATCATTCTCGGTAACGTACACTTACCCGCTACACAACTCCGGAAGAAGACCAGGGGCCTCATGTATCAATCTTGCGTACGCCCAAAAACTTTGCGTACGCCAGCTTTCACGCTCACGGTCGTACTAACAGTGAAATGAACGCGAGAATGTGCGTTCCTCCACGCCAATTTCATGTCTGGCGTACGTACATTTCTCATTGTTTTTGTCCGTTGGCGACTCTTACAGGCAATGAAGTGAAGTTGCAAACATTACACAACGAATGGTTCTACAAGTCTATCGCACCACCACCTGTGGGAAGCATTGCTATTAATTTGCAGCTTATAAAATAAATGACATATATTGTCTCACGAGCCTTGTGGAAATATTCTATCAATTATGCAATTAAGTAAGAACATATAAAAGCATATGCAAATTGATACAACCCTTGGTCTATGGAAATGACAGCTTTGGTTTAATGTCCACCTTTATATCAGACCATTTCTTTTAAGGTCATTTAGGGTAGACTGTGCACAGTTGAGACACCTTAAATAACTTGCGGTCGCAGCAAGCACAAGTTGTGATTTTTGCTGTGCGTGCGTATAGTGTCCTCTTTGATCGTGGGAAATTTGAAAAACGGACGCATCTCCGATCCGAAGAAATCGGGAAAAGTTTTTTTTTTTTCTAAGCTATGACGTTCACTTCACCATGCACTCTCCACAATGAATAGCTTATTATCCTTATGTGACTGTTAAACGTATCACCACAAACGTTATTCTGTGCCCTAAAAACTGGCATATTTCATGGTATGTGTCATGCAAGGTAATTGCAAAATCTAGCGAAATGTGCGAGGTGGCCAGCGGGGGATAGTTGAGACACATATCTACTGTACCCCCGATAGAGCTCTATTAGGAAACACACTGTTTAGTTGTTCAGCGTTATGATAACAGGTTAAATGTCATAATAAGCCAGCATAGGACGCAAATGAAAATAAAATTTGATATTTGTGATATTTAAACTGTGTATTATTAATAAATATTGTTACATATCTTGTTCCTGCTTTATACATTTTAACCAGTGCTAATTTAAATAAAAGGAATGAATATAAATGGATGAATAAACAAAAATGTTGCCCAATTGTTATTTTCTTTATTTGTCTTTATTTTTTTATATTTACAATGAATGGTTAGTTACCTTCACATCATTAGAAATGGGTGTCTCAACTGTACCACATATTGGTACAGTTGAGACAAAGTTGAGAAAAAAGCACCTTATTTTTATGAGCTAATTGTGGAAAATATAAACTACTTGTGGGTATTATTGATTGATAATATCTTAGTCTACAAGCTAATGAAATGTCATGTGGCGTGTCATGTGGAAATTCACTTCTTTTCAATGTCTATTTTTGTGTGAAAAATCAAATCTCAACTGTACTCAGTCTACTCTACAGTGAGACTTTCAGATCCCACCGCATTGACGGCATCAGCCAAACTCTCCCATTCATATTTTTTCCTTTTGTTATTAATTCCGGAGGACAAAGTTCCAAATATTTTTTTTTTTTCGTTTCTACCTCCGATAGTAGCACTTTCTGTAAAGTTTCGTTTCTTGCCGACATTTTCTTACTGTTTTCTTTTGCCAAAGTGGACTCATTACCATATTTAAATTAATTTAATTAAGGGAGGAGACTGGGTGGGGCGTTGTGCTCGTGCATGTGCGCTCAATTTTACGTTAACTGGGATGTACAAAGAGAATATGCGTGGGATCCTTCGTACGCAGAGATTCATACATCTGGGTTTTTTTGTGCGTACGCACATTTACAGCTTTGTCCGTACGCAATGTTTTAGTATGAATTCAACGCAAGTCTTTGTACATGAGGCCCCAGGGGCCTCATTTATAAACGTTGCGTACGCACAAAAGAAGGCGTACGCCGCTCTCTACGCAATAATTGGTATTTATAAAAAGCAAACTTGACGGGAAAATGTGCGGTCCTTCACGCAAGCTCTGACCCAGGCGTACGCACAAAAACGGGTGAAATGAGAAATGGCGACACCGTCGGCAGACGGAAGAAACACGTGAAAGTGTGTGAAACTTTAGACCGTTGTGTAAAAAAATGACAATACTGCCTCTCATAAATAACATGAAGACTTTACAAAGCAAGTCTTACATTTAACAGCCTACACGAACACCCGTTTGATCGATCAAAGTGTAAAACAAACAAAATCAAACGAAAATTACAACAGAAATGCTAATTAACACATATTTGCAAAAAGAAAAGTGAAAAATGTTCTGCAATAATATTGGCATGTTGTGCAATTCATCCTCATAAATAATATAGTAAACAGAACGAAATAATGTACAAAACTGATATTCTCGTCAATGTGTCCATCTGGCGGAGCAGATAGATGCAATTAGATAGACAGATAGATAATTAGGGAGATATATAGATAGATAAATAGATAGATGTATTAATTGTCCACTGGGGAAAGTTGTTTTCATAGTAAAACATTTCTTCATCAGCTACGGAATCATGGTATTCATGCATATATGCCTTTAGTTTGTTTTATTTTTGATAAAATAACGTATGACGTATATCTCAACTCTGGCGATGCACTAGACGCTTTTTTGCCTCAACTTTGATGTCCGACCATTTCTTCTTTATTTCGGCCACGGTGACGGTCCGAGGTTGTGAGGCTGCAGCATACGCCGTCTGCAACCTTTTGCCACTCAAGTGCCTTTTTTGGCATTAGTAATGCCCACACTGTGCCCTCCAAACAACCTTTTACTCCTCTTTTCCACCTCGCCAACGATAACTTCTACTTCACATTCAGTGAAGTTACGTTTTTTTTTATTTCCTCTCTGTGTTTGCCAGGATTTCGCAATCAATGAATATTAACTTGTGGGCGTGTCACGGACTATTTATGGGCATCTACGGGCGTGACATGAAGCCGCAAAAGCTGCGCTACATTTAGAATTGATTGTGATTTATTAAGGGAAAACTGCGTAGGATGTGCGTGCGCACGGTTTTATAAATCCGAATATTTCTGTGCGTACGCACGTCCTATGTTTCATCCGTACGCCACTTCTGACGCAAATCCTACGCAAAGTTTTATAAATGAGGCCCCAGGACACGCATTTCAGCCCTAAAAGGAACACACACATATTCCTTTTTCTCAGCTCCACAAAAGATTGCATCAAACTGCGAGTATATAATCTGACATATTTTAAAGCTGAATCGATGGTGTCTCTCAAGAGGGTTCTTTGTTTATAATAAGTTGCCAGGCTCTTCTTCAATTCTCTGATCGCAGATTTTTGCTTTCACTTCCGATCTCATCTCTCCTCCTTCTCTCTCTCTCTCATCCTCTCTCTCATCCTTTTCTGTCATTCTATCTTTCTCTAATTCTGATCATTTTATTCTCTCTCTCACGTTATTCCTTATGTTCTTGTTTGGTTAAATGTTTGTTTGTTTTATTGTTTGCATTTTTACGTACGTTTATATTTGTAGCTCATATAATCTCTCTAGTCTACATCTATTAAAATCCATTTATACTTTAACTGTCTCTGTGTTTGAAAACCCACCTTATAAGTCAATGAAATCAAAGATCTAAGCTACAAGCTCGATATTATAGACTACCTTGAGTAGTTTTAATTCATAAACTCAGAAAGTTTGATGTTCGTGGCCAGAAGATAAACTGGAGTTTGTAAACGGGATACCCCTTCTTAACTGTGATAGTCTTACATTTATTCGCTGGACGAATGACTGATGACGAGACCAGTTACAGAACGAGGTATTTCCGAAAATTGATAAAGTAATGTATATGCGATTTATGAATTATGACCATGAGTTATGATTAGTAATATTTCCCAAATTCCCTATATTCTTGAGCTAATTCGCATTGACCCAGAGTCATTTACGTTACAATGCATTTACAAAAAATACATATCCATCAATTTAAAATTTATACAAAATATATATTGTATGTATATGTACATGTGTGTGTGATTGGGAATGCTTTGGCAATACATTGGAACAATTGTCATGACAATAAAGCACATATTGAATTAGAGAGAGAGAGAGAGAGAGAGAGAGAGAGAGAGAGAGAGAGAGAGAGAGAGAGAGAGAGAGAGAGAGAGAGAGAGAGAGAGAG
The DNA here is from genome assembly GCF_965113295.1 of Leuciscus leuciscus. Classification (NCBI taxonomy): domain Eukaryota; kingdom Metazoa; phylum Chordata; class Actinopteri; order Cypriniformes; family Leuciscidae; genus Leuciscus; species Leuciscus leuciscus. Next base: position 75,855,449 of record NC_138725.1, on the reverse strand, counting down.
AGATTCATCATATATTCATGTCGTTTCAATCCTTAATGACTGACGGCCACAAGAGGAACAATTTTGATTCTCTTTTAGTTTCTCTTTTCTGCTCAGATGATTCTGTCATGTTTAGTTTGAGTTTCTCCGGATCTAATTTAAAATAAACTGACCTGGAAAAAATAAATATAATGAGCATTTATTTATTTTTTTAATTCTAATTTAAAATGATAATTGTAATTGCAATATATATATATATATATATATATATATATATATATATATATATATATATATATATATATATATATATATTTAAAACCATATGAAACAAACACAATACTGTGTACATTTCTAAAAACTTGATAAATGTATTTTATTTACAGTTTTTTTGATAACACTATTGTACAGTGTCATTGTTACACGTTACATGTATTTACTGTAATAATATACACTCGAATGTATATTTCCTGAAGAAAATGTGAGTGGTGCTTGCAGTGGCACATGCTAACACAATTAACAATGTTGTGATTCCATGATATACCACGTTCTAGTATTTTTTACCATGTTTCTAACATGATTTACCACAAATTATCACATTATAGCATGATTTACCATGTTTCTAGCATGATTTACCATGATTTACTACATTCTAGCATGAATTAGGCAAGGCAAGGCAAGGCAAAGTTATTTATATAGCACATTTCATACACAATGGCAATTCAAAGTGCTTTACATAGAAGAAATTAAAATAATAAAAAGAAATAAGAATAATTAAAACAGTTTAGAAAAATAAAATGAGATACAGTACAGTACAGTCGGACGAACAGTGGCACAGTGCTCATTCAGTAAATGCATAGCTAAACAAAAGTGTTTTGAGTCTGGATTTGAATGTGACTACAGTAGGAGCACATCTGATCTCTTCTGGAAGCTGGTTCCAGCTGCGGCTGGCATAATAGCTAAAAGCAGACTCACCATGTTTAGAGTGAACCCTTGGTATTTCTAGCTGATATGATCCTAATGATCTGAGTGATCTGTTGGGTTTATATTCAGTGAGCATATCTGCAATGTATTGAGGTCCTAGGCCATTGAATGATTTATATACCAGTAATAATACTTTAAAATCAATCCTAAATCTAACTGGGAGCCAGTGTAAAGACCTGAGGACTGGTGTGATATGTTCATATTTTCTGGTTCTGCTCAGAATCCTAGCGGCAGCGTTCTGTATGAGCTGCAACTGTCTTATGGTCTTTTTGGGAAGGCCAGTGAGGAGTCCATTACAATAATCCACCCTGCTGGTGATGAAAGCATGCACAAGTTTCTCTAAGTCTTGTCTGGAAACAAAGCATCTAATTCTTGCAATATTTTTCAGATGATAGTATGCTGATTTAGTTATTGCTTTGACATGACTACTGAAACTAAGGTCTGACTCTAGTGTCACACCAAGATTCCTGACTTGATGTTTAGTTGTTTGACCCCTGGAGTGAAGGTATGCGTTCACCTTGAGAACTTCATCTTTGTTTCCAAATGCAATGACTTCAGTTTTATCTTTGTTTAACTGAAGAAAGTTTTGGCACATCCAACTGTTGACTTCATCAGTGCATTGGCACAAGGAGTCAATTGGGCTGTAATCGTTAGGCGATAGGGCTAAGTACAGCTGTGTGTCGTCTGCATAGCTGTGGTAAGCAATTTGGTTGTTTCTCATTATTTGGCTCATTGGGAGCATATGCAGGTTGAACAGGAGTGGCGCAAGAATTGAGCCTTGAGGGACTCCGCATGTCATGGATGTCCACTCAGACGTATGGTCTCCTATACTCACATAATAACCTCTCCCATCTAAGTATGACCTGAACCATTTTAGGACTATCCCAGAAAGCCCCACCCAGTTTTCCAGCCTGTCAAGAAGTATGTTATGATCGACAGTGTCAAATGCAGCACTGAGGTCGAGTAGTACCAGCACTGATAATTTTCCTGAATCAGTATTTAAGCGAATATCGTTTATTATCTTTATGAGCGCTGTCTCTGTGCTGTGATGCGGTCGGAAACCAGATTGAAAATTGTCAAAGTATCCATTCGAGCTTAAGAATTTGTTCAGCTGATTGAAGACAACTTTTTCAATGATCTTGCCTATGAAAGGAAGATTTGAGATCGGTCTATAGTTGCTTAATATGGTCTTATCCAGATTGCTCTTTTTCAGGAGGGGCTTGACAACTGCAGTTTTCAGGGAGTTTGGAAAACTCCCAGAGAGAAGTGAGGCATTTACCACTTCTAGAAGATCTGCTTCTAAACTGTTTAGCACACTTTTAAAAAAAGATGTGGGAAGTGTGTCAAGAGCGCATGTTGATGTTTTAAGGTGCTGTACAGTTTCTACCAAAATTTTGCCATCAATTTTACTGAAATCAGACAAAGTTACTACTTTTTCAGGTGGTCTGATCTGTCTGACCCCAGCGCAACTCAATGATGTGCTGATCACCTTTCTGATATTATTGATTTTGTCAGAGAAGAAAGAAGCAAACTCACTGCACTTGCTGTTTGAGAGCATTTCACTAGGAATCTGGCTTGGGGGGTTTGTCAGTCTCTCTACAGTCGCAAAAAGAGTGCGTGTGTTGTTTAAATTGCAGTTTATAATATTTGAGAAGAAAGTCTGTCTAGCTTTGCCTAGTTCCATATTGAAAGCATGCAGGCTGTCTTTGTAGATGTTATAATGGACTACAAGTTTTGTCTTCCGCCACATGCGCTCTGCTTTTCTGCATTGTCTTTTCATATTTTGCACTGCTGTTGAGTTTCTCTAAGGTGCTTTTTGTCTGCCACTCTTCTTCCTGACTTTCACAGGAGCAATATCATCAATTGCACTTTTAACTTTTGAGTTAAAAGAATCAAGGAGAAAATCAACAGAGTCAGCAGATATGCTTGGTGTTAAGGATATAGCCTTCATAAATAGTACACTAGTGTTCTCATTTAAGCATCTCTTCTTGACAGACACAGATCTAGCTTCAGTGGCAGGAGAGATCAATATATCAAAGAAAATACAGAAATTATCAGACAGTGCTACATCCTTAATAACAATCGATGAAATGTTTAGACCCTTACTGATAAGTAAATCTAGAGTGTGTCCATGATTGTGTGTGGGTCCATGTACATGCTGAGTCAGATCAAAAGTTTTTAAAACAGTTTTGATTTCTTTTGCCATATTGTTTTCTGCATTATCTATGTGAATGTTAAAATCTCCAGCAATGGCAAAACAGTCAAACTCTGAGGTAATTGTTGATAACAGTTCTGTAAATTCCTCAGCAAAGGCTGGAGAATATTTTGGAGGCCTGTAAATAATGATGAGTACTATGAATTACTATGGGCTAGGAAGTGTTAAGGTGATTCATGATTGGCTGTTTGCTGCCCCGAGTCAAACGAGACCACCCTCATGTTTCTATGACACTTCTATCCGGATATCCCTTTGATCTCTTTCAATGGAACTTGTTGCTAAGGTGCTCTCTAAATGGTTGCTAGGGCGTGGCTTGATAGCTTCACAATGATCCCGAGAGACTGATTGGTCGTCTGAGTAAAATGAGTGCGCCCCCTTGTCTCTATGACACTGTGATCCAGAGTTATGTTCAATTCAAAATCCCAATGCAATTTACCATAGTAGGAGAAACGTGTGTTTCATGGGCCGTCCTACACCATAGTAAGTCAATGGGGAAACTTTGGGCCGCTCCTCCCCCCCAGGGGTGCAACTATTACCCCATTGTGAGGTATGTTCTTACAGAGCCTGTCAGCCTCTTCAAATGTGGCAAATCACACGTTTCTGTGAAATCCTCTCTCAGAGATACGAGTGCTCAAAGATTCAGTCCAAACTCTCTTTTGATGAAGATTCATAAAGTGATTCAGTCAAAACTGGACATTAAAAAGCAAACGTGTAAAAACAGTGAAACTCAGGGTGACAAACGTTTATCATGAATGAAAATAACAGTCAAAGATCAACAACTGAAGAAACATGTTCAGACTGAAACAGGAACAAGCGTTTATTGACCATAAACTACAATAACATGATTAAACTGTAATAAAACATGTGAATTATTAAGTATTTATGTAATTACACACTTCTGATAAAAATGAGAAATTGGTAACACATTTTCTTTGTAATTTTTTTTACAGTGTGTGTGTGTGTGTGTGTGAGTCAGTGTGTGCTTGTTTAATGTGACACAGAGACACTGAAGAGTTATAATTATTAAGTCCAAATCCAGCATAAAGTGGTTCAGTGAATGTGTGTGTGAATGTGTGTGTGAATGTGTGTAAGTGTGTGAGTGTGTGTGTGTCAGAGACGCTGTAGAAGGACAGAGTGCCGGCCGACACGTCCACAAACACTCCTGCTCTCTTACAGGATCCTGAACCAGCAGAAACAGCAGTGCGGTTACTATTGTGACAGACAGTGAGTGTGTGATTAGAGCAGAACAGACTCCAGGACTTCTCATTCAGTCCAAACTCACAGTCAGAACTCTCTCCTTTCCTCTGGATTCCTTTATATGACACTGATATATCAGCATCTCCACTCCATTCAGCCTCCCAGTAACAGCGTCCAGTCAGACTCTCTCCACACAGAACCTGAGGACGATGTTCAAATCTCTCTGGATGATCAGGATACGACTGACTCTCAGACACACGCGTCACCTTTCTGTTCTCCTCAGACAGAACGAGATCAGTGTGTGTTGTGTTTGGATCCAGTGTGAGATCAACGGCATCTGAACACAAGAACACACACATTACAACAGCAACATTTACAACAACACACACTAAAACTGTGTTTGAGGACTTACATCTGTGTAGTCTTGATGTCATCATGAACTCTCCTCCGTGATCCACACTAGAACACACACACAAAATAATAATAACTTTAATTAAAGTTTAATTACACTTATGAGTCGTATTCAATATTAATACATTTGAGATTTTCTTGTTGATCAAACGCTTCAGGAAAATAAACTAATTAAAATTCAAACACTAACACACACACACACACACACACACTCTCTCTCTCTCTCTCTCTCTCTCTCTCTCTCTCTCTCTCTCTCTCTCTCTATGGCCAGACTGTGCTCGCTGAGTCTCTCTCTCACACACACACTGTGATCCACACTAGAAAACGTACTCGGTTACTAACGTAACCTCGGTTCTCTCTAGAAGAGGGAACGAGTACTGCGTAAGATATCTTACGCTAGGGGAAAATCCTTTTCCGCGAGATATTGAAGCCAAAAATTATCCTTAATTTTGTAATAATGCAAAACGCGTTGCAGCAGCAATGCAGACATAGGCGAGACAGCTCGCGCGCCTATTGGCTGCTCTGCGGCAACTGCAGCAGCCTATCGAGCGAGGCCTGGCGTGACGTCAGACCCAATCGGGGCACTTCGCGCCCGCTGCGTCACGTCCCGCCGAAATGGGCGTGGTCTAGGCCTATAAATATCGCTCGCAGGCAGCTATTATCTGGTTTTTCATCATCGAAGCAACCAGAGCGTGTGCATGCACGGCAAGATACGCAGTACTCGTTCCCTCTTCTAGAGAGAACCGAGGTTACGTTAGTAACCGAGTACGTTCTCTTACGAGAGGTCTCTCGTACTGCGTAAGATATCTTACGCTAGGGGACCCAATGTAAAACGCCGTGCATGCTGAGATCTGACACCAAAGACCCAAGGGCGAAAGCCCGGGGTACATATAGTGCACAATCACTCAGTGAACTCACAGGGAGTCCGGGAAGAGGGAGGGGTGCAGCCTCACTTTTCCACATAAAGTAGCGTCGATGGGACGCGAATTTCATCATACAGACAGGGCGGGGTACGGCCTGAACTGATGGGGAAAAATGTGGGTCTTACACGGTTTGCCCAGCTTTATACTGTCGAACGTTGAGCTGTGCTCAGCAAAACGCAGCATTCTGAGCTGAACGCATCAGGTCAGATAATACTGGTAGTTTAGACCGACAGCAGCCTGGCCTGCAGGGCGGGAACCTCTAGGTTATAAAACCTTATAAATGTAGACGGGGAGGCCCAGCCTGCCGCCATACAAATATCTTGCAAGGCAATCCCACTTGACCAGGCCCACGAAGAGGCCATGCCTCTCGTGGAGTGCGCTCTGACACCCAAAGGGCACTGCATGCCCTTGGAGGCGTATGCCAGCGCTATAGCATCAACTATCCATCTGGATAGGCTCTGTTTCGACGCGGCTAGTCCCTTAGAACGTCCGCTAAACGAAACAAAGAGCTGTTCCGTCTGTCTGAAAACAGACGAGCGAGACACATAAGCTCGTAATGCCCTGACTGGGCAAAGGAGGCTCGCGTCTCTTTCCTCATCAGGGACCGGTAGGGCTGACAGAGAGATAATCTGCGCCCTAAACGGTGTGTTGAGGGATTTTGGAACATAACCGTGCTTAGGTTTGAGTATAACTTTTGAGTCATTGGGCCCAAACTCCATGCACGCCGCGCTCACAGAGAGCGCGTGCAGATCCCCTATGCGCTTCACTGAAGCGAGAGCCAGCAAAAACACCGTTTTGAAAGACAGGTGTTTCAAATCGATTGACTGTAAAGGCTCAAATGGCGCACCTTTCATGGCTTCCAGAACCGTAGAAAGGTCCCATACGGGGACTGAGGGAGGTCTGGGAGGATTCAGTCTCTTAGCTCCTCTAAGGAAGCGGATGACTAAATCGTTCCTTCCTATTGACTGACCAAGCGTTGTTTCTGAGAACGCTGCTATAGCCGCCACATAAACTTTGAGCGTGGAGGGGGCCCTGCCCCCATCCAACAGCTCTTGTAGGAAGGAAAGCACCTCCGTCACATCACAGTTTGTGGGTGACACACCACGGGCTGTGCACCAGCCCGAAAACACTGACCATTTCGAAGAATAGAGTCGTCTTGTAGACGGAGCTCTAGCCTGCGTGATCGTGTTTAATACTCCTTTAGGGAGTCCAACATGTACCCGTTGATGGCCCAGACATGAAGGGACCATAGTTCCGGGTGAGGATGCCAGATCGAGCCGCGGGCCTGTGAGAGGAGATCTCTCCTCACTGGTACTGGCCACGGGGCAGTACTTGCTAACTGCATCACGGCTGGGAACCAAGGTTGGTTTTTCCAGAACGGTGCTACCAGCAGTACTGAGCATCCTTCTTCCCTGATCCGTTCTATCACCTGAGGCAGGAGAGAGACGGGGGGAAAAGCATAGAGCGGGCGGCGGGGCCACACATGGGCCAGCGCGCTCCTGCTCTTGGAGAAAAATTCTTGACAGTGAGCGTTTTCTTGAGACGCAAACAGGTCCACTTCCGCTCTGCCGAATTTCTTCCACAGCAGTTGGACTGTCTGTGGGTGTAGAGACCATTCGCCTGCCGGAACATTGTTCCTGGACAGTCTGTCCGGTCCTAAATTCAAGATCCCTGGCACGTGCGCTGCTCTGAGCGAGCGCAGGTTGCACTGAGCCCATACCAGGAGGCGTTCTGCCAGCCTGTACAGTTTCTCGGATCTGATGCCGCCCTGGCGATTTATGTAGGACACCACAGACATGTTGTCCGAACGGACCAAGACGTGGTGACCTTTTATTTGGGGACAAAAACGCGTCAGCGCGTTGTCTACTGCCAGCATTTCGAGGCAGTTTATGTGCAGGAGCTTCTCCCGTTCTGACCACAGGCCGAAGAACGGTCTGCCCTCGAGCAGCGCTCCCCATCCCGAGGTGGACGCGTCCGTGGACACCACTTTCACCCTCGAGGAAGTCCCCAGGCTTACACCTGATTGGTACCAGTCGTTCGCTTTCCAGGGTTTCAGAGCTGTAACGCATTTCTGATTGACCCTGAGGCGAAGCAAACCGGGTGCCCACGCTTCGCGTGGGACTCGCGCTTTCAGCCAAAACTGCAGCGGGCGCATGCGGAGCAGACCCAGCTGGAGCACTGACGATGCTGAGGCCATGAGACCTAGCATCTTCTGAAATTTCTTGAGCGGGACAAACGCGCCGCAGCGAAAAGAGTTCGCTGTGCGTCGAATGTCTACCGCGCGCTGTTGTGATAGTCGCGCTATCATGGATAGTGAGTCCAGTTCTGTGCCCAGGAAAGATATTTTCTGACTGGGTGACAGGGAGCTCTTTGCCCAATTGACACTCAGACCCAAATCCTCGAGGTGATCGAGTAAAATGGTCGTGTGTTCTATGAGCACTGCGCGAGATTGCGCTAGAATCAGCCAATCGTCCAAATAGTTCAGCACTCGCATGCCTCTCATTCTGAGGGGTGCGAGCGCCGCATCCATGCACTTCGTAAATGTACGGGGTGCTAGGGACAAACCGAACGGCAGGACTGTGTACTGATATGCCTGGCCCTCGAAGGCGAATCTCAAATATCGCCTGTGACGTGACGCTATCTGTATTTGAAAATACGCGTCTTTCAGATCTATTGACACAAACCAATCTCCTTGGCGAATCTGCACAAGGATTTGCCTGGTCGTGAGCATCCTGAACTGTCGCTTCACAAGCACTTTGTTCAGTTGCCTTAGATCTAGTATGGGTGTGAGACCCCCGTCTTTTTTCGGTACCAGGAAGTATCTGCTGTATAGCCCTCCCTCGCTCTGATCTTGAGAGAGAGGTTCTATGGCCCCTTTGCTCAATAGTTTCGTCACTTCGGCTCGAAGTAGATGTGCTACTTCTGTTTTTACCGTGGTCTCGACGCGCGCCACATAGCGGCGAGGGCGTCGGCGAAACTGCAGCGAATAGCCTCTTTCTATAATGTTCAGCACCCACTTCGAAACCCCGGGTAGCTTTGCCCATGCGTCTGCATGGATAGCTAGGGGTCGAATACGAAGCGCGCTCGGCTCGCTCAGCGATGGAGAAGCTTCGGTGTGCTGTAACACAAGCGTGTCGCTCGTGACATTTGAGGCATGGGGCGCGCTGATGACAGCGGGCAGATTGCTCGCGCTCGACTCCTCTGCGGTGGTTAACCGCGAGGGGGAGGGCTGGGCGGTTCCCGTGGGAACTGTCATGTCTATGTGTGGATGTGGGCGCGGGACAGCGGGCACATTTATCACACCGAAAGCATCGTTCGCTTGCGTGAAGCGAGTGCACGTTGGTTTCGTTTTTACAGAAACCGTGAGACATGCGTAACGTGGTGTTAGTGGGCACTGGGTAGTGGGCAAGTTCACCATGTTTGAAGCGCAACCGATCTGAGTCGGTTTTATGTGCGCGAGCCCTGTGTGACAGGCTGTGCTTATGTGTAGGGATGGGCACTGGGCAGTGGGCATTCTTACTACACACGAAACACCATCGGCCGTGGCCGGGACACCAGAAAATACACTCTTTTGGGGATTTATCTGGGTAGCCGTGAAAACGGCATTTGTGTGCAGGCAAGCGGGTGACAGAACCGACTTGTTGGCTGCAGAAAACACTGGAACAGTCACATTTTCTGGAACTGGACGAGCGAATAGCTTTGGTGTGAGTCCGGCCGCAGCGGGACTGGAACACCGTCGTTTTCCTAGCTGTGCTAGGACGACTTCGGGGCCTCGGGCTTCACCGTGATCCTAGGTCGCGAGCCGCGTCCTGCGGGGCGGCGACCGGATGAGCGAGAGCGCGGTCTCGCGCTTCTGGCCTGGCGGCGCTGTGAAGTGGAGGCAGTGGACGGTGGCTGTGGCTGTGAGCTCTGAGCAGACGGTTTCGCACGGCCTGCTGCAGAGCTGGAGCGCTTCGGGAGGAAGGGCTTCATAGCCTGAGACGCTTTCTGTACCTCTGCGAATCTCTCCGCGAAATCCTTGACGGAGGATCCAAAGAGGCCTGTAGCGGAAAGCGGGGCGTCGAGGAACGCGGTGCGTTCAGACTCGGCCATTTCCGAGAGCGTCAGCCAGAGATGTCTCTCAGACACGGTGAGAGAAGCCATAGTCCGTCCAATGGCTTGTGCTGCGGACTTAGTAGCACGAAGAGCGAGGTCCGTGGCACTCCTTAAGTCCGGCACGCAGATCGCATCAGGTCCTTCCTCATCCAGCTTACGGAGGAGATCGGCCTGGAAGATCTGGAGCGTTGCCATGGTGTGCAACGCTGACGCAGCTTGCCCGGCGGCGGAGAAAGCGCGGTGGAGCAAGCTTGACGTCGTGCGGCAAGCTTTAGAGGGTAGGGCCGGCTTAGCGCGCCGTCCAGCGGAGGGCGGGCATAAGTGGGCCGCTATCGCCTCTTCAACCGGCGGCAGCGAGAGGTATCCTTTGTTCTTGGCATCGTCAACGGCGGAGAATGCCAAAGAAACAGCAGGACGCACTCTAGCAGAATAGGGGGCGCTCCAGGACTTGGCGACTTCTTCGTGTAACTCAGGAAGAAAGGGCGCCGGTCTGGACACAGGCGAAGCGCGCTCCCCAGGCAGGAAAAATCCATCCAGCCGGTTGTGAGCGGGCTGCTCAGGCGAAGACCACTCGAGGCCGAGGCTCGCCGCGGCCTGTGCGAGTACTCGCATGAGTTCCGTCTCAATGGAAGCTCTCTTGCCTGACGATGTGCGGGCAGGGGGTGCGGGGTCCTCAGAGCCCGCCCAATCCTCACTGCCTGACGCCAGGATAGAGCAGGAATCATCCTCTCCCAGCAGGGCTTCCTCATCCGCGATATCAACGGAAGCGGCGGCAGACGGCGGCCGCTGTCCGTCAGGAAGCGAAACAGAAGAAGCCGGGGAAGCAAGCGGGCGAACCGGCGAGCTTTGGCGGCTGAGGGAGGGTTCCGGGGCCCGCTGGGCACGGCGCTTTTTACGGCGCGACGGGCGGGGGAGCAGTCTCGGTGAAGACGGCTAGGCGAGTCCTCAGAGTGGCCATTGCCATCAGCTCGCAGTGAGGGCATCCGCCGTCAGCGAGCGCGAGAGCTGCATGTTCCTCACCCAGGCAGGAAACGCAGACCACGTGGCGGTCCCCGTCGCTGAGTGTGGCTCTGCACGAGCCGCAGGAAGGCATCTTTAAAAAGACACTAGCTCTTTTAGAAATGTGTGTCGCGGCGGCGACACACACACACAGAAATACAGTGTAATTAAAAGAGAAGGATATAAGCGCCGGAAAGCGCAGCAGGAAGGCGGCGCGGCCAGCGACTTCAGTGACTCGTCCCGCTGAAGGTGCTCTCTCTCGACGGCGCGGCTTCTAATCCAGCTCCAGCGATGCGTGTGCTTCGCTTGAAGGATGAAAAATCAGATAATAGCTGCCTGCGAGCGATATTTATAGGCCTAGACCACGCCCATTTCGGCGGGACGTGACGCAGCGGGCGCGAAGTGCCCCGATTGGGTCTGACGTCACGCCAGGCCTCGCTCGATAGGCTGCTGCAGTTGCCGCAGAGCAGCCAATAGGCGCGCGAGCTGTCTCGCCTATGTCTGCATTGCTGCTGCAACGCGTTTTGCATTATTACAAAATTAAGGATAATTTTTGGCTTCAATATCTCGCGGAAAAGGATTTTCCCCTAGCGTAAGATATCTTACGCAGTACGAGAGACCTCTCGTAAGAGAACACACACACACACATACACATTCACATACACACAAACACACACACACACACGCACACACGTCTGGTTCACTATCTTTGTGGGGACTCTCCATAGACTTAATGGTTTTTATACTGTACAAACTGTATATTCTGTCCCCTTACACTAACCCTACCCCTAAACCTACCCAATACCCATCACAGAACACTTTCTGCATTTTTACATTTTCCAAAAAATATAATTTAGTATGTTTATTTACCCATTCCCCTCATGGGGACCGCTGGCTGGTCCCCACAATGGAGGTGATCTCAGGTTTTACTATCCTTGTGGGGACATTTGGTTCCCACAATGTAATATAAATCAAACGCACACACACACACACACACACACACTCTCTCCCTCCCTCTCTCTCACTCACTCACTCACTCACTCACGCACGCACACTCCCTCTCTCTCTCTCTCTCTATGGCCAGACTGTGCTCGCTGAGTCTCTCTCACACACACACACTGTGATCCACACTAGAAAACACACACACACACACACACACACACACACACATTCACATACACACAAACACACACACACACGCGCACACACACACACACACACACACACACAGACTAGATGTCGCCTTGGCTACTGCTGAGAAGCCTGTAATACAATGTGATGTAAGAGCCAGTAGAGCCAGATGTAAGAGCCAGATGTAAGAGCCAATATATACATATGGGTCAAGGCGAGGCAAGCACTTCTTCGTCGTTTCGTTGCTGGTACTGTGCTCCAAAACGTAGGTGCTGATTGGCCGAAGAGGAGTACTGTGTATCTTCGCCACTGAACTCTATCTATCGATCTGCGCTCGATTGCTCTTCCTTCATCCTCCAACTACCCGGATGTCTGTCACAGTAACTTGAAATTGAATTGGTGATCTGAATCTGAATTGTGAGAACTGAATGTGAGGATATATAGAGTGTTTCATTTTCAGTGAGGATCAAATTGTACTGGACTTCAGTTCCAAACAAATAAATTCAATTTCAAATTATACAATTCGAATTCAGTTTTTCAATGCAATTATTCAAATTAAACAATACAATTTCAAATTATGTGATTCAAATTCAGTTTTCCAATGCAATTATTCAAGTTTAGCAATTCAAATATAAATTATTCAAATTCAGTTTCTGGTGGCACATATTTCAGCCCATATCCACCTCTCTCTGAGAGCACAGTGAACACACACACACACACACACACACACACACACACACACACACACACACACACACACACACACACACACACACACACACACACACACACACACACACACACACACACACACACACACACACACACACACACACACACACACACACACACACACACACACACACACACACACACACACACACACACACACACACACACACACACACACCTCTGAGAGCACAGTGAACACAGTCACTGTTCTCTCTCACACACACACACTCACTCACACATACATACACATGCACACACACACAGTAAAACTAAAGTAATACATCCTAATTTAAATAAAGTGCAAAAAAACTTTAACAGAAATTTTCCTTAAATGTTTTGCAGAAAAACGCTGTTATTTTACAGGTATTTCCTGAACTAATTCAAATGACTCTCAGCAACAGAACATTAAACACTAACAGATCTCTCCAGATCTCAGCAGCTTCCCTTATTACAATCCAGTTTGACTTTATTTCTTTCATACTAAAGTTCTTATTGATAATTAGAGTATTTCACAATTGCTAAAACACATTTCTTGAAACCTTCACCCATATGCTCAAAACTTTAAACACAAAACCCAGTATTTAAACTACATTCACAAAACCCCTGACTCTTCTGGCAAAATCAAACAATTGCCTCAAAACCATTCGATCTGTGCTCAAAATCAAACTATGCTTTCAAAACATGAACACAGCCAGTCAATATATAAACACTCATCAGCATTCATTAGACACTACATAAAAAAATTGAGAACACAGCGTCCAGGGCATGTAGTTACAGAGAAAAAAAAAAAGTTTATTGCAAAATAATTTTGCCATAAATAAAAGTAAATAATTCACAACTCAGTACAGCAAATATATTGCATACTGTAAGTTCTGCAAGTAATACAGTATTGAATGTCTGTATTTTCAGTATAAAAAAATAAAGTAAGCCCAAAGAATAAAGATAACTCTAAATGAAAAGTGTATTACACAAAATATTGTGCAATTGCAAAATCAAAGTCAATGAGAGACTCATGCTGTTGGGAGAATAAAGGAGTCCTTCCACCCTCATTTTGCAATTCTACAAAAGGGAAAATGCTCTTACAAATGTATACATACAGTAACAATAGTAATGGACATCACATTCATATGTAAAATGTATTGTAAATCTTTTTTTTCTTTTTTCCCCAGTCCCCTGACAAACTGATGTACTGTATCAAATGTATACAGTAAACTTTCAGTCGCACAAATTAGAAAAACAATACATTTACCTGTTCTCTTCTCTGAATGTCCTGATTATGGTGGCCACAGAGAATCTGCTCAAATTGGGGTGTACTCTTTGTCCTGCTTCCCTCATGGTCATTCCATGAACAAGAACATGGTCTATCACAGTTGCCCGAATTTTATCTGAAATTACTATTCTTGGTCTTGCTCTTTGTTGTCCTTGTACTCTTCCTCCTCATCCACCACCTCTTACACAAACTCTTCCTCCTCTGCCTCTCACATTGTTTCCATCCATTGTTGGAATCAACATTCAACGTACCTGGGCCCCCTGTGTACTCTGAACTGGCTCATATTCTAGACAACTGATCTGATCACATCATTAGAAACAAGTGTGAACAATTTTGAGTTGTTGTGTGTAAACGATGACAGCTGTGTTGTAGTTGTGTTTAACTTTTGCCACATGTATTTACCATTTTGCAACACAGTGCAAAATGTGTTTTAGTGAGTGAGAATGTGTTTAGAGTTTTGCAAAAAGAGTGGATGAGATTTGCAAACAGTGTCTTAACTACCTGAACTTGTTTAAGGTTTTGCCTACAGAGTGACTGATTCGACAAATGGGTTTAGGCCACTGAGCATTGGGTTCAGAGAATGGGGTTTAGTGTTTTAGCAATTGTGAAATACTGTAAGAGAGGTTTAGATGTTGATATTTTATTGAAAAGAATAAAGTTTGTAGTCACCATGATGGAGATCAGTGTTTGCTTTAGTTGGACTCTTGAACCTTGACTTTTTAACATTAGTCTTTCTTTTGCTGATTTAACAGTTTTTCTGATACACATTTATTAAAAACATGCAGGAGAAAATTTCATCAGATGATGTTGGTCACGTATTGGTGATGATATAGTCATCCTGATTCACAGATATACATTACAGTATATTAGCTGTTAATTTAATTTGATTTACAGTAGACTTGAGATATTGTGGCATCAGTATTATGGCAATCTGGTATTCTGATTTTTTTAAGTCATTATTACACAGAAAATATTTTGAGCTGTTTTTTAGGTGCACAGAGACATCAAGCATAAACATATGAATCTCAACAGTGGTGACAATCAACAAAGCTTTCTGTGACTTTAGTAGCTTGTTTTGTGAAGTTCAGAGTTGATCTGTATGTTTTGTTGATTGTCACCATCGTTGCGATTCATTCACTGATTCTTGATGTCAGCGTGAGTCTTCATGATCTTTATGTTTGGCAGCCGTAGCTGGCAGTCAATGACCTTTTATTATTTTTATTTTTTTACAGTGTACATTAGTTAACGTGAACTTAGTTTGAACATGAATTAACACTTCTGAAATGAACAATACTCCTACAGCATTTATTAAGTAAGGGATAATGTTCATCCAGCCGGTTGTTATGTAGAATAAACCCCAACAGGGAGATCAGGATCAGGCATCACTCTGAAGGGTTTATTCTGTGATAATAACAAGCTAGATGTACATTATCCCGCTGATTACACGCCAATTTCCCACATAAGTAAATAATTAAACAAAATATTGATTGAGTTGAAATATTTTATTAGCTCTTTAAACACAAAGCTTCTGCAGAGAAAGCAATTCAAACGGACATTTAAGAGATACGGTATACAGTCATAGCACTTATTACACAACATTTCACTACATAAATAATTATGGGGATAAGAGATATTGATTTGAGATGAAACGGTTTTAAAATCATAACTGATTTGGGCGTAACGTGAAATAAACCAATCAGAGCGTCATCTCACATTCCCTTTAAGAGCAGGCGCGCTTGTTCCATGGCGGATGGCTATTATAACGGCGGATTTGCCAGACGCACGCCAGGAGCGGTTCACAGCCGAGGAGACCGACGTTCTCGTCAGGGCCGTAAAACACAGAGAAGTGACATTGTATGGGGATGGGAGAAACCCACCCAAATTAGCTTCAGTTAAACAGGCGTATAATAATTTGGGTAAATGTGTAAGCTCGATTTATGCCTATTTTTTCACATCTTCATGGGACACAACAATGATTTCCCTTGTGTGTTAATATTGTTCCTTGTAATAATGTATGGTTTTCTAAAAATGAGAACTGCTGCGTCTGTGTGTAGATGAGAGAAGCAAAGTGTATGTGCGTTGTGCACACGCTACATTATGGCCAAGCATGCGCCCTTAAAATAGCATCTGAATAACGCAGCGGAATTGTTTTCTGGAACTGCAAAATAGCACCAGGGAAAGTTTGCGCCGGAACACGTCGCCTCTTTTTGCTGAACCGCAAGTTCATTCCCTAATTTACCGCTGTGCGTCGGGGGCAAAATAGGAATGATACATGCGTCGGTGTCAATTGTGCTGGGTGCAAGATAGGGCCCAATGGCCCATCATATCATTTGTATACAGTACTTGGAGGTGCATGCAATTCTTGGCATGTAACGTTATGCAGAACTCGGCAATTAACAGATTTCCAATGTTTGTAAATTCTTGTTGACTCAATAATAAACTGACATT
Organism: Leuciscus leuciscus; assembly: GCF_965113295.1. Lineage (NCBI taxonomy): Eukaryota > Metazoa > Chordata > Actinopteri > Cypriniformes > Leuciscidae > Leuciscus > Leuciscus leuciscus. Next base: position 75,839,065 of record NC_138725.1, on the reverse strand, counting down.
TCAGAGTTGGATCTGTTTGTTTGTGTTTCATTTACATATTAATATAACATTATGTTAAACGTCAGCTAACAACAGTTGACTAGTAGGCTAAGTTATAACGTTCATCAGGTCTCTGAATGAAATTGTCCAACTAAGTTTGCTAATCATAAAAACCTGACATACCCTATGATTATATGAACTTAGTCTACCTGGTTTTGTTGGTTGTTGAGCCTTTCTATCCTAAATGTTTACGACAAGGCTACATCACTACACAACCCGCCACATTTGAAAGAAATTTGATACTGTAAACATACTGTACAAGACATGAGACTTGTGACAGCTAGCTAGGTGTGTGACAGTGAGGAAATGGCTAGCATCATTTACTTTGGGAGTCTAGGTAGCGCAAACTCCGCCGATTATATTAAGAAATGAACTCTCAGTAATGGTGAGACATTACCAGATCCCTAAGCTATTTCAGTCCACGAATGAATCAAAGATATGTCCAAGTGGCCAGCAATCATATATACACTTATTTAAATGGACTGTTTTCTTTTTAATATATTTTAAAATGTAATTTATTCCTGTGATCAATTTCAGCATCATTACTCCAGTCTTCAGAGTCACATGATCCTTCAGAAATCACTCTAATATGATGATTTGATAAAACATTCATTATTATTATCAATGTTGAAAACAGTTGTGTAATTTTTTTTTTTTCAGGATTCTTTGATGAATAGAAAGTTCAAAAGAACAGCATTTATTTGAAATAGAATATTTTGTAACATTATAAATGTCTTTAACTTTTGATCAATTTACTGTAATTCATCCTTGATGAATAAAAGTATTAATTTCTTACATTTTAAATCCATCATTTTGGCGGTTAGTGCAGTTTACAGCTCCATGTCATCTCTGTTTCTGCTAGATATGCTGCTTTCTGACCACTAGTTGCGCGCGCATCTCTGTGATGACTTGCACAGAAACCCGTCTATGTGAACATTCATAAGCCACATGTTCACACAAAACATGACAACATGAAAGCACACAGCCAGTGTAAAACACAAGCTGTGTGCTAGACAGAACACAATAACACACACAGACAGAAGAGCGTACAGTCCGAGCGTACTCGAAAACACACGACAAGACAGAGTGCACGAGAACGAGCGAAAGCACATCCTGTGCGCTCACAACAGAATACAAACACGCGGAGCATGAATGTCCGAATCCCGACAAGTGCCGGGCCTGTTGCACAAATTTCGACCGTTTTACAACTACATCAGTACTGAAGCTGCAGACGCGCGCAAGTATTGCAACTTTAGTTTTTTATAATACATCATACACTGTTAGATCTTACCAGCCTTTTTTTTTTTTTTTACAGTAAAATACTGGCAACACTGTTAAGTCTATTAACTCAAATTTATAATGCACAAATAATGTGAGCAAAGTATTACTGTGAACTTATTTCATTTGAGACCACTAAAAAATATTGTACATAAAAAGATTTCTACTGGACCAGCAACTTCACAGTCACCGCAACATACGGTTTCAAATAAAGAAACACACAGCGTATCATCAATGTTTCTAGATCTTCCCCTGGAATAAAGCACAGGCTCTACTCTTCACCACAATGGTGACCCAAAAAAACCCAAAATCTTACAGTAAACTACTGGTAAAAGTGTTGCTTTTTTTAACAGATATAGATTAACAGATATATGACAAATATTAAATAGCCATAAATTCAAAGCTTATACACTGGATGAGATCAGAAAATCAGACATGTCCAAAATGTTTATGGCATCATCACAACAGACAAAAACACCTGATCAATTTCCTCTTGACTTTGTCTTGCCATAACTAATGTGTTTTATAAACTCAGAGTTACAGCAGCCAGAGAGAAACTAATGTTATAAAGTCAAGGGCCAAGAGACCAACTAAAGCAAATACTGATCTCCATCATGGTGACTACAAACTTTATTATATTCAATAAAACGAAATATCTGTTAATTCTCAACAAAACCTTTTGTACATGTATGAAATAAATAATGTTAAACTGGTTTGTAAACTGGTTTCACACTCAGTGTGGCTGGAAGTCAGTTGTAGTTCTTGTGTTTCTCTTTTTTCTGTTCTTGTTTCTCTGTCCGTCAGTGATTCTGCTTGTCAGGTGTTCATCAGTGTCTCAATAGGCGGATCTTTTGTGACGTCATTGTTTATGTTTGCCGCGTTGCATCACGGGAATCGTGTGGCAGGAAACACCGCTAGATACCTGTAATTGGATTGTTTTGCACGTTTGGAGGAGGATTTAGAGAAGATGATGGTTCACTCTTGCTGTGTGGTCGATTGTACGGCTCGTTGGGGGCCTGATAAAAAGTTTTTTCGAATTCCCTCCGAAAAGGATCGCGAAAAACGAAAGAAATGGTTGCGTGCAATTAGGCGATTGAACCTGGACGCTCCGAACCCTGGATTCCTAACGTTACTGATCGAGTTTGTGAGGCTCATTTTGTTCATGGTAGGCCTAAGTCTTAGTGACTATGTATTTATAGAAGATTGAATAAAATAAAAAATAATAAAACTGAGTCAAATCAACCGAGTCATATGTTTTCGCGTTCTGATTCAGGTGTCCCAAACCGCGATCCACAGCACCCAGACTACCGTATTTTCCGCACTATAAGCAGAGGGGCACCTTCAATGAATGGCCTATTTTAGAACTGTTTTCATATATAGGGCGCACCGGATTATAAGGCGCATAGAATAGAAGATACTGCAGTCAAACGTTTGACTGGGTTTGCGTTATGCAGTGGTCACCAACCTTTTCAAGCCTATAAGATCACATCCAAGTCCAAATGTAAACCAAGATCTTCCACTTGCAAAAAAATATGAAAAAAAAACAAGTGGCTGAGCTGTAAAACCTTGTTTATACTCGACGCGTCCGCATGAGCGCGAAGGTAATAAAAAAACTAATATTTGTCAGCTCGGGCAGATTCGGCTTAACAGCGCGCGCGCCTCCGCATCCGCAGATGCACGACTTTGAGCCGAATCTGCCCGAGCAGACGGATATTAGTACATCTCATCATCACCCAGTTTGCGCGTCTAAATCAGTTGCATGGTCTAGGGTGACCAGACGTCCCGAAAAATTCGGGACAGTCCCGAAATCTAAACTGTTGTCCCGAATCCCGAATCTGGCCCTAATTGTCCCGAAAATTATACTAAAGCAAAATCTTCAGTAGTTATTGTCTGATAAACATTAAAAAATGTCTGCGGAGGTTGAGGCCGGCGACACACTGGCTGCGTGGTGTGTCCGTTTTTATTTCGGCTCCCCTGTTAACAGGTTAACTCGTCCGTTAAGCTTGCACACTGCCTGCGTGACACGCGCGTCTCAGGCGCGCCTCGAGCCGCGCGGAAAACGCGTGCATGCTAGACATAGAACAGACGCCTATTTTTCACGCGACACGCAAGGCAAAATAGAATAGGAAAAGACGTTTGTATGTCATTTTGACATGAAAACATATTAATAAATGACATTTTGATGTTTGAAAGTTTAAGTTTTTACATAAATGCAGATATAAATGTAATAATAAAAAAAATATGATCGATTTTCAAATATTGCACCTGTCAATACAGAACGAAATATTCTGTAGCCTATTTTGCCTATTATTAGAGCGCAAGTTGCTGCAGCCGCGAGGACAGTGATGCACGCGTAAAGGAGTGATTGATTGTTCGCGGCACTGTGTACAAAAAAAATACACAATTATCTCGTTATTTTCGTTAAAGCTTATTAGCGATATGGCTATACTGAAAGGTCTGATTTACGCACTGTTACTTACAACAGTCATTGTTTTTTTTCTTTTCACAATGACATTTGAGTTCATGATTTTAATGTTTTTTTGTTTTTTTTTGTGACAGACTAAAGAATAATGACAGACTGTTGATCTTTGAATAAAAATATGTTTGGTTCAGGTTTGAAATTCATTATCTTTTATTATAGGCTACGCAGTCTAATATCATAGAAGCCCCCCATCCCGTCACCCCAGACCCCAGACCCATAGACCCTTAGACCCCCCCCCCCCGTCCCGAATTTCAGCCAATCTCATCTGGTCACCCTAGCATGGTCTGGTGTTCAGTCTAAAACAAAACAGTTGCGTCAAGTATAAATGCCTCGTCTGTTTGGGGAGTTGCACGCACAGTCAGCGGAGATCTCATATGGGCTTTGAATAACTTCGATTTTGTCACCAATACAAATTTTGAGCTTCTCTCCAAACCTCCTCCGGTCTTCAGATGTTAAAGTGCTTATATATTGTGGATTTTGCCCGCTAACTCTCTTGAAAGTGCTCGTCGCGTCTTTACAGCCCGCAATACTGTTTGATTTGTTGCCACACAACCACTCGCGCATGCGTACAAAGATGTCAACAAAGATTCTCCTATTCACTCACTTCTTTTTATTCACTCTGTCAAGTGGACTATATTAGAGAAAGTTGTTCTTGTGTTCAGATTAAAAGTTCAGGAACGAAGCCTCCCTTGTCTGTCGTTCTTCAGACGTTACAATATTTATTTTGTCCATCAAAAGTGTGCTTTCACTTTAATTAAGCGTGCGCAGCGCAGCAAAAATAGCCTCTGCACTTCACTGGACCGCTTCACTGCTGCTCACACGGCGCTCCCACTCCCGGTGTGAATGTTATCACTGGTTAACATACATGCAGAACAAAAATACGCGCTGTTCATGCTTGCGATGTGAAATGGCTGTTTAACTGCCAATTCTTGACGTTTTACTGTAACTGACTACTACGGTAGAATAGCCGATTTGGCCTAGTTGATAATACTTGACAGATTAGATACATTTCTAATGAAAGTGCCGGTAGACAGACACCGATTAAGTGTGTGACAATGCATGCACACGCACAAATGTGACCACGTCAAATTTTCAGGGTGTCTACAGATATAAACAAGTAAAATTTAAGACTTTTTAAGACCTTTTTAATGCCACTTTGAATGAAATTTAAGACCAAACCTGTGATGGAAATACATATTATATTACATGCGTATTAGATTTTTAATTTGAGGGGGGAGTTTAGACTTTTTCTTTTATTTATTACATGTATCTGGCCTAAATGTATGCTCACTCACTGCATTTTTACAATGGGGTAATTTTGGTCTTAAGAATTTACACAACACAAGGAAGCTTGATTTCAATCTTTGAATTAAATTGAAAAAAGTAGCACAAATAAATACAATAGAATAAAGATACCAATAAATAGAAATAAAGAGAAAAGTTTTTGCTTAGGTCTAACACTAGTATTCAGAAATACTACAGAGACTGAATAAAGTAATCAAATGTAAAATAACACTGGGTAGTATTTTAGTCCTGACTAAATTAAATACATAGGCTATTAATCCTGATTCCTTAAAATGAAAGCTATGGTTTGTTGTTTTGACAACCAAATGAATGACAGACACATATGGCTGCTGTCCCTTTAAGAGCTAGTGCACGGATCCTGTGTTCATTATACGGTCACGTGCGATTTATGCTTATTTAAGACATAACCGACTGTGTTTAGAGGATACTCACCAAGACCGAAATTGACATCATTTTCGCATGTTTTTGACTGTTAAAGAGATAAAATCCACGAAAAATAACTTTTGTTACCCACGAGCTGTTTGTGAGGCGGCTTTACTCTATGTATGTGTGCAGAAAAAAACCCATCTCTCTCAGACAGCGCGCAAGTACTGAATAGTTTCAAATCGCGTGAATGTTTAATCAGGTAAAACTTTAAAAGACGTGCAAATGGTAAAGTTACTTATGATGCAATGCTGGCCCGATTATGCAAGTGACAATTCCGTCTATCCCGACTCCCGAAACGCGAGAGTGTATTTTTACCTCAGTATGTTTCTTCTGGGAGTTTTTTTGTTTGCCGTTAACTTATGCTCATTTGTTTTGATTTCTTCCTATAAAATCTATCAAAGAGACAAGCAGCGCGAGCCTCAACAGCGTTACCAGAAAAAGCCTACATTATCATTATCAATAGCTGTTTATGTAATAAAATCTGAATCATTCTCGCGATTCGATGCTTCACTTGTTATTTGACGGATATTAGGTCCGTCAGACTGGAGAAATTTTAGCGGTAACGTGACCAGAAATATTTAAGACCTATCGAATCTGAATTTAAGACATTTTAAGACTTTTTAAGGCCTTTTTTTAGGAAAACTTTATTTAAGACATTTTAAGACTTTTTAAGGACCCGCGGCCACCCTGAATTTTAACTCGCACATTCTCAAAAAATGGTCGCAGTCTGAAGCCCTGCAGTGGTTCTCAAACCTGTCCTGGAGTACCATTATTTTAGTATTTTGAGACATTTTGTATGTCTCCCTCATCTATCACACCTGATTCAACTCATGAGCTCATTAGTAGAGACTGCAAGACCTGAAATGGGTGTATCAGATATAGGGCCAATCCCAATTCTACCCCTTACCCCTTCACTTACCCCTTCCCCTCTGTTTTGCGTGTGCACGTGAAGGGGTAGGGCTGTCTCAATTCTCTTTTGGTTGGAGGGGTAGGGGGAAGGGGAAGGGCCAGATAGCCCTTGAAACGAAGATTTTTCGGGACCACACTTCAAACGAAGGGGTATGAGAAATGTAGGCTACCTGCATACACCGGCTACAGAGGCAACATGACTGCCAATAATCATTTTCTTTGTCACATTCAATCTTGTGTTCATATTTACGGTCATGTTCTTCAAAGAAACAGTTGCAAAAAAATCGTTAAAGTTCGTTAACAATATGACGCGTGTAAAAAGCAAAAGTTTGAAGTGAAGTGGACGCGCGATTGAGGCGAATTCACGTCCACTATACGCCTCATTCGTATTCCAGACGCGCGTAAACGCGTCTTAACATTGAAATCACTCGCGCCAGACGCTCTATTCGCGTTTGGTGTTAACGCAGTATTAGGCGTCGAAGAAATCGTCATCTCCGTTGTTTTCTGCGAACTTCAGAAGAAAAATGCAAAAAAATAGCTGTAACTCACGCAAGACTACAGCTGACGACGGCATCTTGGAAGTTTGTAATAAACATTGGCTCATCTCCTGTGACGTAGGCGCTATAGCAACGACGTATAATGACGTGTAACGGTGTAGTAGTGGTGTCCCATTTCTTAGGGGAATATTTTCACCCCTACGCCTTGCCACTCTGTTTCAAGGGGCAAGGGGTAAGGGTTAGGGGTAGGCGAAGGGGTATAAAATAGAATTGGGATTGGGCCATAGACATACAACATGTGAAGGGCTGGTGGCACTCTGGGACAGGTTTGAGAACCACTGCTTTAAATAGTTTACTATACTTAGGATATTTATATCCAGAGCAATTAATACCCCATTATGGCCCATTAAAATGATCACTGGTCAATTCATTTGATCAGCCGTAAAACAGTGATTCTTTTAAAATTTCCTACAAAAACCACAGCATGTGAGTGAAGCGGTGTGACCCTCCGCTCAATATTCCACTCTATGCCAGTGCACTCGCTCAATCACTCACGGCCCAAGCGAACGATCCACTCATGTACCACTCACTCACACCGGTAAAACTACCTTCGCTCAAATCTCACTCCGGCATGACATTTATCTGTATTATATGTCTTTGTTTGTGATGATTTTCTTGAATAAATGTCTCAAGTACAGATGGCCTATAGATAAAATTATAGATAAGATATTTGTGGTTTTAAACCAATCTATTGTATAAAGTGCTGTATAAACAATCGAGACATGACTTGACTGGAGTGCAGAATTGCAGAGCTGGTGCAATCATATCCACGTCGCTGTGATCAGATGCTTTCTTTACTAATGATTTCTCGTCACTGTGTTTTTGTTGCGTTTGTTATTAAGAGAAAAGTGTGCAATACATTTGAACATATTCATCTAAAAAATGTCGCTCTCAGCAGCGTCGGGATGTTCACTAACAGTTTACTGCTGAGAAGGTATTTCAAACTTCTTATTACCCCTAAGCAAAGAACGAAAAAGGAACTATGCTATTTGCTCTCTCAGTTTCTCAACACTCACTTTCAATTTATTATCCATCTTCGTTCTAAACTTAGATGTCAACAGTGTATTTATGTACAAGGTGTGCAACTTCATTAAAACAATATTTTAATTCTATAACCTCAGATATATTGCTTATTTCACATAAAGCTCAAATGTGCTGCCTAACACACAAGAATGAACCTCACTGGTTCTTGCGGAAGCTCAAACGTCCTGCAGAAACTACAGCAATAAGTTACAATGACACATTTTTTTTTAACACCTCATGGACAACCGCAGAAACAGAGCTACACTGTCTTGCAGAAACACAGAGAAATCAAAAATCCAAACATGTCTCTCAACAATATATATATATATATATATATATATATATATATATATATATATATTTTTTTTATTTTTTTTTTTTATTCATACTGCAGTGCATGCTGGGAGTTTTATACAATCCTGGAACCCAGCATGCATTGTGACATGAAACATTTGATTGTCACCATTGTTGAGATTCATGTGCTGATTATTGATGTTGATGTCTGTGTCTAAGTCAAGGAGGAGTTCGAAATGTTTTAATGCACTGTAACGGTGGCCCCAATAATAAATTCAGAATTCAAACCAATGATTTGAATTAAAGATTTAAAGTTTATAAATTCGGGCGCCAGACAGGGGTAACCCTGTCAATAGTTTAAGGAGAATAACCCAGATAGCCTAAATGCCACCAGTTACATACATAAACTCCAATTCAAAGAAATGATCACAACAAGCATAGAATTCAGTTTAGAAATGTCTGTATTTCTCACAAGAAAGAACAAAAAAAATAAAAATAAAACAATCACTTTAAATTCTCAGTTGTGGTTCTCACTGAGAACCACCCTAGCTTGAATGAACTGGTTTCACACTCTGTGGCTGGAAGTCAGTTGTAGTTCTTGTGTTTCTCTTTTTTTCTGTTCTTGTTTCTCTGTCCGTCAGTGATTCTGCTTATCAGGTGTTCATCAGTGTCTGAATTCACTCACTTCTTTTTAATTCACTCTGTCAAGTGGACTATATTAGTGAACTAATGTAGGGAATAGTGATTGAGGGTATAGGGTGTGATTGGGAAAACAGCCTCTGGGTGTTGATTTTGAACGCTGTTAATTCACAGTATTTTCCTGTAGGCTAGTTTTGTTTTCTACGGTATATTATTGTTTTTTTTGTTTTTGTTTTTTTTACATTTATTTTGGTATAGCAGCATGTACATCACAATTTATTACAGAACCGTAATAGTTGCATTTTTCTGCTGTTCAATTTTCTCTTTTAAGCTAATACAACAATAAAATAAAGGATACACAATTACACATACAACAAATAATATAAAATAATAAAATAATAACAAATATTTTTACAACTTGAGTGAGGCAAGGTTTACCAAATGCTCCGACTATGTGTTGAGGGTGATTATTGTGAAATCTCGGTACATGTAAGGGATTATAGGAGAAAGCATAATATAGTTTCCAATATGTAAAAGGGGAGAGTTGTAGGGAAGATTACAATGACATTCTTCATTCCCTAGGAAAGAGTCTTTTGCTCTATACCACTACAAAGTCTGGCCTTAACGGCCTTACATATTCTACCCACTTAGACCAAAATTTAATGAACACATTTTTCTGAAGACGGAGGGAAAAAGTCATTCTTTCCATAACAAATATATCATTTACTATGTCCATCCATTCTTGTATTGTGGGGGGTTCAGGAAGCAACCAACGCCTTGTGAGTGCTTTTTTACCAGCAGATGTTAATATGCCAAATAGATATTCATCCTGCCGTCTTGCCTGTAAATCCACATTTCCTAAAAACATTGTGGAAAAATGCAAGGGAAGGGTAATGTTAAGTATGTTTTCCAATGCTTTATGGAGCTCTGTCCAGAAAGGTTTTATCACTGGACACTCCCAGAATATGTGCCAGTGATTGGCTTCCTGAAACCCACATTGTCTCCAACATTTGGAGTGTCCCTTTTCAATATGCGCTTTTTGTTTCGGAGTAATAAAAAATCGGACAAGACATTTCCACCCGAACTCCCGCCACATATGCGAATTAGTACATTTCCAGGGGAATTTACACATTCCAAGCCATTCCTCCTTTGATATTGAAAAATTTCCTTCTTTTTCCCATTTTTCTTTAATATACTCCGTGGAGTTATATTTTTTTATTCTGAGTCCTTTATAGAATCTAGATATGACACCCTTTTTTAAATCGTTTTGATAGGTAGCCACAAATATCCTCAATATTGGATCATCTAAGTCTGTTTTATTTTTAATGTTATGTTCAAAGTGATTACGTATTTGAAGGTATCTATAAAAGTCTGATTTCTCCAGGCAATATTCTTTCTTTAAGCTTTCAAAATCTTTTAAGTGTCCTTTTTCTGTAAGGGAGTAAAATGTTGTTATCCCTTTTGAAACCCAAGACTTGAATCTATTATCCATTCGATTAGGTTTGAATTCAGGATCATAGGCACACCATTGAATTATTTGTAATTTGTGATTCAATTTATATTCTTCTCTTATCGTATTCCAAATTTTTAACTGGGCTTTAATGAATGGATTTTGCACTGTATCTATACATTTTCCCAAGTTTTTATATGTTAATAGTGCCTGAATTGGAGGGTCAGTTATTATTGATATTTCAATATCTTTCCACCTAGCATGATATTTTGGATTGCATATGTTAATTAAAGGCTTACTTTGGGCAGAATAAAAATAATTCCTAAAATGGGGTAATGCCATACCTCCTTCCTCTGTTGAGAGCTGTAATGTTTTGAATTTAATCCTGGGTTTTTTCCCTTGCCAAATATATCTGGAAATTATCTTATTCAATTCAGACCATTGTTTTGAAGAAATTTCTACAGGGAGTGCTTGAAATAAATAAAGATAACGTGGAAGGATGTTCATCCTTACAGAGTCGATTCTTTGACTAAGGCCAATGAAAGAGATGGAGTTCCATCTATGCATGTCACTTTTAATTTTTGTTAAGAGTGGATCAAAATTTATTTCTGCCAATGTTAAGATTTCTTTCGGTAAATATATCCCTAAATATTTCAGCGAGTTCTGACTCCAATTAAGGTGAAATTTCTCTCTAATATGTTTTGGAGGCATATAATTAAAGGACAAAGTTTGTGTCTTCTGAATATTTAATTTATATCCTGCATATCTGCCAAATTGTTCTAGAGTGTTCATTAGTTCAGGAAATGAGATAGTGGGTTTACTTAAATAAATCAAAATATCATCAGCATATAGGGCCAGTTTGTGATCTTCTCCATTTATGTTGATACCTTCAATATTTTCGTTATTCCTTATCCACTGCGCAAGAGGCTCGATATAAACCGCAAAGAGCAGTGGTGAAATTGGACACCCCTGTCTTGTTCCACGTTCTAATATAATGGTGTCTGAAAGATACCCATTTATTTTTATCCGGGCTGATGGTTTACTATACAGCGTACGGATGGCCCTGACAAAATTCGGATGCATGCCAAATCTTTCAAGAACCTTATATAGGAAAGACCAGCTCACCGAGTCAAAAGCCTTTTCAGCATCTAAACTGATAAATAGGGCTTCAAGTTTGTTTTGTTGGATATGATTTAATATGTGCAATGACCTTCTAATGTTATCATGGGTTTGTCTTTGAGATATAAACCCAGTTTGGTCATTATGTATAAGCTGAGGGAGAATCTTTTCCAGTCTTTTGGCAAGGATGGCTGTGTATAGTTTGTAATCAACGTTCAAAACCGAAATTGGTCTATATGAACTGCATTCTAATTGGTCCTTTCCTTCTTTTGGGATAACTGAGATCACTGCCTCATTCCATGATGGAGGCATTTTAGCTTCCAATAAAGATGTATTACATGCCCGAAGAAGATTTGGTGTTAATAGAGTTTGGAAAGCCTTATACCAGTCTGACGGAAATCCGTCTGGGCCAGCAGACTTATTCGCCTTGAGCCTGGAGATGGCATTGTTTAACTCTGTCTCAGTTATTTCATTTGTTAATGTTTGATTTTGTTCCTCTGACATGACTGGTAAATTGAGGGAATCAAGGAATTTTCCAATCTTTTGCTCATCCTCTAGATGTGGTTGTGTGTATAGTAGCTTGTAGTACCTTTTAAAAGTATTTTGTATTTCAACCTGTTTATATTGTACTTTTTTAGAGTTTAGGGTCCTTATTTTATATACTGTCTTATCTGTTTGTTGTTTTTGCAGTTTCCTTGCCAAAAGTTTAGTTGATTTAGAGCCTGATTCATAGTATTTCTGTTTTGTAAATATCATCTTTTTTTCAATTTCCTGTGAATACAATATATTTATTTCATTTCTTATTTTCTTTATTTTAGTCATCAGATTAAGTTTTTGTTCCCTTTTGTGTTGTATCTCGAGATCTTTTAATTCCTTGTTGAGATTCTTTAGTCTTAATTGTTTCATTTTCTTTTCATAAGCACAAAATGATATAATTCTCCCCCTTATGACTGCTTTTAAGGTATCCCATACTATAGCGGGGTTAACTTCCCCATTATCATTTTCTTCAAGAAAGACTTTTATGTCATCCTTCATTTGGGTTTGAAATTGTGGGTTATTTAGGATGCTTGTATTTAGCCTCCACAATGTTCTTCCCGGGTTATCACTAATTTGTATAGAACAAGACAGAGGTGCATGATCAGACAGATCAATAGAACCAATATCACAGCTCTGTATTCTATCGCGATCTCTCTTCAGTACAAAAAAATAGTCTAACCTTGAATATACGTCATGAGGGTGTGAATAAAAAGTATAATTACGTACTGATGGATAAAAATCTCTCCAAAGATCTAGTATGCCCAGCTCTGCCATTAAGACATTCATTTTTCTATGCAATGATGTGGCGGCTGTATTTTTTGATGAATCTAACTTTGGGTTGAGACGAATGTTCCAATCTCCGCCACATATGACAATTCCTTTGGCTCCTATCATTAAATCAAATATTTTCCTATAAAAAACAAAATCACTTCCAGGGGGGGCATAAATGCTACACAGTGTTATGGTAATATCATCTATTTTCCCTGAGATTAGTATATATCTCCCTTCCTTGTCTGAGACCTCTGAAAGAAATTCAAATGGTACTTTTTGTGAAATTAAAATTGCTACACCCCTTCTATGTCCTGACTTATATGATGAATAATACACCCTTGAAAACCCCATTCTCTTTAGTTTTTCATGTTCTGCTGATGTGAGATGCGTCTCTTGTAAGAACACAATCTGTGCGTTCTCCTTTTTCATTTTTGAAAGTATTTGACTTCTTTTAGCTGGGTTCAAAATCCCATTCACATTAAATGTGATAACTTTAAGGATATGCTTATTCATATTTTTCTACATTGATTAACACAATCATGACCTCCCTCAATGTCTCTACTGTTAGTAACTTTATGCAAGAATGCCTCACCCAAATAACAAATAATAAACAAGAACAAAACTGGAACCATTTTAAACAAAACGCCACCGTTAACGATTAGGAACAGTTGTTTCCGGTGTTGAGGCTCGTTTCAAAAGAGCCTTGTGGGGCTTTACACAGTCCAAACCCCAGTAAGGGAAAATCCCACGTTGAAAGTGGGGCCCTAAACTAGTACTTTAATAAAAATAAAATAAATCGTGGACAACTCGCCAAATTACCAGTCCCGACTCTTTAAAATAACTGGAGAGTAGAACTGTACGTTAAAGTTCACATCGATGTATAAAGTTGCATGGCAATCGAAAGGTGAAGATTAGCAGTAGGCATCAATTGAAACTTATCTGCATTTGGTGGATGATCATTTTCTGAATTTCTGGAGTTTTTCTTTATATTGGGAATGGGAGGTTTTCTTGGTTTGTGAGCAGCTGTCCTCAGCGCCAGATTCTCGATCAGCACCCCGGACTTGACCGTGACCGCGACGTCTTCTCACTAGCTGCCAGGTATTTATGAGCTCGATCCCCTCTTGGTCCATAGCACTGGAGGACTTCACCACAGTAACTGGAAAACCACGTGAAACCATGTCCCTCGTTGCCTCCGTAGCATCCTGATACAGCCGGGTGCCGTCATCATAAAAGACACGCATCTTTGCTGGGTACGGTGTCTGAAATTTTATTTGTTTTTCTTTTAACAATTTCCTGACCTCAGCATACTCCCCGCGTTTCTTAAGGACTTCAGGAGGGAAATCATGGTCAACATAAAAGCGGGTGTCGTTGCAAAACACTTCCTTTTTCTGCCAAGCTCTTCGAAGCACCTCTTCTTTCGTGCGATAACTCCCGAACTTGATTACAATAGACCGTGGCTTTGCTTGCGGGTTGTTGGGCTTCGGTGCTAGTGCACGGTGTGCTCGCTCAATCCCGAGTTCTCTGTCACTGGGAATGTCCAATGCATTTTTCAATATGTTGTCCAAAAAGCCAACCATATCGGTGCCTTCTTGATCTTCTGGTATGCCATAAATCCTTAAGTTGTCTCTCCGCGCACGGCCCTCTTGGTCTATTAACCTGGCTTCCAGGTTAGCCTGGCGCTGTGTTAGCTGCTTGATTAGCGTTGATGCTGCTTGAAGCGCGTTCTCCGTTTCATCGATTCTCCCTTCTGCTTCCTCTAGTCTGTCATTTGTCCTCTTCAATTCTTGTTTAATATCGGAAAGTTGTACCTTATTGTCCCTTCTAAACTCCCGGAGTTCGTTGAGAATACATTGCAGGCTAACTTCAGCGCCAACTTCACCATGTGGAGGTGAACTCGGAGTGATACCTTGCCTCACTTCAGGGTCAATTTCGATCACATTCATCGTTGTCCTACTTCTAGTAGTAACCCCTTTCTCCATTATTACATAAAGTATGCACCAGGGTTTGCAAAATAGGGTTTTTTGGGGTTTATTTCACAAAACCGTCGGGAGCTCGAAAATTAGGCTGTCATCCTCTTGGTGGCGTAACCGGAAACCGGTATATTATTGTTTTAATGGAAAATGGTATGAAATTGTCAGAATTTGGCCTTTTTTTTACTGCAAGGGTTAACAAAGTGTGTAACGTGAGAATGAACCTCATTGGTTCTTACGGAAGATCAAACGTGCTCCGTAACACAAGAATAACTCTCACACATTCTCACACATCAAGCAAGCATGTCTGAGCTTCCGTTTAACATAACCGATGTGTGTGTTGATGAGTTTTATATGTGAATAAAAGAGTCAGTTAAATCTGTTAATCATATAAAGTGATCATGTCTCTTCAGAAAATTTGGATTAAACTAAATTCAAATAGATCAGTTTCTTTCACAATCTCTATGAACTTTTTGAAGCGTTGAAGTGGTAGCACTGTCAATGCACATATCACAGAAATATCTCAGATTTTATTTAAATTTCTTCATTTCTGTTCTGAAAATGAATCTTACAGGTTTGGAACGATATAAGGGTGAGTAAATAATGACAGAATTTTAATTTTTTTGGTAACTAACCCTTTAAAAAAACAAAACCAATAACACTAGACAGGATTATTGTTATATTACTTAACATACTTGAGTTTTTCCAGATGGTTGAGAGTATCAGAGAGCAGCTTCTGTCCTGATTCTCCTGGGTGATTGTAGCTCAGATCCAGCTCTCTCAGGTGTGAAGGGTTTGAACTCAGAGCTGAAGCCAGAGCAGCACAACCTTCCTCTGTCACCATACAGTGAGATAATCTATAACAACAGTAAGTGTCCATGTTAGTGTGCTTCATCTACTGGTGGCCTCTGATTGATTTTAATGAAATCACAGTGTTGTAAAATGTGCAAATTATCAGCTACAAATTATCTTACGGATCTAATTGTAAGTTATAATTTCAAAATAAAAAAAAAACTCTATTTTTACCCATGAAATTAGGGCTGGCAATATGGCCAAAATTTATATCACAATATATTTCTTAATTTCGGTCGATACGATATAATTCCGATATCGATATGAACAGTATAATAGCCTCAGAAAAAACTGCCAAGAATGGCCACAATGAATGTCTGTACCTACAAACTTCTGATAAATTAATTTGCCAAGTCTCTGAAACCTCCTCCTATAAAACTATATAATATTTTAGAAATAAAAATGGTACAAAAAATTACTGTTAATATTTTATTTGTATTTAGCCTTCATACAAACAAGAAATGTGAAATCACCGTCAAATAAACATAAGACTCTCAACTTATTAATATTAATATCTTTAACTTTAAACTATAGGCTAACATAGACTGATAATATTATTCTTATAGATTGAAACAAAAGTGCTTCAGCCAGGATAAAGAATATGAAAAGTGCTCAAAGTTGCTGCAGAAAAACAACAAAAACACATGTTGCTGAGGGACATTTTGAGTGTTGATGACATCCTGAATTCATTCCGATTGATGAATCTGAATGTAGTGTTTACATGAACGCTAAACAAGTGATCGGGTCACAAGCTTTTATGTCACAAGCTTCAAATCGGAATTGATTTTTTGACATGCGCAAAAAACTCACAAATAGAGTTTCCCACGGTTTGCACATAATAACTATTCTCCTACATTGACTATTTGTTTTAAACAGCAGACTTAATATTTGTCCATTTCTGGTCATAATTTGGAGACAATGAACATATGAACCGTTGTGCCATGCGGCTTATATTTATCATGCAGTAAAAATGCCCCTCCCTGCCATATCTCGTCTGAGGATGAGAATCTGAAACAAGGACTGGTGGGACGTTGTCCTGCTCATCTTCACAGATGCTGAGTGAAAGGAGGATTATAGAATGACGGGACACTCATTTATATGACACTTTATTCAACAGGAATAACAGCTCGTATCGCGATATATATTGATATGGAATTATTGTCCAGCCCTACATGAAATCTAAAAGAATTAACCGTCTGGGGTCGACAGACATACCGGCGCCTTTTGGGGGATTTTTTTTTTCACATAGCAGCAAACGACTTAAAATACAAATTTATGTAATTTATGGTAATACGGTTATACAGCAATACATCATTCGAAACAATACAAAGTTTACTTTCATTTGTGTCCACTTGCAATCAAAGCAAAACAAACAGGATGTTTTCTGCCGTCTCTGTGAACTTTTTTCTGCAGTGCGCCACAAAAAAGAAACAAAACTCAGCGAAAATTTGTCACATAGACATGAGAAATATATCTATAGATACATGTAAGTGTCTACTTTTAAATTATCCTATTCAAAATGAAAACAAATATTCTCTGTTTATATAATCTGTATAAGAGAGAGAGATGTAACTGTCTCTCGTGTCAGCTTCCTGCAAATGTGAACATGCCTACAGACAGCGCGTGCTATTCATATGGTAATGATGTGAGGCAATTCATGCAAACAGAATCAACACCCACATCAACTCAAACGCATCACGTTTCATCAGAATGATCAGATTAATTTACTTTAATTTTGGGATGCGGTGAGAAATAATCCTTAAATAAGAATAATTTCAGAATAAGTTTGCCACAATATGTCCTTGTGTGGTTATTTTTCACAGACCCTCAAGTACCTCAGTATGTTGAGTTGACAGCTTGGACTGCTCAGTCCAGCACAGAGCAGCTTCACTCCTGAATCCCGCAGGTCATTGTTACTCAGGTCCAGCTCTCTCAGGGGGGAGTTTGATGATTGAAGAGCTGAAGAAACAATTTCACAGTCCTGATCTGTGAGATTACAGTCTGCCAAACTGAAAAAAAGGAGAACTGATTAAAAGGCATGCTGGAGTCAAGATCAACTTTAACATATAACATCACACTGGTTGTCTGTTCAGCAGGAAGATCCAGCAATTAAAATAAATGTGATTTAAAATCAACAATCATGTTTATTCTAGTTAATACAAAACTTTATTGAGATAAAAGGAAACTGTTAATTTTAGGGCCGGAACGGATCGCAGTTGATCCATGATCCGTACGGACCAGGCCCCACGGTTCGGCACGCATGTGATTCACGGATTAACTGCAAAATTTTACCATCATAGAGTAAAAGTTTATAATTTGAACGTGTTTTGTCTTGCCAGTTTACACATTCAACCAATTTTAAATGTGGAAGAAGAGGCGAAAATCGGGACAAGCACCTGAAGTGCGCGCATGCAGAGAGAGAGAGAGAGAGGCAATTTTCAGATAGCGCCCGAACACCAAATTGATTCCTCTTACACATTTACTTTCCCTAGAATGGACACAAAATGATGTCAAAATACTCGTCTACATACCCGTCTCGGCAAGTGTTCTGTCGGTTATGTCACAAGTGAACAGTCTAGAAAGAAACCAGCTGTTTTTCAGTTTTTTCAGACCATGCATTCGGTTAAGAGGATCGTCTGCTTGTTGAGTCGATATAGCTGGGACTATAACCCCCCTGGGGTCGGCGGTATCGCCGGCGATACCAGCTCGCTTTTTTTTTTATCAGTTCAAAAGAGATTCATTTTGCTCTGTTGACTTTGATATTACAAACAAGTTTCATACATCAATCGATTCTGTTAAATGTGTATTATTTTTGTGTATACTCACAATAAAAACAAAGTGTTGTGCTTTTTGCCAAATAAAGAAAAATAAACATGATGCAAGTTCTGCCTTCTCTCAGTCAGTTAAGTCCATTCTGAAACGCGTCCGAAAATGAACTGTAACTCAGCGAATACTCAGTCAAACAGGCATACAGACACACGGGCATGAAGCTTGAATTCTCTTCTTTTAAATGAAGTAATTTATATAAAAAACAAATATTCTCATCTTGTGAAATCTGTATTAAAAGAGAGCGATTCCAGTCGAGCTCATTAGCGCTCATTCAAATGTAATGTAACCACGCCCCGGAGAGCGCGCGCTATTCAAACGCAAATTCTGAGAACCATTTCAGACCTGTGAAACGCCCACATCAGCTGTAAACACAGCGCGCCGCGAGTGAGGCATAATATAGCCTACCTAGCCTCCTGGAGAAAAGTTTCCTCAGAACAGTGCTGATATGAGGAGCAATAGATCCCGCTGAGGAGTGAGGTAGGCTAAGTTATCTTTTCTCAAGTGTTAATGTGGAATAAATAACGTTATGGAATAACGTTAGTGTAGGCCTATGTAAACCGCAAAAAGATGAATCGCGTTTCTATAATATGAATCGCGTGTCTGTGTGTGAAAGAATAAACCGCTTTAATCAACTAAAATGCTTTGCTATACTGAGATGAGTAAAAACCGACTGAAATATGTTTAAATAAAATGTCTTTGTATAAGCAACGTATTAAACTGCAAATTAATATTTATATGCCCTAATATTTCATAAAAACAACGTTACAGTCAGGCGAAATATGAAGGACAACATTTTGTTGACTAGATTTGGGTACAGTTTTTACTGTAGAATATACTGCCACATCAAATAAGCTTTTGTTTAGCTATTTCTGCTCATATGTTCTATATATATATATATATATATATATATATATTAGGCTTGGGCGGTATTCGAATTTTGATACCGTCAAACCTCCTCCCTATTTTACCGGGGTATACGGTATTACCGTGACTAATTAAAAATTATGACATAATGGGCTCAGACGGCGTCACCAAACTGTTGGCTTGTGCCTACACCGTTCAGAAACTGAATGCCAGATCGGGCAAAAAAAAAAAAAAAAAAATCAAGCCCAACCCCTGCACGCTGTGTCTGAGTCAGGCCGACGGCATTAACTGTTATTATGAGCCGGAGCCCACCATTATTCAACATAATATCTGTGTGCGTGCAACAAGCAAAAAGTGCCTCTGTAATCCGGTGACACGTGTCCATTGATTTTTATTAATACAACTTTTCTGCAAAGATGGAAGTTGACGATCGCCATCTCTGTAGTGAACGCGCCTATAGAAATGCACATCATTACACAATCAGAGAGTGGCCTTTTTTTTTTTCGTTTTGAATTGTTTCGTTTAAAGAAATTGACGATCGGCATCTGAACGCTATAGAGAGACATGCACATCATGGATTACAGAGAGTACGTTAGGCTAGTCTATTTATTTTCGTTTTGAATGGTTTCGTTTAATGAAATTGACGATCGCATCTCCGTATGAACGCGCCTAGAGAGAAATGCACATCATGGATTACTTAGCCTAATCAGTGAGTAGCCTATTTCTTTCGTTTTGAATTGTTTCGTTTAAATAAATTTCAAGCTTTATTTATATATATTTGTCATGTCTGTGAGGCATAGCCTACACTGAGTTTCGGTTAATTTATGAGATTTCAATGCAAGTGACCGCGGCATGCCCATCATGTCATGATTATCCAGGAAATTGGTTGATGAAAAATGTATTAAAATTAAGAAACAATATATACAAAACGAAATTCGTTTTAAAGAGGCCTTTTACAAAACGAAATTTATTGAAGTGGTCAAATCGTCTGACTCCCGATGCATCCCATCTTATTTGTGCCGTTCACTTTTCATAATCAACAAAGATGGAAAAAATAACATTATAATATTTTAACAAATACGAAACTTAATGCGCTTATTTAATGAACTCGAGAACAAAATGCATCCTGGCAGCAGTGAGTGGGCGGTTGTTTCGGAGATGCGACATTAGGTTAGAGGTGTTTACATCTCTTGTATTTACCGCCTCTCCCTTCTCATGCGGTCGGAACCAGAAATATTGCCAAACTGCAACCACACATAAGCAGTTTTTAGGCAATAAATAAATTATATATATTATAGGCTATATAAGTGCCGGTAATGACGGTATTGAAACTGATACCGGTGCTATTTTAAGATCCCGCGGTATCCGATATTACCGTAATACCGCCCAACCCTAATATATATATATATATATACACACACTACCGGTCAAAAGTTTTAGATCGGTAAGATTTTTTATGTTTTTAAAAGAAGTCTCTTCTGCTCACCAAGGCTGCATTTATTTTATTAAAAATACAAACAAAAACAGTCATATTGTGAAATATTATTACAATTTAAATCAGCTGTTTTCTATGTGAATATATAGTGAAATGTAATTTATTCCTGTGATCAAAGCTGAATTTTCAGCATCATTACTCCAGTCTTCAGTGTCACATGATCCTTCAGAAATCACTCTAATATGATGATTTGAGGATCAAGAAACATTTATGATTATTATCAGTGTTGAAAACTATTTTTTACAATTTTATTTCATGATGCTATGATGAATAGAAAGTTCAAAAGAACAGCATTTATCTGAAATAGAAAGCTTTTGTAACATTAAACACTACCATTCAAAAGTTTGGAGTCAGTAAGAATTAAAATTTTATTTTTGGGGGAAATAAATAAAATAAATCAATACTTTTATTCATCAAGGATGAGTTAAACTGATCAAAAGTTACAGTAAAGACATTTATAATGTTAGAAAATATTCTATTTGAAATAAATGCTGTTCTTTTGAACCTTCTATTCATCAAAGAATTTTGAAAAAAAATTGTACACAACTGTTTTCAACATTGAAAATAATAATGAATGTTTTTTGAGCATCAAATCATCATATCAGAATGATTTCTGAAGGATCATGTGACACTGAAGACTGGAGTAATGATGCTGAAAATTCAGCTTTGATCACAGGAATAAATTACACTTTAAAATATATTAAAATAGAAAACAGTCATTTTAAATTGTCATAATATTTCACAATAATACCGTTGTGTTTTATTGTTTTTTATTAAATAAATGCAGCCTTGCTGAGCAGAAGAGACTTCTTTTAAAAACAAAAAATCTTACCGATCTAAAACTTTTGACCAGTAGTGTGTGTATATATATATATATATATAATACTATTTTTGTCAAAAATAAAGTCATCAGCTAAGATGTTAGCTGTTCCAATGTTGGCTATATTCAAACTAATGAATACATATGATAAAATGTAGGGCTATAATCATTTTTTTTTTACAAAGAAAGAGTACACTTGAAATATTGTTGAAATTGTAATTATTGTTGTAATTGTAACCTTTTTAATAAAATAGCAAAACATATTTACAAGATGGATGTGAGCAAAATCTTAAATGGTCAATATAAGTCTTCTTCTAAATATATCTTTTGTCCTTGCATTCATTCTTGGCTCAGTCAGTGTCACACCTGAATGAATGGCTCATTATGCAGAGTCATTACGCATAATGGGTGGGACATTGTATTCTCAGGTGTAAACTACTCCCCCTTTACGCCCCCCTCGCATATTGGCTTTCCAAGCAAAACCTGTTTTACACTATTTAAATCAATGTATTGTTTTATTGTGAACGATAAAGCAATACTATTTTCACATAATTTTGAAGCCAGAACTCGAAGCGACAACATCCATTAGTCAAAAGTCTTATTGACGCATATTTAGTATGAGTTTTGTGGTCTTATTTCAGCAACTTTCATTTTTATTTTTTTCAATAACCACGCATTAACATTATTCTCTTAAAAATACAAACATCTACATACATGTTCCTCACATATTATGGTAGCCCTGTTTGTGCTATATAGAGTGAATTTACACCTTTTCCATTATCATGTTTATAAATAACTGAAAAAAGCACAAATGTCAGGGCATGTCAAAACATCCCAAGGGCCCCAAACACACATCAGACCCCAGAGGGTTAAATGAAGGCTTTTCAGTACAATCGAGCCATCAATCTAATTACTAATGGATTATCTGGTTGCATGTAAACATAGCATATGCCTGTAATGTATATTGGAATATCGGAAATGTGTTTAAAAATCATATCACCGTTATTGAAAAAACATTATATCGCGATATATATTGATATTGAATTATTGTCCAGCCCTACATGAAATCTAAAAGAATTAACCGTCTGGGGTCGACAGACATACCGGCGCCTTTTGGGGGATTTTTTCACATAGCAGCAAACGACTTAAAATACTAATTTATGTAATTTATGGTAATACGGTTATACAGCAATACATCATTCGAAACTGTAAAAAGTTTACTTTCATTTGTGTCCACTTGCAATCAAAGCAAAACAAACAGGATGTTTTCTGCCGTCTCTGTGAACTTTTTTCTGCAGTGTGTCACAAAAAAGAAACAAAACTCAGGGAAAATTTGTCACATAGACATGACCAATATATCTATAGATACATGTAATGTCTACTTTTAAATTATCCTATTCAAAATGAAAACAAATATTCTCTGTTTATATAATCTGTATAAGAGAGAGAGAGATGTAACTGTCTCTCGTGTCAGCTTCCTGCAAATGTGAACATGCCTACAGACTACTCACACACTATTCATATGGTAATGATCTGAGGCAATTCATGCAAACAGAATCAACACCCATATCAACTCAAACGCATCACGTTTCATCAGAATGATCAGATTAATTTACTTAAATTTTGGGATGCGGTGAGAAATAATCCTTAAATAAGAATAATTTCAGAATAAGTTTGCCACGATATGTCCTTGTGTGGTTATTTTTCACAGACCCTCAAGTACCTCAGTATGTTGAGTTGACAGTTTGGACTCCTCAGTCCAGCACAGAGCAGCTTCACTCCTGAATCCCGCAGGTCATTGTTACTCAGGTCCAGCTCTCTCAGGGGGGAGTTTGATGATTGAAGAGCTGAAGAAACAATTTCACAGTCCTGATCTGTGAGATTACAGTCTGCCAAACTGAAAAAAAAGGAGAACTGATTAAAAGGCATGCTGGAGTCAAGACCAACTTCAACATATAACATCACGCTGGTTGTCTGTTCAGCAGGAAGATCCAGCAATTAAAATAAATGTGATTTAAAGGTCCCGTATTATGCCCCTTTTCACAAGATGTAAAATAAGTCTCTGATGTCCCCAGAGTGTGTATGTGAAGTTTCACCTCAAAATACCCAACAGATAATTTTTTACAGCATGTTTAAATTGTCATTTTTTGGGGCTCAGAAAAACACGCTGTTTTAGTGTGTGCCCTTTAAATGCAAATAAGCTGCTGCTGGACGACCCAGGGGGCGGAGCTTCATGAGCTCGCGCTCAGTCTCTCAGGAAAATTTCATCTCACGGAATGATGATAATATCAGAAACTCTCAGTAATGATGTTCATTTCGAGTCAGACAATAATGCCTACAGAGTATAGATGGAACAGGTATACTGCCCTACAAAGCAAAAAGGCAGTAACTGCATTTTTGGTCAAAAATGAGTTATTATCCTTTTCATGACATTCAAGGCATCCTTTGTTATGTGACAAAACATGTTATCTCAAATGTGTGTCGTTTTGGAGAAAAATGGTAATAGTTTTTGGAGAATCTGTAGTTACTGCCTTTTTCCTTGGTATGGTGCCACGTTTTTGGTAAGTAATACAAAGCAAATGTACAAAGCAAGAATACAGTAACTGCAAAATAGGGGTAAAATATCAAATTAAATATGAGGATTGATATGTACAAAGAGTAAGCTAAAATAAAGTAACAAAACAGCCACATGTCCAATAATCTACCTACAACTACTTAGGCTGGATGACAGAATAACTTTAAAGTCATTTTTCTCAGTTCTGCACTCTGCGTAGTTACTGCCTTTTTGCTTTGTAGGGCAGTATAGTTTAGTAGTTTAATTACGGTTATTATAACGTATTTGTCATCTGCTTGTATGGATCCATTATTTATTAATAGCCTACAAGTCTGCTGTTTCGGACCAGGTCCAAATGATGATCAAACATATACTGATGAGTTTAATAAAGTTTATTGTACATCACACAAAAGATGAAGCATCAGTTTTACTCCAGAAAATCACCGTAAGAGCTGAGTAAACACAGTAAGTTATAAGAAGTGCGCAAGTACATAAACGAATTTCGGTAGAGTTGAGGGAGCATTCCTGTGGGTGGAGGTTAGTCAAAAAACTGTTCTACTGACGTCATTAAAGAAGGAAGTAGAGGGATGTAGTCCAAACGAGCCGTTCGATGTAGGCAACTTCTGTTAAATAAAATATCTCGCTTGGCATTGAACTTTGAGCTTTAGAATTTTACAGATATTATTTATACTCTAACAACAACATTACACACTAACTAAAGTTTGAAACATGGGATCACGAAGAACGGGACCTTTAAAATCAACAATCATGTTTATTCTGGTTTATACAAAACTTAATTGAGGTAAAAGGAAACTGTTAATTTTAGGGGTGGAACGGATTGCAGTTGATCCATGATCCGTACGGACCAGGCCCCACGGTTCGGCACGCATGTGATTCGCGGATTAACTGCTAAATTTGACCATCATAGAGTAAAAGTTTATAATTTGAACGTGTTTTACACATTCAACCAATTTTAAATGTGGAAGAAGAGGCGAAAATCGGGACAAGCACCCAAAGTGCGCGCATGCAGAGAGAGAGAGAGGCGCGTTTCAGATAGCGCTCGAACACCAAATTGATTCCTCTTACACGTTTCCTTGCCCTTGAACGGATACAAAATTATGTCAAAATATTCGTCTAAATACCCGTCTCGGCAAGTATTCTGTCGGTTATGTCACAAGTGAACAGTCTAGAAAGAAACCAGCTGTTTTTCAGTTTTTTCAGTCCGTGCATTTGGTCTTAAAGGAATAGCACACACCTAATATTCCTACAGTTGTCTGTGTCATTAATGTTAATAAAACAACAAAATACAGCTGAAAACAAAGATGAAACCATATTTAATTTCTACAGTGTTATTTTATAATTAGGCTTCATTATTAATTTCTGTACCTGAATACTACTTTTAGACTTTGTAACTTTGTTATTTAGTATTCATCTCTCCTTGTAATTTGTGCATTTGTTCTTATTTTATTACCGACTGTTCACTTTATCAGTTAGGCTAGTAGTTTTTGATGTGGTATCGAATAACTTCAAGTGAGCTTTAAGTAATAAATTAAAAGCATTTAAAAGCTGATCCGAAAAATGATCCGATCTGAGGCTCAAAAACCGCAAATGGACCGCAAGTAATTTTTACATTTATTTTTTATTGTGAACCGTGAATATTGTGATCCGTTCCACCACTAGTCAATTTGGTTGAGAATGAAAACAACACACTGCAATTAGTGCAAGTAATTAATGTTTTATGTTTGTGAACATAATATTCATCAAACATCCATCACAATGTGTCACATAGTGGATAAAGTGGTATTTGGCAGGTGGGGGAACCCTCAGGGAAAAATTACTCACTGTGGGACAACATATTGAGTATCATGGTATAGCAATACTTTTTGGGACAAGAGTGTCACTGTGGCACCAACTATCACAATACTTATTTACTTGATATTTTAATGGTTGTATTTTGGTCCATCTACATCTACACTGATATGATGACGATACTATGTTAAAATTGACTGGGCTGAAAATGGAAAAATTTATATTGACATTGATATTAATGAATCTATTAATTAATTAATTTATCTGAGGTGCCGGAACGCAGTTCCGGACCGTACCCGCCCACTTTAACCCCTGGTCACCTGTAATAATTGTGTTATTACATCTTCACACTCACCAAGCTTTTCTGCAGTTCCTCACAGCAGGTACCAGTCTCCTTCGACCCTCCTTTGATTTAATGTTGTACTTTTTAAGGTCAAACTCATCCATCACCTCCTCTGACATCAGGATCATGTTTGCCAAAGTTGAACATTGTGCAAGAGAAAGAATTTTACGTTTTGCTTTAGATTTTAAAAATGCCTGCATTTCTTCAACAATAGAATTATTCTTCATCTCAATCAGGCAGTGTGACAGATTCATCCATCTTTCAGGACTGACATTGTTTTTCTGACCTCGTTTGAGGTTTTGGATTATTTTCTTGATGCTCTCTGGGTTGTTCTCTGTGTGAATCAGCACATACTGTAAGAGTCTCTGATTGGACTCCAGTGAGATGCCATGAAGGAATCGAAGGAAAAGATCCAGGTGTCCATTTTTACTCTTCAAGGCTTTATTCGTTGCTTCCTTCAGAAACACATCCAGAGGAACATTCTCACACTGATTTCTGGATTTTCCTGTAAGTAATATTTTCAGAACTTCACTGTTCTTGTGTAAATAACAGAGAAACACATACAGTGCTGCAAAAAACTCCTGAAAGCTGAGATGTACAAAGCTGTAAACCTTCCTGTGACAGATTACAGATTCCTCCCTAAAGATCTCAGTGCAAATCCCAGAATACACTGAGGCGTCAGTGACATCTATGCCGCTCTCAATCAGGTCCTCCTCATAGAACATCACATTGCCCTTCATCAGCTGATTGAAAGCCAGTTCAGCAAGTTTCACAATCACTTCTCTGTTGGACTGCAGGAGTTTCTCTGGATCTCTCTCTTCATACTTCTGGTTCCTCATGCTAGTCTGAATGAGGAGAAAGTGTATGTACATTTCAGTCAGAGTTTGAGGGATTTCTGCACTGAGATCTTGTTTCAGGATGTTTTGAAGCACAGTGGCTGAGATCCAGCAGAAGACGGGTATGTGGCACATGATGTGGAGGCTTCTTGCTTTTCTGATGTGTGAAATGATTCTGCTGGCTTGATGCTCATCACTGATTCTCTTCCTGAAATATTCCTCCTTCTGAGGGTCATTGAATCCCTGAATTTCTGTCACACGGTTGATGTATTTGGAGGGGATCTGATTGGCTGCTGCTGGTCTGGTGGTGATCCAGATGAGAGCAGAGGGAAGCAGATCTCCTTTCATGAGGTTTGACATCAACACACCCACTGATGAAGACTCAGTCACATCAGAAACTTTCTCACTGTCTGAAAACATCAGTGTAATTCTGCTCTCATCCAGACCATCAAAGATGAACACAACTGTACATTCATCATAAATCTTTGGGTCCAGATCTTGAAGTTCAGGATGAAAGTCCAGCAGAAGTCTGTGAAGACTGTACTGATGATCTTTAATCAAGTTCAGCTCTCTAAATGGAAGAACAAACATGAAATCTACATCCTGATTGGCTTTTCCCTCGGCCCAGTCCAGAATGAACTTCTGCACAGAGACGGTTTTTCCAATTCCAGCGATGCCTTTAGTAAGAACAGTCTTGATTTTGTCTTTCTTCTCTCTTCTCTTCTCCTCATATCCTAGTTCAGGTGAAGGATCAAAGATGTCATTGCAGTTGATTGGAGTGTCTTGGAGGGTCTTGTAACTTTTCTCCATCTGTAGCACCTCATGTTCTTCATTCACTCCTTCACTCTCTCCATCTATGATGTACAGCTGTGTGTAAATCCTGTTCAGGAGGGTCTGATGCTCTTGTAGTTTGATTCCCTCAAAAACCCTCTCGTATCTGTTCTTCATGCTGGTTTTGTGCTGGTCTTTGACTCTCTGCAGATCATCATGCACTGGCTGGTGAGAATCGAGCTGCAGGGCTGCTTCTGTGTCATGATGACTGATGTGTTTCTGACAAGAGGAGGATGTGCTGGTCTGACAGGACACATCTCTGATCTGGTCAGCTCTTCCACCACTGAAAACACATTAAGAAGACAGAGACACAAAAACAAACAGAAAAGACCTTTGTGAAAATAAAGAAAATATTTAAATATGTTTAATATGAAAATCATATAGTCTGAGTACTAGTGTTTGCTCTTACAGACATTGTGGCCAACTGACCAAGGTTTCTCAAGGTTCTGTTCTAGCAATGATATTTTTAACCCATTAGTGTTTCCCATTCATTAACTAGATTGTGGCGGCCCACCATAGTCTAATGTGTCCCGCTACTGTTTCATAATGAACCAAAAATATAACTAAACTTCTCAAATAAAAGTTCCCCTTTAAAGTACAATTCACCAAATTGTTTCTTTGTGCAATTTGCACACTGAATATGGGTTGGAGCTAGGGGTGGAACGGTACATGTATTCATATTGAACCGAAACGGTACGGGTATGGCAAGCCGTTTTAACATTTAATCATTTAAACCGACTAGTCTCTATTTTCATGCTACTAGTACTTATTTTTTAGATACTAGTATCTATTCCATTAAGTACTAGTACTTATTCATTAGCTACTAGTGTTTATTCTTTAGGTACTAGTGCCTATTCTTTAGATACTAGTGCTTATTCTTTAGGTACTAGTACTTATTCAATAGATACTAGTACTTATTCATTAGATACTAGTACTTATTCATTAGATACTAGTACTTATTCATTAGATACTAGTACTTATTCATTAGATACTAGTACTTATTCATTAGATACTAGTTCTTATTTATTAGATACTAGTACTTATTCATTAGATACTAGTACTTATTCAATAGATACTAGTACTTATTCATTAGATACTAGTACTTATTCATTAGATACTAGTACTTATTCATTAGATACTAGTACTTATTCTTTAGATACTAGTACTTATTCAATAGATACTAGTACTTATTCATTAGATACTAGTTCTTATTTATTAGATACTAGTACTTATTCATTAGATACTAGTACCTATTCATTAGATACTAGTACCTATTCATTAGATACTAGTTCTTATTTATTAGATACTAATACTTATTCATTAGTTACTAGTACTTATTATTAGATACTAGTACTTATTCATTAGATACTAGTACCTATTAAATAGATACTAGTACTTATTCCAATAGTGACTAGTAACTATTCTTTTGTTACTAGTAACAAATAATTTTTTTGCCATTGACTTCTATGGGGATCTGTCATTCAGATATCAACTATTCAGTTCTGACTAGTATGTATTCCAATTGTGACTAGTACATATATATTAGATACTAGTAGTTATTTATTAGATACTAGTACTTATTCATTAGATACTAGTACTTATTCAATAGATACTAGTACTTATTCATTAGATACTAGTACTTATTCATTAGATACTAGTACTTATTCATTAGATACTAGTACTTATTCTTTAGATACTAGTACTTATTCAATAGATACTAGTACTTATTCATTAGATACTAGTTCTTATTTATTAGATACTAGTACTTATTCATTAGATACTAGTACTTATTCAATAGATACTAGTACTTATTCATTAGATACTAGTACTTATTCAATAGATACTAGTACTTATTCATTAGATACTAGTACTTATTCATTAGATACTAGTACTTATTCATTAGATACTAGTACTTATTCTTTAGATACTAGTACTTATTCAATAGATACTAGTACTTATTCATTAGATACTAGTTCTTATTTATTAGATACTAGTACTTATTCATTAGATACTAGTACTTATTCATTAGATACTAGTACTTATTCAATAGATACTAGTACTTATTCAATAGATACTAGTACTTATTCATTAGATACTAGTACTTATTCATTAGATACTAGTACTTATTCATTAGATACTAGTACTTATTCATTAGATACTAGTACTTATTCAGTAGATACTAGTACTTATTTAATAGATACTAGTACTTATTCATTAGATACTAGTACTTATTCATTAGATACTAGTACCTATTAATTAGATACTAGTACTTATAAATTACATACTAGTACTTATTCAATAGATACTAGTACCTATTTATTAGATACTAGTATTTATTCCGAATGTTACTAGTAAGATTTTTTATTTTACTAGTCACAACTGCTTTTTTACTCGTCTTATGTTATGACTAGTCAGAAATGCCACTGGATAGTTCAATTAAAAATCTTACTAGTAAAATAAAAAATCTTACTAGTAACATTTGGAATAAATACTAGTATCTAATAAATAGTTACTAGTATCTATTGAATAAGTACTAGTAGCTAATTTATAAGTACTAGTATCTAATTAATAGGTACTAGTATCTAATGAATAAGTACTAGTATCTAATGAATAAGTACTAGTATCTATTGAATAAGTACTAGTATCTAATGAATAAGTACTAGTATCTATTTAATCGGTACTAGTATCTATTTAATAGGTACTAGTATCTAATGACTTAGTACTAGTGTTTATTGAATACATACTAGTATCTAGTAATAGTTACTAGTATCTAAAAAATAAGTACTAGTACCTAATAAATAACTACTAGTATCTAATATATATGTACTAGTCACAATTGGAATACATACTAGTCAGAACTGAATAGTTGATATCTGAATGACAGATGCCCATAGAAGTCAATGGCAATTTTTTTTATTTGTTACTAGTAACAAAAGAATAGTTACTAGTCACTATTGGAATAAGTACTAGTATCTATTTAATAGGTACTAGTATCTATTTAATAGGTACTAGTATCTAATGAATAAGTACTAGTATCTAATAATAAGTACTAGTAACTAATGAATAAGTACTAGTATCTAATAAATAAGAACTAGTATCTAATGAATAAGTACTAGTATCTAATGAATAAGTACTAGTATCTATTTAATAGGTACTAGTATCTAATGAATAAGTACTAGTATCTAATGAATAAGTACTAGTATCTATTGAATAAGTACTAGTACCTAAAGAATAAGCACTAGTATCTAAAGAATAGGCACTAGTACCTAAAGAATAAACACTAGTAGCTAATGAATAAGTACTAGTACTTAATGGAATAGATACTAGTATCTAAAAAATAAGTACTAGTAGCATGAAAATAGAGACTAGTCGGTTTAAATGATTAAATGTTAAAACGGCTTGCCATAGTATGGGCGCCACGGTTCGGTGCATGAATATACACGGAGAATACACGGTATAAAAATAAATAAAACTTGCGTGCAAATTAATTAATGTAATGCGGAACTTCTGTTAGATACGCAGGTTCTTTAGGGACACATAATCTGTAACTCCGTCTTAAAAACAGTCTGTGTGTGCCATCTTTTGGACATTCATCATATTGCATTGGTATTCATTTCTTGTCCTCAAACAGAGCACTAATCTGTTTATTTTTAAGTTACACATTCTACATTGATTAAAAAGAAAATCAAATGTGTTTTTAATGGTAGTATTGTTTTATACATAAACCAATTATATATAATTCAGATGAGAATAAAGTTAGTGTTCATTAAAATTTTAAGGAAAACAAATTAATTTTAAATTCATTCAGGTACAATTACCAAACATATCTCAAGGTTGTTGTTTTTGTTTTTTTAATTTAATTAATAAACTAATTATATAAAACTATTGTCAATGCACTACAAATAAACTGGTTATATGCCTTTACTTTATTAATAAAACTTATTGAAAAAATACAAGGCTTAAGACATTTATTTTCCTTTGGTGGTACAGCCTGAGACATGCACAATAATAAAAAAATTGCCTTCTACATTTTTGTTTTGCTTTTCCCTCCATTGTACCGAACTCGTACCGAACAGTGATGTCTGAACCGAGGTATGAACCTCGTGACTTCTGTGTACCGTTCCATCCCTAGTTCCCTAGTTGGAGCTCTTATAAATCCGGCATGTGGGGGCAGATAATGACCTCCATATTTAAAGCTACACTGTGTAGGATTTTCTCCCGTCTAGCGGTGAAATTGTTTATGACTACCAACTGAATATTACTTTCTAGCCCCTCCCATTCCGTTTTAACTCCTACGGTGGCCGTATTATTTCAAATCTGCCGGCAGTCGTGAGTAATCTCCCCCTCGCATTCGTCACGGTGACACTGAGTGTAAAAACATGAAAGGCGAAGCTTGAATTTCAAGGTATGTCCCTCTTTGGCTAATGTATTTTCAAGATGGAGGCGCAACATGGCTGCCGCCATTCGAGCGACTCGCTCGTATCTATTCTAAATGGCAGATTCTACGCTTACGAGAATACTTGATTAGTTGGTAGAAGTAATTACACATTAATGAGCACATATCATTTTGAAAGAACAAAGTGTTTTTTGCTAAGAATCAACTTAAAAAAATGACACAGTGTAGCTTTAAAGTAGGGAGACATCAAGTTTTCATTAGTTAAAATGTTCGAAAAAAAGAGAAAGGCTAAAATTCTTGGCAGAAAGTTTAAACCAGAAACCATTATTTAAAAATATCACAGAAGCACTGACATGGAGAAAAAGCAGTGTTCATCTGAAATGATTATATGTAATTAATTTACATGTAAATGATGACTGATGGTAGGTGATTTATTATAAGAGACTGCAAACTGCATTTCCTAGTTGCACATTAATGTCCCCTTTGCCACAAATGAAGCATTTGAAAAGTCAGAGAAGATTTATGTCTAAATAACCTGCCACCTTTTCTTTTAGAAATAGAAAATCACATATTTTATACCGATCACAGATTTCCTTGATCAGCTGATATGAATCCTGATTTTAAAAAGTTCTTTCATATTTGCTCTCACTGTCTGGTTTGAGCAGTCTTGCATTTTTTGTGTTTGAGTTTAGAAGTTATTATTGGCTGATTTATGGCAGATCGATCAGAGTATCCTTACAAAACGCTTACATTTATATAATAATATTTAAAATACTGAAATTAGCAAAAAATGTGTGCCACCTCCAGCAATTTGTCATGACAACCAGATTGGGAACCACCGATTTTATTTATTCCTAACCAGAATTTTCTTGTTTCATTACTAATATAAAGAATAATTGTTAATATAACACTGATGCAACACATGTACTGTAACAAAACTCATTCATGTGTAAATGGAGGTCTAACAGAGAAATGGCAGAGAGAAGCATAAGAAAACACTATTTAACAATTCCTTTCTTTACATCTTGACTTCCACTTGTTAATTGTTATACTTGTTAAAGAAGTTTAGCCATATGAAATGTAAACTTTTCTGAACCTTCGAGCATTTTGTGTTCATGTGTCTCTCACCCTACATGATGATACTCACACAGGGTCAAAGGTCACTGCTCCATCACTGAATTTCGTGGCCTTCATGGTCAGACATACTGGAGAAGCTGCTCTCTTTCTCTTCCTGTTGTTGATAATGAGAAATAAACATTAATAAATAAATATTTCAAATTGTTTCTCTGCAGATTATTTGACTGCTCCATTACATTAACCCTGTCAATACTTCTGTAATTTATAGAGCAGTATTTGTATTAGTTTTAGTGAGAAAACATGTTTTATTAATAGTAGGGTACAGCAGGGCTAAAGGCCACCAGGGTAAAAGCTGCATTTGATTTTATTATCCTTTAAACCACTAGATGACACAAAAACATTCCTAAACATCCACGTTTCACATGGACATTTGGCTGATTCTTGACGTTATTACGGGGAGCAGCGCTTTAATTAGCCATTGAGAATCACTAAAATTATTATATAGGCCTATATATATATATATATATATATATATATATATATATATATATATATTGAGATAAAGGTCTTGTTAATGATTTTCAGTTTTGTTCAAGGTAATTAAATCAACATTTTTTCTGAATAATATATAAAGTTTGGCCCTTCTGTTGGGTCAAAAGGCACAATAATTAACATTATAATTAATAGCTGGCTGACTAATAGCTTTGTTGACATGACATGATTAGATTCAGATGTGTAAAAATACATTTATAAAGTGACAGTAACCATATGGTTCCCCCATATTTATATTAGGAAACAATCATATTTAAAAATATGATATTAATCATTTCATATAATAAATGATCACAATTACTGTTATACTGTAAAACCAAAAATATTTTTTAAGGAATCTCCTTCAAAGCTTTCAGAATCTTTAGTTTTTAAAAATGTAATAGTTTTTAAATATAAGTGTTTTTAAAATGAAATTTATAAATGAACTTCATTTATTTCTCAAAATAAACAAAAAATAGTACAAACTTTGCTGAAGTCCTGGTGAGTTTTTTATCCCGAGTCTGAGGTAAAAGCCCCTTTTACATTTATACGTTTTTTTTAATCAAAAGAAACCACTTTAATGATTTATTTTCCCACAAAATACGTTGACCCATCAATGTTCAATAAAAACATTCACTGTCAGGCCAAAAAAAAAAAAAGAGTCTCTGTTTGGATTTAAATAGGCAAAATAAATGATGGAAGCTGTTTTATGGAAGACATCATGTATAGTACCAGTGCCTAAGATAACAAACCCCTCTGAGTTCTCACACTACAGACCAATTGCTTTAACAGCGCAGTTGATGAAGGTCTTTGAGAGATTAGTATTAAACCATATTAAGCAGGTTATGAGTGCTGCTGAGGATAAACTACAGTTTGCCTTTAAAACTGGTGTTGGGGTTGATGATGCAATTATTTATCTCTTACACAAATCACCAAGTCATTTAGAGATGATAAATGGATAACATCGTCAAATTACATTCTTTGATTTCTCGAGTGCATTTAATACTATACAGCCTTCACTACTTAAATGTAAGATAGAGAATGATGGAGAACATCAGAGTATTGTCAATTGGTTAACTGACTATCTCTTAAACAGACCACAGTATGTGAGAATGCATGACTGTGTATCTCAAGTAGTGAAGTGCAGTACTGGAGTCCCTCAAGGAAAGGGTTTAGCTCCTTTTTTTTTTTTGTTTACTTTTAATACATCAGACTTTCAGTGCAACTCTGAAACCTGTCACCTCCAGAAATATTCTGATGACTCAGCAATTGTTGTCTGTATAACAGACCATGATGAGGGCGAGTATAGGGAGCTATTTGAGAGTTTTGTGGATTGGTGTAAGATAAACGGTTTTAGGCTAAATGCTAGCAAATCGAAGGAAATTGTGGTTGATTTTGGTAGATAATCCTCAGCAAGTTGTACCAGTAAACATATGAGGGTCGGAAATTGAGACTGTAATATCATACAAGTAAAACTGGATTGTTCTGATAATACGATGCAAGTGTATAAGAAG
This sequence comes from Leuciscus leuciscus, assembly GCF_965113295.1. Lineage (NCBI taxonomy): Eukaryota > Metazoa > Chordata > Actinopteri > Cypriniformes > Leuciscidae > Leuciscus > Leuciscus leuciscus. The sequence goes on along the minus strand of NC_138725.1, from coordinate 75,803,515 downwards.
GGTCAAAGTAGTATTCATCTGTTAAGACGACTGAGATCCTTTGGAGTATGTCGGGCACTACTTAAGACCTTCTATGATTCTGTGGTATCATCTGTGATCTTGAATGCTGTCACTTGTTGGGGAGGAGGATTGTTGGAAAAGGAAAAGAACAAATTAAACAAGCTCATGAAGATGACAGGTTCTGTTATAGGGATTGTGTTACCCACAATAGAGGAGATTAGGCATGATAGAATGATTGATAAAATGGACTCTATAATGAATCATGATTGTCACCCCCTTCATGAAACAGTTCGAGCCCTAGAGAGTTCATTTAGCTCAAGACTAATTCATCCCTGCTGTCACAAGGCGTGATTTAGAAAGTCCTTTTTACAAACTGCTATTAGACTGTACAATCAGTGCTATACGAGATGATGATGGATGATGATATATGTTGTATGTGATGTTGTATATAATCATAATGCCTTGCGGAAACTGATACTGGAAAATAATGGCTATTGTTGTGAATGTTTTTTTTAGGGGTTCAGGCACGAAGTGCTGAAATCCTATTGTAATTGTTAAGATTTGTATTATTAATATTATTATTCCGCCGAAAAACTAATCGGGCAGTAACCGTAAGGCCTAGAGACTTGAAACATCCAGGACCGATGTTGGCTATCCCTGATCTATAGATATGTTCAATTTGGATACATATTTTATTTAGCCTTTTTACAATTATTTTTAATAACTATTAGTGCAACCATATGCACACATGTGTTTGTGTGTATGTGTGAGTCATTGGCAGTGTCGTAGTTCTGGGAGCAATGGAAAAAATATATCTTGTCTAGGGCGCCAACAGAGTCCGGACTGGCCCTGAACTTTATGATACTCACACAGGGTCAGAGGTCACAGCAGGTCCATCACTGAATTTAGGGGGTGCATGCATGGAGTTGTTACTCTTCATAGACACACAGCTGAATCCTGGAGATGGTCCATCACTGAATTTAGGGGGCTCACGCATGGAGTTGTTACTCTTCATAGACACACAGCTGAATCCAGAAGATGGTCCATCACTGAATTTAGGGGGTGCATGCATGGAGTTGTTACTCTTCATAGACACACAGCTGAATCCTGGAGATGGTCCATCACTGAATTTAGGGGGCGCATGCATGGAGTTGTTACTCTTCATGGACACACAGCTGGATACTGGAGATGGTCCATCACTGAATTTAGGGGGCGCATGCATGGAGTTGTTACTCTTCATGGACACACAGCTGGATACTGGAGATGCTGCTCTATGAGTGTGAACAGACGTCTCCTCCTCTCTCTCCTCACACACACTCAATTTACAGGTACGGTTCTCCTCCTCCTCTCTCTCCTCACACACATTCATTTTACAGGAAGTTTGCTCCTTCTCTTCCTCCTTGATGAGAGACTTGATTCCAGACCTGTATGTGGACACAGAAAGCATGCACAAAACACAAATGAATTTCGACACATTTGAATTAAATGGCATTTAATTCACTTTAACGCAGCATTAACAGTTTTTCTCCAGTTAATAGTGTTTGTTTGTAGAGCAACATGTCGGCCACACTTTCAAACACAGCATCCTCGTTTAAACACTGGATTCACCTTCACTTTAATGACACTGCTGAACTCTTGCAGGTGTTTTTCACAATCCGTTTTTTCGTCTCGCATTAAGCAAATATGATCTTATTTATATGTGTTGATTATCGGTCCGTGTACTTTTTGATCATTTCATTTCCTGTTTGGAACGGAATAACGAGAAATGAAAACCAGCTCGTTTATTCGTTTTTTAGTTTAGTTTAAAAAACGAAAAATTAGATTTTGGCTCGATTTTTAATTTTTCGTTAGTGGTTTACAAATCGGTTTATGGGTTCGATGTTTCATTTGCACACGTGGGCGGCGCTGAAACGCTCCTTTCATCTGATTGGTCAAACCGCTCCGCCTTCAGTAAGCTACAAGCTTTTCTTTCTGTCAGGCAGAATAAGAGTCAGTACGAGTGTGGCACTGACAAATGCACCTTAATAAAGTAATGTCTGAAACCACCACTCAGACTTGAGTAGGCTACTGTACTTAAGTACACTTTTTGAGTATCTGTAGGCTACTTTACTTGATTTTACTGTACTTGAAACTGATTTTCATTTTCAACGTTGGGTTTGGTCTTCTAAATGCAAATGTTGTCATTGTTTTGGCTTATAGATAACAGTAAGGTCTTTACAACTTTTACTTGTAACGGAGTAATATTTGACCAGTATATCTGTACTTTCACTCAAGTAAGGAAGTTGTGTACTTTGTCCACCTCTGAAAACATCTGTTCATAATCTGTGATTACACAATTCCAATACAAATAGCACCGGGAGGCGTCTGGAATAACTCTGCAATGATCAATCCACATTTTTAAGCCAGCTAATTTTACAGTAGGCTCATATTCAGAATGTTCCTCTCGTATAACGCCAACGACCGCACAAATGGGCTTCCTTTGTGAAATATAGCAGACCACTGTTTTAAATAACAGTTTAAAAAAGGTGGTCTGCTATTTTTCTCAAAGGAATCTCAGTCAGTCAGACAGACAGACAGACAGACAGACAGATAGATAGATAGATAGATAGATAGATGCGCCTTTGTAAGATATGCGCTCGTCTTCACAAAAACTACATGCAGGGTTTTTAAACATCTCGTGTGGAGAAAATATTGTTTAATCTGGGCAGTATGGCAAAGCCATGGCAAAAAGCAGGATAACTTGTAGGCTATAGCCTACTTGAAAGGAAAACAAATTTGCAGAGTAAAAACAGTGTTTGTGTTATTTTTTCTCTCTAGTAGGCTACATCTTTAAATATAGAGCTCATGACAAATAAAAGTTCTGGATGGACAAACATTAAATGCAAAAACCAGTGTGAATAACAATATCTTAAAATAAACTAGAGAGAGTGGATACACAGATATGGCCTGTTTATGAATGAAATTAATGCATTTATTTGTCATTTAATCTGATGCAAACAGGGAAAGAGTAGAAAACACTTATTATCCTGTCGCCCCCTCTAGTGGACAGCATTAAGTAGTACGGCCTTCATTGCTCAGATAACTCAAGTCAATGGATTTTTTGGGAAAATAAGTCTGACCAGTTAGAAAAGATATAAGCTAGACCAGTCTTAAGGTCTGAGCTGAGTTTGGTGAAGCATTAAAGTTCTAGGCGGAGTCAATTTCTCATAATAATAATAATAATAATAATAAATAATAATAATAATGTTCAAATATGCTGGCTTTCTTAAGCCAACATAATAAAGAAAACTCAGAGAAACATCGACCAATTCAGTATGTAATAAAATTGTATTAGTTTTATAATAAAACTAACAACATTTTAAAGGTATGCCGTGCTCTTCAATTTACATGATTTTAATTAATCCCAAACCTGGTAATTTTGTCAGTATTAATGTACGTTCACTGATTCAAGCTTCTTTCTTTTCTGTCTCTTTCTTTTCATGTGAACTGAGTAGGCTACACATGCTTACATTCATAAATATAAACTTTATTTCTATTCAATTTTCAAAATTATTTATAGCCTACATGTCACAATAAAAGACTAGAGTGGTAAATGTTACGGACATATTATCATGGTACAGTTCAGATTATTGGTTTTTATTTCCACTTCACTTTTATCCAAAGAGACGGAACTATTTGCACTGTATTTATCAATGGGAAATATGCTAATATAATCTGTCATATAGGCTACATGGCTCACATTAATGGAGTCGCTTGCAAGTCGCAGCAGCACGAATTACGTGACCAGCAACATATTTCTGCTTCAAATATTGTGCGTAGTTAACAGTGAGTGATGGTTTTTATTTTATTAAAGTGCATTTGTCAGTGCCGCACTCGTACTGACAAGAGTCAAGATTCTGCCTGACAGAAAGAAAAGCTCGTAGCTTACTGAAGGCGGAGCGGTTTGACCAAAAAACGAATAAACGAGCTGGTTTTCATTTCTCGTTATTCCATTCCAAACAGGAAATGAAATGATCAAAAAGTACACGGACCATTATCCTGTGACTACACTTCCTTTCCCCAGTCTCACTGTGTCACTGAACATTACAATAGGCTATCGATAATTTTTATAATAAAATAGTTTAAAGTCAACCAAATATTTCAACATTAAACTAAAATGATCCTGCTAAAGAAAAGAATAAGTGTAAGTTTAACCATTTTCGGCCAATTAATGAGTGTTACAGTTGACGTGAAGTAGGCCTATCACGAAAATAACTTTCATCTTTATCATTTATTTGAGTTTGAGTTCGTCATACTGTCTGTTGAGACGCAAATACTCTATCGATATTACAGCTATACAAAGTTTAACGAACTTACTGTCACATGTGAAGCGATTGCTGATTTTCTATCTTCCGACATGGCGTTTTTACAGTCATCGACTGCTTTCGGTTTCACTGGAGAGGCAGCAGCTCCTCCTCGAATGGGTTCTTTTCACACTTCCGGGTTTGAAACGAGGAAGGGCCACTTGTATTGCGGTAAATGCGAGGCCATATACAAATAATTTTTTTGCATTCTCACTTGCAGAATTTTTATAAGAAGAGTTTGAAACAGCATTTGGAGATTAATTTGTTAATGGAAAGTATACACAAATGCTACAATTTAGAATTTTGGTAACAATTTGTTTTAATGGTCCCATTCTGTTGACTAAGTAACTTTTCAACTTCATGCCAACTATCAGGCATTAGAGTTAGTTAAGGCAAACGTCTGTTTTTTATAAAATGATGAAAATGTCCTGGTTTTCGTTATTTTTCATTGGGCCATTAAGCGTGTACTTTAAATACATGATTGCCTTTGCACACAAAACATATGAAACCAGCTTCGGCTTCGCCCCGTCTTGTTATAATCAGCGCGTCCCTCAATCCGCAGCGGCAAGCAGAGAACACGTCAGAATACAGAGGCTTGTGTGTGTGTGTGTGTGTGTGTGTGTGTGTGTGTGTGTGTGTGTGTGTTCATCTCAGCCTCATTGGTCTGTCACTACTCCTCAACAGTCCCGCCCACAGCCGGTGCCGGAAGTAAAAATTCAATACAATTTCTCCATTGACAGTTGGGGTATAAGCCATAAAAACGTAACCATACATGGTAGACTTAAAACCAGCTACGGCTGTACTAAGCGATTGTATATGCTCATATAACCGCCAAAAGTTCATTGGGCACTAACCTTGTTTTGAGATAAATGCCTTTTATTCGCGATGTCTTGGAGAAGTACTTCATTACCCACAATCCTAAACAATCCCACAATCCCACAGTGATGCATCTGATTGGTGGAGCTCGTGTAAACCCCGCGAAAGTTCGTGAAGACTCAAGATAAATAGAAAAAAAAAAAAAAACTGTTGCGTTTTTTTGCACTGTATCACTGATGTGACATTTGAACCGAGGAGTCTTCATATATGGTATGAGTCATATCAAGCATTTTATGATGCCACTGTCAAAACAATATTTAGCTTAGGCATACCCAGAGCCATAGAGAGCTCTTCATGCATTTACTGAACATTTGTGTAATAATTTATGGCAAGTTAATAAACTGAATATGATGCACTTTCTGGTTTGCTGACCTTCACTTTTTAATTTTCACTTGTTGTTATTAAGAAAATACATTAAATGTTATTAAAATTAAGGATGAACTATAACTTCATGAATAAAATGAGCATGGATCACAAGTGGGAAATTGTTGAGGCATTTGTCAGCAACCTGCCCGTGGGCCGCTGAAACTGATGAGCAGAACGCCGCGCGGACTGCCAGATCTGCACCCGTGAGCCGCGGACCACCAGCCATGCTTTCCAGTCTATTTACACAATTACTACTGAAAGAACTGCTATAAACGGCACAAGAAAAAGTTCGCGTGGCTGTCGTCAGATTTTAAAGTCGCTCTAAAGGCTCTTTCGCGGTTGTGGCTTCAGTCGACTTCAGTGAGGCGCGGTGGTTTATGGGATGAGTAGTTCCTTCGCTCGGAAATGAAAATATGTACACAGTCTTGTACCTTTGACTTTTTTTGGATTTTCTCGCCGTTTTTTCACTCGAAATGATATGTTGTATGCCTATGAGTTCAGCCGTAGCTGGTTATCCTCAGACATGCTCTAAAACTCTTTAGATACGGATTTTCGAAAACGTCAATGGGAGAAATGAATGGGAAATTTACTTCCGGCACCGAAGCGCTCTCGGGCTGTGGGCGGGACTGTGATGCTCTATGTCAGAATATTTGAAATGACCAATCAAATCTAAGTAGGCGGACTTTACGTTCACAGAATTTTAGCAGCGTGACTCGACGCTTCAGTCAAGTGCGAGATAAGATGTAAGTAGCTATAACAGCGTAAAAAAAATAAAAAAAATAAAAAAGCCCAAATGTAAATTCACAGATGATTTACAGAGAAAATTCCCGTGTTTTCGTTTCGGTCGGGATCCGTGTAAAGAATGCATGAACTGAATAGCTGGCACATAGGCTACATGTCAGTGTCAAATAAAGGTGCTAGCGACCTAGAAGGCCACATAAAGAAAGTATTGGCTATAGAACATCGAGGATTGAAATAGTTTTTTTTACTGAAATAGTGTAGTAGATTTTTTATTTTAGTAGGCTAGTAGATTTTTAACCTATGCTATGGCCATGAAAATAAATAGTGTCATGTAAAAGGTGTTAAAAGCTAAACTTTTTTTTAATAGTATTCTATTGTTACGGGCCAAACATTGAATGGAAAGGATGTATTAATTTATGTATTAAATGCATAAAATTGTGAATGCATTTGTCAAGTATTTTTTTATGCATTCACCCCAACCACCTTAACCACGCCTCCCCAAACCACGCCCCGCCCATCAACCACGCCCCCGTCCTGTTTTCTGAAAACAAAAATATGGTCACCCTAGTATTAGTAGACAGTCTGCTTAATATCTGCTAACACGTGTGTTATTATGTAGTAGCTTAGAATTCTCTGTTGTCAACACTTCTATCGCAAGTTAAAAATAAACAAATCTGCATAAAGTAACTAAACATAAGTTATCTATTTTATTTGTCGATTAGTACTGTTGATAAATTGAGGAACATGTTGGATAAAAAGTGAGTTAAAATCAGCAACAACCTCAACATATAAATGTATAAATCACAGAGGAAAGGTGAATCTTGTCTGGATGTTTCAGGAACAGATGAATGTGTGTGTGTTTATCCGGTGGAGAGTGGCTCATGAAGGCTTTGAGTGAGTATACTACAGAAATTAATAAAAAATAAAAAAACATTTAAATCTTAGGTAGTAGTTTATTTAAATTTCTGTATTTTAAACAGAGTTATTACAACACTTTTCCCTTATGAGCCCCTCCATCACTCCATCTGCCCTTATGAGCCCATCCATCACTCCACCTGCCCTTATGAGCCCCTCCATCACTCCATCTGCCCTTATGAGCCCATCCATCACTCCACCTGCCCTTATGAGCCCCTCCATCACTCCATCTGCCCTTATGAGCCCATCCATCACTCCACCTGCCCTTATGAGCCCCTCCATCACTCCACCTCCCCTTATGAGACGCTCCATTACTCCACCTGCCCTTATGAGCCCCTCCATCACTCCACCTGCCCTTTTGAGCCCATCCATCACTCCACCTCCCCTTATGAGACGCTCCATTACTCCAGCTGCCCTTATGAGCCCATCCATCACTCCACCTCCCCTTATGAGACGCTCCATCACTCCGCCTGCCCTTATGAGCCCATCCATCACTCCACCTCCCCTTATGAGCCCCTCCATCACTCCACCTGCCCTTATGAGTCCATCCATCACTCCACCTCCCCTTATGAGACGCTCCATCCCTCCACCTGCCCTTATGAGACCCTCCATCCTTCCACCTGCCCTTATGAGCCCCTCCATCACTCCACCTGCCCTTATGAGACCATCCAGCCCTCCACCTGCCCTTATGAGCCCATCCATCACTCCACCTGCCCTTATGAGCCCATCCATCACTCCACCTGCCCTTATGAGCCCATCCATCACTCCACCTGCCCGTATGAGACGCTCCATTACTCCACCTGCCCTTATGAGACCCTCCATCCCTCCACCTGCCCTTTTGAGCCCCTCCATCACTCCACCTGCCCTTATGAGCCCATCCATCACTCCACCTCCCCTTATGAGCCCATCCATCACTCCACCTTCCCTTATGAGCCCATCCATCACTCCACCTCCCCTTATGAGCCCCTCCATCACTCCACCTGCCCTTATGAGTCCATCCATCACTCCACCTCCCCTTATGAGACGCTCCATCCCTCCACCTGCCATTATGAGACCCTCCATCCTTCCACCTGCTCTTATGAGCCCCTCCATCACTCCACCTGCCCTTATGAGACCCTCCAGCCCTCCACCTGCCCTTATGAGCCCCTCCATCACTCCACCTGCCCTTATGAGCCCATCCATCACTCCACCTCCCCTTATGAGCCCCTCCATCACTCCACCTGCCCTTATGAGTCCATCCATCACTCCACCTCCCCTTATGAGATGCTCCATCCCTCCACCTGCCCTTATGAGACCCTCCATCCTTCCACCTGCCCTTAGGAGCCCCTCCATCACTCCACCTGCCCTTATGAGACCCTCCATCCCTCCACCTGCCCTTTTGAGCCCCTCAATCACTCCACCTGCCCTTATGAGCCCATCCATCACTCCACCTGCTCTTATGAGACCCTCCATCTCCCCTTATGAGACCCTCCATCACTCCACCTGCCCTTATGAGCCCATCCATCACTCCACCTGCCCTTATGAGCCCCCCCATCACTCCACCTTCCCTTATGAGCCCATCCATCACTCCACCTGCCCTTATGAGACCCTCCATCCCTCCACCTGCCCTTATGAGCCCCTCCATCACTCCACCTGCCCTTATGAGCCCATCCGTCACTCCACCTGCCCTTATGAGCCCCTCCATCACTCCACCTGCCCTTATGAGTCCATCCATCACTCCACCTGCCCTTATGAGACCCTCCATCACTCCACCTTCCCTCATGAGACCCTCCATCACTCCACCTGCCCTTTTGAGACCCTTCATCACTCCACCTGCCCTTATGAGCCCCTTCATCACTCCACCTGCCCTTATGAGCCCCTCCATCACTCCACCTGGCCTCATGAGACCCTCCATCACTCCACCTGCCCATATGAGACCCTCCATCACTCCACCTGCCCTTTTGAGCCCCTTCATCACTCCACCTGCCCTTATGAGCCCATCCATCACTCCACCTGCTCTTATGAGACCCTCCATCTCCCCTTATGAGACCCTCCATCACTCCACCTGCCCTTATGAGCCCATCCATCCCTCCACCTGCCCTTATGAGCCCCTCCATCACTCCACCTTCCCTTATGAGCCCATCCATCCCTCCACCTGCCCTTATGAGCCCATCCATCACTCCACCTGCCCTTATGAGACCCTCCATCCCTCCACCTGCCCTTATGAGCCCCTCCATCACTCCACCTGCCCTTATGAGCCCATCCATCACTCCACCTGCCCTTATTAGCCCCTCCATCACTCCACCTGCCCTTATGAGTCCCTCCGTCACTCCACCGGCCCTTATGAGACCCTCCATCACTCCACCTGCCCTTATGAGACACCCCGTCACTCCACCGGCCCTTATGAGACCCTCCATCACTCCACCTGCCCTTACGAGACCATCCATCACTCCACCTGCCCTTATGAGACCCTCCATCACTCCACCTGCCCTTTTGAGATCCTCCAACACTCCACCTGCCCTTATGAGCCCCTCCATCACTCCACCTGGCCTCATAAGACCCTCCTTCACTCCACCAAAAAAAAAGTTTTTGAACGATTAGTGGCTAATCATCTCTCAGCTACGTCACTTGATCCTCACCAATTTGCATATAGGGAGAACAGGTCTGTTGAAGATGCAGTTTCTCTTTGCACCCATAATATTCTTCAACATTTGGAGGGGACGGCTACATATGCACGGGTTTTGTTTATTAATTTTAGTTCTGCTTTTAATAATATTATACCAAAGAGATTGTGTGACAAACTCCTGGGGTTGGGGGTTAAGGAGTCCATATGTAAGTGGATTCTTGACTTTTTAACTGATAGATCTCAAGTGGTTAGGGTTAATAACCTTTTGTCAAAATCAATGTCCACCAGCATTGGCGCCCCCCAGGGGTGTGTTCTGTCTCCCCTTTTATATTCATTTTATACCAATGACTGTTTTTCTCACCATGACTCAGTCAAAATTTTTAAATTTGCAGACGATACCACTGTGGTAGGCCTCATCATCACTAATGATGATGAATCGGCCTACAGAACAGAAGTGTCCTTGCTGGCTGAGTGGTGCACAATTAACAACTTGTCCCTTAACATCTCCAAAACCAAGGAGATGGTTGTTGATTTTAGGAGCAAAAATATTAAGTCACTCCAGCCCCTGGCCATCAAGGACAAAACTGTAGAGTGGGTGGAAAGTTTCAGGTTCCTTGGGACCATTATATCCTCCAGTCTCAAATGGAACCTCAATGTCAGCCAGATTGTTAAAAAAGCTCATCAGCGACTTTTCTTTTTGAGACAACTTAGGAAATTTAAAGTGTCCAAGGCTGGAATGCTCCACTTTTACAGGGCTGTGATAGAGAGTATTCTTACTTTCTCCATCACTGTATGGTGGGGTAGCTGCTCGGCGGAGGATAAGTCTGCACTGAACAGGGTAGTTAGCACTGCGTCAAGAATAATTGGGTTGGACCTCCCTAAGATCTGTGACATTTATAACATCCGTCTACTCAAAACTGGTCTGAAAATACTCAAGGATTCATCCCACCCTGCTAATTCCCTTTTCATCCCTTTACCATCAGGCAGAAGGTTAGGAAGTATAAGATCTAGAACCACCCGTTTTTCTAATAGCATTTACCCGCAGGCTGTGAGGGCTCTCAACTCACAACAACAATCTCTATCTACTTTACTTATACAGACACAGCTATGCCCTCCTTCTTCTTAGGGTCACTAAACGCACTAGCACTTTGTCTGATCAGTTTTAGTACTATTTATTAGCAGTAATCTAAGTATTTGTTTTCTGTTTAGATTTCATGTTTTTATTATGTTATGTTGCATTGTCTTGTGTGAGCCAATTCACCAAAATGAATTCCAGGCGATGTGGGTCGTTCTGGCAAAATAAAGACTTGAACTTGAACTTGAACCTGCCCTTATGAGTCCCTCCATCACTCCACCTCCCCTTATGAGACCCTCCATCACTCCACCTGCCCTCATGAGACCCTCCGTCACTCCACCTGCCCTTATGAGTCCCTCTGTCACTCCACCGGCCCTTATGAGTCCCTCCATCACTCCACCTGCCCTCATGAGACCCTCCGTCACTCCACCTGCCCTCATGAGACCCTCCGTCACTCCACCTGCCCTTATGAGTCCCTCTGTCACTCCACCGGCCCTTATGAGTCCCTCCATCACTCCACCTGCCCTCATGAGACCCTCCGTCACTCCACCTGCCCTCATGAGACCCTCCATCACTCCACCTGCCCTTATGAGTCCCTCCATCACTCCACCTGCCCTTATGAGACACCCCGTCACTCCACCGGCCCTTTTGAGACACTCCATCACTCCACCTGCCCTTATGAGACCCTTGAGCATCAGTGTGTTTTCAGCATGTCAAAGGCTTGCTGTACTATGTTTTGCTCACAGAAGTGTTTGCTGTTGAGATGAGCCTCACAGGGTTCTGTACTGGATCTCTGTATGAGGTGATGAGGCTGATGGTGCACTCAGGCAAGGATAGCCTCGATGTCCCTTTCCCATTCATGATCAGATCCCAGTCTGACTGCAGCGATGAGGGACATGATGGACAGCAGAGAGAGGTGAAGGTGGTTACGGTGGTCAGCTGACTCATCAGAATAAAGACACAGAATGAGAAGCGCTGTGTTGAGATGGCAGTAGGATGTGGCTTTTTGAGCCCCTAAAAGCAGTATGAATAAAGCTTTTTGTTTCATGTGTTGACTTGTATATGCATTTATTTATTGTGATGGTTACATATATTCATTCTTTTACTCATTTATTCATGTTTCATATTGTTGTCAGTAAATAAAATATAATTATTTAATGCATGCATTAATTTATTGCTTGACTGAAAATTGAGATGTATTCACTTTGGCTGCAATTGTCGAGTGTGTATTCATGCATATCTATGTCATATGATAAAACAAATTACATTTTGCTTGTTTTACTAAAATATATAATTCATCAACATCAAGATATTTACAGATAGATTAATTAAACCTGTCGCTCATATATTATAAGTTGTTGCGCTTGTGATAACATCATAGGTGTTAGTGACATAGACAATTGGTGTTAGTGAGGCCAGCAGGGGGTGCTCACCCTGTGGTCTGTGTGGGTCCTTACACCCCAGTGTAGTGATGGGGACACTATACTGTCAAAGAGCACCGTCCTTCGGATGAGACGTTAAACCGAGGTCCTGACTCTCTGTGGTCATTAAAAATCCCAGGATGTCCTTCGAAAAAGAGTAGGGGTGTAACCCCGGCATCCTGGCCAAATTTGCCCCTTGGCCTCTGTCCATCATGGCCTAAATCATCCCCATATATTGATTGGCTTCATCACTGTCTCCTCTCCACCAGTAAGCTGGTGTGTGGTGGGCGTTCTGGCGCAATATGGCTGCCGTCGCATCATCCAAGTGGATGCTGCACATTGGTGGTGGTTGAGGAGATTCCCCCTTTCATGTAAAGCGCTTTGAGTACTTAGAAAAGCGCTATATAAATGTAATGAATTATTATTATTATTATAGGTCACATGATAATGTCAACATGGAAGATGTCCGGAATCCCCCGAAGCGCACTCATTCTTAACGTGATCAGGCTATAAAGTGCTTAGCACTCATTAAGTAAGTACTTATTGAAATTAAGTACCTACTCAGTAAGTATGCGGTTTCGAACACAGCCTCTATGTGTTCATGGTTCCCAAAGTTGCTCGGTTCAGACAAGTGTTCATTATAAATCAATACAGTAATCTTAACACATGGTCTATTCGTAAACCATTTCAGTGTATCAGTGCATTCACATTGAAATGTCCAAATGAGGACGTTAAAAAACATCATAAAAGTGCTACATGCAAATTGTGCATTATATCCGAAGTCTTCTGAAGCCGTACGATATCTTTGAATAAGAAACTGATCCCAAGTCATGTTTTCTGTTTTTAGATTGACAAAGAGCATTAAAGAAAACAACCCCAAAACCAGCTAGTCACAAAAGTCACAACTTTATTGCACCAGGTATATCTATAATTATGTATTTGCAATACTGAATGACTTCTTTTCAGAAAAGGCATTAGATACAGAACCATCAATTCAAATATGACAAAGACACTGTTCTTCAGCGTCCAACCTCTTTGAAAATAACCTATCTCAAGTGAATTTCTAAGAGAATACAGACATCCTACAGAACGCATAGGGAAGTCTTTGTCTGGCTCCTGAACAAGACCTCAGAGCAGTCTTTCAAACACATATCTATCGTTTTATTAGAACTTCCCATTTACAATTCCACAGACCTTAAATACATTAGGCTTCCGTTTAGCAATGTGCATTTTAACATGTTTCAATAAGTATAATTCGCAATATGTTCTATTCATTTTTAAAAATTAAACCAAGGCAACTTTTCTAAAACCCAAGGAGTCGTGAAAGGGATGGTGTTTAACAACAAGAACGACTGGAGGGGGGGTCACAGAGAGCACAAGGTAAGACTGTACAATGTTCTAAATAGGAAAGCGTCAACATTGGTTTACTCCTATGACAGCTCTTCAGTGGATAAGCATGTACATCATCATTTTGACCCAATGCACCGTTAACAGACGTGGAACATGACAGGGTGTTTACAGCTCACAGAGATGATGTTTGGACCAGCTTTTGGAGAGTCTTTCCCTGGACTAGAGCATCCATGGGATTGCTGTTGTTGCATAGAGAGTAGAAAAGAGGATGGGACACGCTAAATCAAAGACAAGGGGATACTCCAATTATTCAGGAATTCACCCCACCTGGCAAAACACAGTGGTTTGTGTTAAGGCCCATGTTTTTTTTTTAGCTCACATGGATGAAATGTATTGCATTGTTGTATGCAGCACTGTGCATAAAAGACCACGTCGTCTGACTGGAAATGGTGACGTTTTGGGAAATCTGAAGAGATGCTTTATAGAGACAGCGGAAATTCCCACAAGAGACTCGTTTCACTTCAAAAATGTTATTGAATAGAGTTCTGTTTGATGAAAAAAAAAAAAAAAACACTGCAAAAGTTGGGGAGGATGGGCTAGTATTCAAGCAGGCAAGACATGAAAATATACAATCACAAGCAATAAATGTATTGCAATGTAAGACACCAGGGCCGTGTGCCTGTGGCAAACTAAAAGGCAACACAGGCAAAGAACTGCCTAATAGTAACCGGCTCAAATATGAAAAAGCAAAATAACCAAGTGAGCAAAAGTTCCCTAATGGGAACAATGATGTTATTTGTTGAGTCAAGACAAATTATGCTTCGAAACATTGGAGGGAAGGGCTTAATTTTCCTGTTTCTCCTCTCGACAGAAGCCCTCCCAGATCACGCATCATTGGCCATTACAGCCCGAATGATCGCCAAGTCTTGCCTCGATAAAACTGGCCCTGGTGAACATCTGTTCTTATTACAATAAGAATAACTGAGACCATCAAAGGTTAACAGGGTGCCGACTCTACAGTGTGCCACATTTGCTATGATTCGAAGATCATAATGGCACCTTTAGTGGCGTATATATTTTGGATTTCAGACGGTGACTAAAGCCTCAGCCTCATCGCTTTATTTCACAGTACTGCTGCATTCTGGGTGGACTTCAGAGGAATCTGAGACAGATCCGACTGCTTCTGATCCAATAAGGCAACTGGTCTGGTCAGGGGAAACACACACGGGATCCGCATTTCAAAACTGCAGAAAGACAGTGAAAGGGCTCGTTATAAGCAGATAAGAACATTTCTTGTTATTCTCCAAGTTCCCAATAATGGCATTTATTTATTTAGTTAGTTAGTTAGTTATAAGTAATTCTGAAAATGTAAGTGTGCCTATTAGTAAAGACAAAGAGTTTGCTTTAAATTGGAATGTTTTAAAATCAGACTTAAAAAGACATGCAAATGGTAAACTTTAGTTGCGATGACACACTGGCCTGAATGGACACACACAATAATGTCAAAATGGCCATCGTGTGGAGTATTCATGTGAACGCAGCCAGTTACGTCTCACGTGAAAGTAAACAGTTGGGTGTAAAACGGATGTGCATCAGTTTATTGGATGTGTGTGTTTGCTCTTAAAGTGACAGCAGCCTAATAAACCTGCTGCTTTGTGTCATTAATGTGACTATGCAATATTTTATTTTTACATTTCTGTACTAATTCTAACTACATGTTAATAAACCTATTGTACCTGAAAAACTTAGATTTAAATCATAATTATATTTTAATAATTAATATTTAATTCATATTAATTCATATTTTTGTCCTATTGTTTTTAATTTGCTGCTTTTTTCTTATTTTTAATAACAGAAATTAGATAAAAACACACAAAATAACTATATTGTGATGTATATTGTTATTATCGTGAAATAAAATCTCATATCGGGAAATAACATTTTGGTCGTAGAGGTCAAGACTCCTCTACTTGACGGGTGTGTTCAGTGTCATTAATGTGATTGGCCAAGTTGAGAGACCACTGTTCGAGCCTTTTTTTTCATCAAATAGATTGAAAATGTTTAATAGAAGTAAATCGGTAATTCTTTTTTTCTTCGATAAATGTTTAATGTAAATTTAAGTCAAATCAAACATTAAAATGTGACAAATTTCAAAGTACAGTACAGGTCAAAAGTTTGGAAACATTACGATTTTTGTATATTTTTGAAAGAAGTCTCTAATGCTTATAAAGGCTGCGTTTATTTGATCAAAGACAGAAAAAAAACAGTAATATTGTGAAATATTATTACAACTTAAAATAATGGTGTTCTATTTGAATATACTTAAATTTATTTATTCCTGTGATGCAAAGCTGAATTTTCAGGATCATTACTCCAGTCTATCACATGATCCTTTAGTTCTAACAATTCTGTTGCCTAATATATTTGATGAATAAAAGGTTAAAAATAACTGCATTTATATATATAAAAAAAAAAAGTTCTAATAATATAAATCTTCTTTACTATCACTTTTTATCAATTTAACACATCCTTGCTGAATAAAAGTACTTTTATTTCAAAAAAAGAAAGCAACAAAATTACTGACCAGTCGTGTATATTGTTGTTACAAAAGATTTCTATTTTTTAAAAAATTGCTTCCTTTTTTTACTTTTTATTCATCAAAGTATCACAGGTTATGAAAAAATATTAGGCAGCAGAACTGTTTCCAACTTTGATAATGAATCATCATATTAGAATGATATCTAAAGGATCATGTGATAGACTGGAGTAATGATGCTGAAAATTCAGCTTTGCATCACAGAAATAAATGATAATTTAAAGAAAATGAATTGAAAACCAATTATTTTAAATTGTAATAATATAATCACAATATAATTATTTTTCTGTATTTTTGATCAAATAAATGCAGGCTTGATGAGCAGAAGAAACTTCTTTCAAAAACATTAAAAATGGTAATGTTTCCAAACTTTTGACCTGTACTGTATGATAAAAAGGATGGATAATAGTTTAATACTTTTGTAACATGGCATATAAAAAGAGTGTTTGTTTGAACTGAGGAGAAAAACAAAAACCGTCCGAGCACCTTTCAGTGGCGATAGCCCAGACTGCTCCGCCTGCCTCCCGGCGTGACCGACCACATGTTACGACGCTCTTGGATCTTCTGGAAGACGTTTCCATTCCTCCTCTTCTCCTTTTTGTATTTTTTCATTTTCTTCACCTAATCGAGAGGGAAATGAAATGACTCAGTTTATTGTGTTGTACTAGGTAATAAATAAAACACTGTGCACAGTATACATACATTTTGTTTTTTAAAAAAACGAAAAAGTAAGATATTCCACCGACTAGCAGTCTAAGATGCAACCATAGTCATTTCCAGTCAAAATGAGTTTCCTGGTGTAAGTAATGCTCAAAAATATTGAAATATTGAAGTCCAAGTTGTAGTCCTCACTTTTCCACTGTCAAACTCCCTGTCCCACTCGTCAAGGACAGTGTCGTTTTTGGCATCGCGTACATCATCTCTGGCGTCTCTGCTGATGGCCGATGGATCTCCATCCCAACTGAGAACTGGAGGAGGAAATTATTCAAAACACTGTCAATATTTCAGGTCATGCTAAGAATTCAAGCATAGGTGCAACTGAGGACTATGATCTTAATTCATCCCAAAAACTGCTTCATAAGAAATTTAACAATTCAACTGCCAAGTATTTATTGTTTTCCCATCTGAACAACGAAACAAGCACACACTGTCCCATTGAAATGCATCAGAACCGAAACAGAAATTGTCCATTAGCATTTGAGATATAGAATAAACATGTTAAGATTCAGAAATAAATCCTAACCTCTCCAACTGTCAGGAAAGCTGAGAAGTTTTGCACACAAGGTTCGGTTGACTTCTGACCGACAACTCACCCTCAGTTCCATAGGCTTTATCTGAGGAGTTCTTGAGGAGCTCCTCGACAACATCACAGCTTTTCTTGCCGTCCCAGCCAATAGGAGCGGAGCACGAGCCTTTCCTCGACACACCCTCGGCTTCCTGAAGGCTCTGCTTGCGCTTGTAGCCGTCCTGAACCTGGCTGTCCCAAACGAACACTGCAGCTGTGACAGAAAAGCCCAGAAGGTTAACTCTGAAATGTCAGATATTGGTACACACCAAGAACCAAAGCCACTTAAAAAACTTGAAGTGTGTTCTGGTGTATAGTTCATTTGAAGTCCATTACGAATGTAATTCAACCTTAAGTAAATAGTAAAGGGTGATGGATTGATGTGCTTCAAGCAGTCGAGAAAAAGCTTGTCCTGACAAAAACTTGCATTCTTTAAATCTTCTTGCAGTGCATAAGTGTCTTTTCGCCCTGTTGGTTTTAAGGTGAAATATGACTTGGATGAATATAAGCCCATCAAGCACAAACACCCTAGCTTTTAGAAGTTAAGACCTAATAAAACCAAAAGCTTGATCAATAATAAGGGAAATGTTTGTTTCCACTAATCAATACCATCTTAAACACAAAAACCCCTCATGTCTATGATTTTACGGCAGTGAGTGTATTTATACCTGTATTGGGTTTACTAGGTTTCTGCGTATCCGTATTTCCCATCTGACTAGGAGACTCGTCTCCATTGGTCTCTCGAAGCTCTCTGTGAAGTTCTTCTTCATTCCTCGGGTTTTCCTCCTCTTCTCTGAAGTCTTTGTGTTTCCTCTTTTTCTTCTTCTTCCTGGTCTCTTCTAGGTCCTTTGTCTTTGAGTTTGTACCACCAACAGCCACCTCTTCTACAACAGCACTGGATGAAAAGAAGAAGCCATTTACCAGGTTAAATGAAGGTAGATGTACTGTACTTAAATGATATGCACATTTAAAGAGATACGATATTAAACAGGAATTTAGAAACCATTGTAATTTTTTAATTATTGGTGCGGACTTCAAAATAAGTCAAAATAAGTCATACTATAAAAGTTTAAAATGCCTTTTGGTTGGGTGCAAAGTTGTAGCAAAATTTGTGTAAAGCCCATTAAATTTTGATAAATACAGCCAATCAAATTGCTTGTGTCAATGGAGTACATTTTAAACGCTGTCAAAACATGCACAATAGAAAGTTTCATCTTTGTCCTAATGCCTGTGCTACTTCACTTCAGAAGTTATAAATGAGAGTGATGAAATGTGTTTGTACTAGGGGTGTAACGATACCCTCATGTCACGATTCGATACATATCGCGATACTGAACTCATTTGCTAAAAGGTTAACAAAAAATGAACTGTTGATTCAAATCCTTATTTGGTATTACATTGGTGTTGGAAATGAATAGGCTTGGAAACCCAAAGCACAGGATAATAGAGACACCCAGAATAAAAATATTCATGATTCTGAAGCTAAAAACAGAATTATTTTAGACGAATATGCTTACACTCTGTCACTGACTAGATATATGGGACGACAAGTCTCGATCTGTGGTTAGAAGCAGAGTTTCTTGTTTGCATGACATGTGGACTTAATAAATCCTTATCTTGAGCAAAATAAGCAAGCTGACATTCAGTACAACCTGTATCTTATTTAGAACACATACAAATGTAATTTACGTCTTTTAGTTTGTCAAGAGATTTAAAGTGTCGTTTTTGAATAGTGCGCATGTGCAAAAGTACTCTAGTACGTAAGAACGAGCCTATGATTGAATCTGGAAATAAAGCAAAATAACTGAGAAAAATTAGAGATATTCCTCAGATGCCATGTCCATAATTTATAGCAAAACATCTAGCGTTAATTCAATCTCAAAGAGATTCATTAAAATAAGTAATTACTCCTACAGCTGCGTGACCTCATTTACCAACGTGGTTGAAAGACCAATTTGCGATAATATGGTTTCGGGAAACAGTCGTGACTAGCTAGTTGATTTCTTCAACGATGCATTGTGCTATAGTAGTGAAGCAGCGAGTTACACTGTTGTACAGGAAACACACCCCTGATCGGACTCAACGGCTGTGGGTAAACCTTTCAATAACCAGCTTACCACTTTGAGACTGTGACTCCATTGCTGAGCTCTTCCAGCGGCTCCAGGAGTTTGTGTTTCTTCTTCTTCTTCGGGACGGGGTCAACCGGAGGCACTGACTGAGGTTCGGTCTGATAATTCTCCGCTGCTTTAGACGACTTGATCTCATTTCTCTTGGCTTCTGAGGTGATGATCCAAGTTTCTCCGAGACACCAGTCCTCATCTTGATGGGGCTCGAGATGAGACTGCACACACTCCCTCTGGACCTCAAGACCATCTTCCTCCAGCTCTCGTTTCCTCTTCTTCTTCTTCCTCTTCTTCTGCCTGTGTTCGGTACTTGGCTTTGGTTCTTCTGGGGGTGAGGCTTTAGGGGCGTCCTGCTCTACTTCCGAATGTCGTCGTTTTAGTTTCTTTTTCTTCTTTTTTAGCGTGGGACTGGCGAGCTCCTGGGGGAGTCCTGTAGATGAGGCAGACAGGATCATCTCGCTCTGGATTGGTTTGTGTGTACGGGCCGGCTGGGGCTGAACGCCATTGGTCTGTGTGTAGAGAGCATGAGCGGGCGGCTTCAGAGTGGAGGAGGGCTGTTTAAGGGGACTTGAATCTTTAGGAAGGCGAGTTGAAGGTGGAGACTGCAGGTTGAGCGAATGAGTTGAAAATCTGGAGCAAAGGACAGAAACACTTTAAATGTTAGACGTTGAGATGACAGATGTACTTCATTTTTATTTTACTATCGACTTGTTGGTGTTACGCATGTAGGACTAAGCGAATATGGGTAGAACTCCTTTTAAAGGTATACATGTGAATTAAACGTGGCACAATGGCCTTCATCATCACAGTATGCTAATGCCTATCTAGCGCAAGGGGATTTCATCAATATGCTGATGGAGGACTGTTGGGACACTCCAGGCACAGGATGGTTCTGTCTTCACAGGACATCTTTCATGTGGTTTTTATCTTTCAACCACATACTGTTTATTTACTAGTGTGGTCTAATATGTAATTATGCCATGTTTGGTCTCATCCGACAGCTTATAAACTGAACGTGGTGAACTTAATAGAGATTTTAAAGTATCCTATTCTAGGTACTAATTCTCTACAGCATGTTGTTCCATTCTACTGTCTGTATATTTAAACATGTGACTTAATTTAAAGGCTTTGCCTGCTTTAAAGGCTTTGAGAATCTTTCCTTTTATCACTGATGATGTTTAAAGCTAAAGTGATTATAACTTTCATTATCTAAACGTTCAGGTTAAATCCTACGTTTTCTTATCAGCTCTAAGAAAGACCTTTGCATTTAAAGAATAAGAGGTCAAAGAATAACAACAACTTTAATGGAGTCAGATTAATTATATTGGAGTCAGATAAATATTTGAATTATACACGTCATTATTGGCTCAAAATAGCAGCGTAAGCTTCCAGCCTTACAAGCAGGGCTTGGCATTGACAAATGTCACAATTTGATTAGATTTCGATTTAATGATTAATTGGCACGTATCAGGTACACTACAGGTTATTTTAATGTTAACTAATGCTGTAAACTATACAGGGAACCCAAGTTGGTGCATTACTATAATATTACAGTAAAAATGTACTGATTTGTATAGGCTACTTACATTTTAATTGCACAATGTTTTTTTTTACAATAATGTTTCTAATTGTTATTTGAAATACAAACATTTAAATGGTGGCTGTCAAAAAAACATGAATATATTCAAACATACATTAAACACTGAAAAATAGGCTACATAAAAATACAATGAATATGCAATATAGTGTATATATGTGTCAAAATGCTCGTCTCTAGAGTTTATTTTTCTAGCTAAATACCAAGTTTTTGGACATTGACTGGCTCTTCTGAGATAAATGTAATGATTTAAGTTGTATTATATCTTTTAACACCTGATGTTCATTCATGTTTATTTCATACACCGCCTCTCCCCATGGGCAACTCCAGAGTGGTGAAGAGTCCATCCTCTCTCAAGGAGTGTGGTTCCAGAGCCCAAGCCGTGCGTGGAGGTGATCCCGACTATCTCTAGTCGGTACCTCTCAACCTCCCGCACAATCTCAGGATCCTTCCCCGCCAGAGAGGTGACGTTCCACGTCCCTAGAGCTAGTTTCCGTGTCCAGGGATCGGGTTGTCGAGGCCCCCGCCTTCGACTGCCACCCGATCCACTTTGCACCGGCCAACTCCAGGGTGCGGCCCCGGCTGCGCCATGTCGGGCGACGTCGTGGTCCTTGTTTTTAATTCAGTCATAAAGGGTTTACGAACCGCTAGTAGTCTGACCCATCACCTAGGACCTGTTTGCCTTGGGAGACCCTACCATGGGCATATAGCCCCGGACAACTTGGCTCCTAGGATCGTTCGGGTACTCAAACCCCTCCACCACGGTAAGGTGGCAGTTCAAGGAGGGGCAAATTCTGTCAATGTCCGAGCGGTGTTCTGTTATTGGACTTCTGTGCTAGTTACAGCTTGTCCATAACGAACACCATGCTCAAGCATAAGGGTGTCCATCAGTGCACGTGGCACCAGGCACCCTAGGCCGGAGGTCGATGATCGACTTTGTGGTCGTCTCATCCGAACTCTGGCCGTATGTCTTGGACACTCGGGTGAAGAGAGGGGCTAGAAGAACAGGTGAAGAACGTGTTCAGCAGACGTAATGATATGACGCAGCGCCTGAAAATAGGTCCAATAGATCAGACAAACTTAGTCCCGGTCACGTTGGAAGTTACCGAGCTGGGGACTATTTTCAGGCGCTTCGTCATATCATTACGCCTGCTGGACTCATGGTACGGCAGCAAAGTTTCTTACGCAGTAATGAGAGTATAGTTCCTAGCCATATCAGCCTAGAAAATCGCAACTTTTCATTTTCCGTCGGTCTTAGTACACGATGTAACTACAGAAGAGTCAAGTTTTAAATAGGAAAAATATCGAAACTCTTTGGTCATTTTTTTGAGAGAGATGCTAATGGTCCTGTCCGATTCAATGATCTATGCTAAGCTATGCCAAAAGTGGTACTGCCAGACCTGGAGTTCGGTAGCCTGGTTAAAACCAGACCCTTCTCAGTTGAAACTGAGTGTAGGGTCTGGGGAAGCTATGTAGACAATTCATTTCCAAAGGGGCGTCACCAACCGACGTAGCTCCCTTCGCAGGGAGCTTGATTGACAGGCGATCTAACCAATCATAATCCGCCATCCGCCATTTTGTCCGACAAAGGAGTCAGGAGAGATCAAAGAGTATAGAAGTAACTTCTATACTCTTTGGAGAGATAGCAGATTAACATGGGAGGATTTGAACATGAATAACGGAGTGTACTGACGTCTTTCCGCGGTTAAAACAACAATCCTTCCCATGTTCATTCATGTTTATTTGATGCTATAAATGAACTAGAAGGAAGTGATGATTGGTTCACGAGCAGCTTTAACTGATGCTCTACAGAGATCTGTCAGACACATTAAAGAGCCAAAAAACGGTATGTATCGTTTCAATTTCTTTTAAAAAATGACCAAATTTGAAAGGTGAGACTTTGTTTAATATGTTTAATATCAAAAGTAACAGAAAAGTAACCTGGTCTGTCCTGTCTGTCAGCGTGTTGTCAGTCTCCTCTCTGCTCCGCGATGTATTTTTCACTGCGTGAGAGCAGCGTAGCTTGTCGGGCATAGCGACAGTAACTAAGGAGGGCGGGTCTTTGCGATCAGATCGATGAAGGAGATGACATATGCTTCGAGTGTTGTTCTTTGCTCCGGTTTAAACGAAAACGGTAAGTTTAAATCGCTCAAAACAGCGATAACTGATTCGAACGAGTGATGTTCCACGGCGGCATCCATCTTTGTAACGAAATCTCCTTCAGCGTCGCTGCGCTGTCGTCATCATGTAAATCCCTCCCCAAACGTTTATGATTGGTGCCGCGATTTCGGCGGCACAGAAATGAGTTTGAATGGGCTCTTCTCCAGACTATCCTGGAGAGAGAATTAAAATTCGCCGGAAGTAGTCTGGGTTTTCCCAGGCTAGGAGTTCGGCTGAATGGATTCGAAAACGGTAAAACTCAACTGTTTAACTCTGGGAGAGTTGTAAAATGAGCCTATTTCCAAAAAAAGTGGAGTATCCCTTTAATCAAACTAATTCCGTAACTTTTGCAAACCACATCCAACCAATTCCAACTGGACAAAATCAAGCCCCGCCCAACATTGGTTCGTTTGAGAAGCCGCTTCACTTAGATACATGCATCACAATAGGGAAGAAAAGACAACGGCAAATTCCGTTTCATGCCGACTTTGAACGGAATCTGCTCTAAGCTCTACATATCAGAGAGAGAGTGTGTGTACCTGTGGTGCGGGTGAGTTGAGGCCTGGCTGAGAAGGTCACTGGACAGATGAAGAGATGAAGGGGGCGGAGCCTCAGTGCTGCTGCTCGGGCTCTGCCGGGGACTGGCCTGCAGTTATTGACATAAATAAAAACTTTGTGGTCTAAAAAAAATATAAAATAAAAAAACATAGCCATGAAACGTGACAATGACAAAGGGACCCATATGGGGGAAGAAATCATCAAAATCAAACCAAAAAAGAAGGAAATAAAAAAACAGTAGGAAGGGGGAAGGGAAAAGAAAGTGTAGCAGAGAAGAATTAGAAATTGTTAGAAATAAAAAAAACAAAATAAATTTTTAAAAGGACAGCAGTGCAAGACTGCGAACCGACAAAACAGACATGAGCTGAGAAGTAAACGTATTATTATTACAGATTATTGGCCGTTATGAGCAAAGTCTTTCAAACATCTGTTCATCTACGAGGAATGAAGTGGACAAACATGGGAAGGCAAACAAACAAGCAGTCTTGAGCGCCACCGGCAGATGAAACGAGGGTGGATTGAGACTGACCTTCTTGGCGGACAGGGCGAGTCGTTTGGCGGGTGGGGGGGACATGGTGCTGACGGCCTCTGACGTGACATTGGTCAGAGCCTGGGGTTTGAGCTTCAGCACCTTCTGCTCCTCTGAGTTCACACGCTCTGTGCTCTTAGCCGGAGACGACAGGGCGTTCACACCAGACGAGCCGCCAACAGGCGCGCTCCTCGTGCCAATAGACTCCTGAGAGAGAGAGAGAGAACACACACACCACAGGTGAGAGGAACATCAAACTGTGCTCATAATGTGAATATTCAATGAATATGTCGTGTTGACTAAACGAGGGGAAACATCTTCAGACTTGAAGTTGGTATGCAGCGGAAAACGTGACTTCTGTTTACACAAGTATACTAGGGCTGCACGATATATATATACAATAAAACCGATATCGCGATATGGCTTCGTCCAATTGTCAAACCGCTCAGGCTGTGATTTGATCAAACATGCGCTAGCATTGGTTTCAGAGTGAAGTGTGGCATTTACACACCTGAGAGCATGAGCTGCATGCATGTAAATGAACACGGTGCTGAGCTTCACTCTGAAATATTTTTATTTGCTAGCAACCCGTCAAAATGAGTTACCGTTTGAAAACGAAGGAAATTAAGACATACATATTAATATAGTACTTATGCTAATTTTTGGTAAAATAATTTATTTTACAGTACTATTACAATACATTTCTTTTAATTTTGCTTAATATTTTTATTTTTAATAATAAATCACAATAAAACCATAATTATTATTCTATAGTCAGTGAATTGGTAAAAAAAAGTGGAAAACACCCCATTTTTCAACACTAGCAAAAATGTGATGTAGGATTTACTTTAAAAATTCACTCAATTATAAAGAAATGGCAAATAACGCATTGAAATAAAATGAAATTAAGTTGAAATACAATTTTTTTTTGTAAAATGTTCTCCAAAAATCTTTATTTACAATTTCAAAATTCTTTTTTTTTATTAGCATGAAGCTTTTCCTAAATCGTTCAGCCCTCAAATAAGTTTGCCATTAAAAAGTCTTCTGGGTAAAAAGTATTTTTTCGACTTTTTTTATTTATTATTATTTTTTATTTTCTATGCAGATGCAACAATCAGCCCACTCACTGTAGAATGATTAACTCTTTCCAAATACAGCTGCTATTCAAGTCATCTGGTGAAACTTCCTGTATGTTTTAAATGATCACACACAAAAAAAAAAAAAAAAAATTCACAATGTCAGTTCTCTCCAATATCGTGCAGCCCATGTCATCACACCGAAACTCCTGCAGGACAGTCAGTTCACTTTGCTGGACTAACTCCACCACTACACCAGCACACACAGGTCGACGGGGACTTACTTTCGACTCTGAGGTGTCTGCCGAGGAGCTGTCAGACAGGGATTTGAGTGAGGTAGATGATGGCAGGCCTCGGCCCTCGCTGTTGGGTTTGGGGAGGCCGTTGGATGGAGCAGGGGTGCTGCTGCGGGACTGAGGCTGAGGTATGGGCTTCTTCACTTTCTTAAAGGACTCCTCGATCAGTGTGGGTCCACTGGACATCTTGGGCAGGGCGTGAGACGTGCCCGTACCATTAGACATCTTCGGCGATTGGATCCCTGAACAGTTCCTGGCGACTGGAACACCAAGACCTCCATCCACAGACTGGATTTTTCTCAGCTGAGCCGGATCAAGCTTCTGGAGGAGGAAAAATAAGTTTTGTTTTTAAAATGTGATTTAGCATGTTTTTCAAACAGTGGTTCCCAACCCTGGTCCTGATGGACCCCCAGTAGAGTTGTCAAAAAGTAAAAAAAATTTAAAATGTGACGATACCAGCATTTTGAGGGCTTTTAAACGGATTCTTAAACGCCTCTGATTTGCCATTGTGTTCACGCGCTCAACATATAGGTCTGTGATTGGTCGGTATTTATCCCCTGGCCAGGTTAAATATACTTTAATGTTGTGGGCCGATTTTTCTGCTGGAGGTCCTGGACATCTTGTCATCATGGCCTCATGGATTCTATCAAATTTCATTCATTCATTGATCCTTATACGACCTTCTAGGGTCATAAGGCTGGAGCCTGACCCAGTGTCTTAGGCCAGAGGCAGGGGAAAGCCCCCTGGACAGATGGCCAGTCCATGCATGTTTGACCTGTTTATAAAGTTTGGGAGTAAATGGGGGTTTGGGACACGGTGCATCCTTCAACGTAAATCAGTGGGATTTTGTTTAGCGATTCCTTTATGTTTTTATTAAAATCAAATCTCCAGATGGTGTCACACATGCCCACCTTTGCAACCTGTGGTGAAGACAAAGGTCCATTGAATGTGCTCTTCTTCGGCTGCTCCGGTGTCATGTTAGTTCTCCCAGAGTGCACCATGTTTTGCTTTGTATTTGAAGCCTCCGTATTTTTCTTTTCAGGGATCCTACAACACAAAAGATATAACTGTAACAATGAAGCACATCTACTGGCTACTGAAATATGAACCGCAGATAAAAGAGCATGAATATTACCTCAGGTAAAAGAGGACATAGGCCTGCTGATTAAGGACAACCTTGATGTTACTGGAATGCACCATTGAGTCGTTCATCTGGTACCACTGCCCATTACTGGCCTATCAAAGGACATTTGCACCAGAATATTAACCAAACAAATTAAAAATGAAGATGACAACACATGATCAACTTTTCCCCCAATGGGCTAGTCATCTATCACATGCATCAACAACGCAACACATTGTCTCTCACCCAGCTCTTTGTGTCTTTCGATCAATGATTATTTGTGTGTGTAACTGGGGACTTCTGAGATTCTAGTCATCTATCAAAGGTTTTATGCTCACCATATTCAAACACTGAAGTCATCTGTGCTCATTTTAGTGAAGTCAGCAGCTATAACTGTTTTTAGTCGCAACAGCTATAATTTATTTACCAGGAAGTCTCACTGAGATTAAAATCTCTTTTACAAAGAACAATGAGGTCTTAACTCTTAACTTAACTTCTTAACGTGATCGAGTCACATAACCAGTTTAAGATGTCGAAGCATAAAAACAAAGTCACGTTGAGTCACGTGTTTTGTGTTGATAGACCAAGTAAAAACAGAGATATGATCACTTAAACTTTATATATAAAAAAATATTGACGCGTTCGTAAAAGAATGCAAGACCGGATGCGACAGGCGTTGCATTTATTCTAATAACTTCATCGGTTTTTGTCATAAAACAAAACGGAGGAAAATGTGTGAATCTGCCGACTCTGCTCTTCAGGCTGCACATTTTAAGGGAGTGGAGGAGGAGCCAACTGAGCTAAGAAGCGAAATGGAAAGGAGGGAGATTGACGGAGTAGACAAAGAGAGACATATATAGAGAGAGATATTATTGCTAATTTTTGGAAGAGTTTGAGTAGATTTTGAGAGTAGTTTAGGAGTAGTGTAGATAGTTTAGGTAGTTTAGGAGTAGATTTAGAGTTTTTTGTGGAAGGAAAATGAAAACCTTTAAAAAAATATATATATATATATTTGTTGTAAATAGTTGTATGTATAGTTTGATTTTGTGTTCATTTTACCTTTTGTATGGTATATTTGCACTATTTAGGAACCCCTCTTACTCAAGGACTGAAAGCCCTGTAATGTAGCTGTCTGTGTAACTGTACATGAAGTGTTTTGTAGAGTTTCTAAGCAAAAAAGAAAACGCCTATTGCCACACTTGCTTTTTGCTGTATATAAGCTTGATTTTATCTCAATTTTACCTTTTTTATGTTGTATTTGCACTATTTGGGAACCCTCATACTCTGGGAATGCAAGGCCTTAAATATAGCCCTATTTAATTGTGTGCACGAACTGTTTTAAAAAGTGGCAAAGCTAAAAAAAAAATATTAAAAAAGCCTATGGCTACACCCTCTCTTTTTTTTTTAAATCATATTTTTTTGTATATAGCTTGATTATATCTAAATTGTACCTGTATATGTTGACTTGTGTTTACATTTTAAACCTTTTGAAATGCTACATTGAGCATGTTTGTGTTTTTTGTAGAAAAAAAAGCTGTAATTTTTCTATTCGGATTTTGTGTTTTTTGTGTGATTTTGGGTCCAGTATGTTGATAGTACATCAAAGTGAAAAACTAATTGTCTGGTCATATAGGTGATGTTGTGCTGGAAAAAAAATGATACCAAACATTGGTATGGTAAACATTTGTTTATGTCGCAAAATAAAAATTAAAAAAAGCACTCAAAAACAGCCAAAATAGCCCAAGACTCCAAAGAGTTAACTTGCATTGGTACAAAAACATAAAGTCGTCGAAAATAGAGCCGGTAGATTGACAGCAGTGAAAGATACAGTTTAGCCATTATTATACAAAAGACTTGACCGCTCAATGCTGCGATTGGCCAATCAGAATCAAATTTCCAGAGAGCAATAACCAATAATAGTGACAGAGCAAGTATTATCACGTGTAAAATTTTACATTTACACACATTAATCTGTGTGTTATATTACCTTGGCATTAAATTTCAGAAAACTAAAGTGTTTTCTCTAAAAGCCTTACCACACGGCGCTCACCTTGACGTAGCAGTAGTAGTGTCCAGCATGGCAGCTGTAGCCCGAGTGCACAAGCACAGCATAGAGGCCATACATCACAGGATCTCCAGTGCTCTGGGACATGTACGGGCGAATGTTCAGGAACTCTGGGTAGCCGACATCCTACCAGAAAACCATCAATCAATGGGTTGATCAAGACTAAAGGCCCGTTTGCGTGGCAGTGGCGTGTGTAGGCTAGGCTGATACCTTGGTAATTTTCCCTCCACTGAAGTTGGCGAACCGCTTAAGTGACAGCGTCAGCACATTAGATGTTCTGTGAACTGTGAACCGCTTAGACGCCGGAACTTTCTTCTTACATCTAAAGCAAGAAAAGAAACAACTAAAGAGATGCACATATGTTGTGAATGGTTGCTTACTGGATCAAGAGCTTGATTGGCCTGCACGAATATGTTTTGAGGATGTATAAATATGGGTGTACAACTCACTTGGCACACATGTAGGCATTCTCGCCACTCAAAACATCAGGCTTGACGAATAGTTCCAGAGCGCGAACGATGTTGGCCGCTTGCTGAAATGGAGAGTTAATGTTATTCAGAGGAGGTTTCAGTCTGGGACAAAAGACATTCATCATCCTGACATGAACCAAAGGGCTTTGAAAAACAGAAGTCAGAGTCTCACCCGAATCTCCAAAGCGATGTCCAGGTACGGGTCGTACGTGTCTGACACGCTTTTACAAACAGAGCACTTCACTGCCAAAACAGAGAATGCAAAATAAAGACACTGGATTCTGACTTCATACCTCACAATTGCGGGTTTTTATATTGCACAGTCAGATAAAAAAGCCAGGAATTGTGGGATGTAAACTCACAATTGCGAGAAAAAAGAAAATCTGAATTGTGAGATTTAAAAGTTGCAATTGTCTTTTTTATTCCATGGCAGAAACAAGCTTCGACTGAATCCTGGGAAAAAACGTATCAGTTTCCACAAACATATTCAGCAGCAAAATGGTTTTCAGCATTGATAAGAATAAGAAATGTTTCTTTAAAGGATCATGTGACACTGAAGACATCGATCAGGCTGGGTGATACAGCTAAAATCTCTCTCAATTATATCCTCATGCATTTTTATTATTGTTGATTTATGATATCCATAATGTTTAGCCTCATGTGGTGTTTGTGCTCACCTCTTGACCTCAAATAACCCCCAAAGATCTGATGGACCAGCGTGGTGGCCTGTGTCTGTCTGTCCAGCCTGTGAACAAAAGGGCTTGTGTCACTCCTCTGATCCAATAAAGCAAACTCTCTGGGTTACACTCACAAACTCCTTGTGTTCTTACTTGGGATATCCGTTCAAACAAGCTTTCTGCATGGCATCAATGGTGTAACGCAGGAACTCGTGAGCATCCTCTTGGCTCCCAAATCGAAAATGGCGAGCAATTTCTGAAGGATTTAAAAAAATATATATATATATAATCAGGTTATGTCAGAGGATAATGGGAGCAAGCAAAGAAACAGAAACTCCCAGGAGAAACAGTTTCATGACTCAACACTTAGTCACAGGCTACAACAGTAGTCATCAGCAGCACTTCCTGTAAAGTGCAAGTCATCTCTGAGCTTAAATGGATCGTTCACCCAGAAAATAAAAATTAGCCCATGATTTACTCACTCTCAAGTCATCCTAGGTGTATATGACATTCTTCTTTCAGACGAATACAATCAGAGTTATATATAAAAATGTCCTGGCTCTTCCGAGCTTTATAATGGCAGTTTCTGTTTTGAAGTCCATAAAAGTGCATCTATCCATGATAAAAGTGCATCTATCCATCATAAAAGTGCATCCATCCATCAAAAGTGCATCTATTCATGATAAAAGTGCATCTAGTGCATCTAAAAGTGCATCAAAAAGCACCTTGGAGAAACTCAACAGCAGTGCAACATATGAAAAGACAATGCAGAAAAGCAGAGCGCATGTGGCGGAAGACAAAACTTGTAGTCCATTATAACATCTACAAAGACAGCCTGCATGCTTTCAATATGGAACTAGGCAAAGCTAGACAGACTTTCTTCTCAAATATTATAAACAGCAATTTAAACAACACACGCACTCTTTTTGCTACTGTAGAGAGACTGACAAACCCCCCAAGCCAGATTCCTAGTGAAATGCTCTCAAACAGCAAGTGCAGTGAGTTTGCTTCTTTCTTCTCTGAGAAAATCAATAATATCAGAAAGGTGATCAGCACATCCTTGAGTTGCACTGAGGTCAGACAGATCAGACCACCTGAGAAAGTAGTTACTATGTCTGACTTCAAAGAAATTGATGGCAAAATTTTGGAAGAAACCGTACAACACCTTAAAACATCAACATGCGCCCTTGACACACTTCCCACATCTTTCTTCAAAATTGTGCTAAACAGTTTAGAAGCAGATCTTCTAGAAGTGGTAAATGCCTCACTTCTCTCTGGGAGTTTTCCAAACTCCCTGAAAACTGCAGTTGTCAAGCCCCTCCTGAAAAAGAGCAATCTGGATAAGACCATATTAAGCAACTATAGACCGATCTCAAATCTTCCTTTCATAGGCAAGATCATTGAAAAAGTTGTCTTCAATCAGCTGAACAAATTCTTAAGCTCGAATGGATACTTTGATAATTTTCAATCTGGTTTCCGACCGCATCACAGCACAGAGACAGCGCTCATAAAGATAATAAACGATATTCGCTTAAATACTGATTCAGGCAAATTATCAGTGCTGGTACTACTCGACCTCAGTGCTGCATTTGACACTGTCGATCACAACATACTTCTTGACAGGCTGGAAAACTGGGTGGGGCTTTCTGGGATAGTCCTAAAATGGTTCAGGTCATACTTAGATGGGAGAGGTTATTATGTGAGTATAGGAGACCATAAGTCTAAGTGGACATCCATGACATGCGGAGTCCCTCAAGGCTCAATTCTTGCGCCACTCCTGTTCAACCTGTATATGCTCCCAATGAGCCAAATAATGAGAAATAACCAAATTGCTTACCACAGCTATGCAGACGACACACAGCTGTACTTAGCCCTATCGCCTAACGATTACAGCCCCATTGCCTCCCTGTGCCGATGCATTGACGAAGTCAACAGTTGGATGTGTCAAAACTTTCTTCAATTAAACAAAGACAAAACTGAAGTTATTGCGTTTGGAAACAAAGATGAAGTTCTCAAAGTGAACGCATACCTTCACTCTAGGGGTAAAACAACTAAACATCAAGTCAGGAATCTTGGTGTGACACTAGAGTCAGACCTTAGTTTCAGTAGTCATGTCAAAGCAATAACTAAATCAGCATACTATCATCTGAAAAATATTGCAAGAATTAGATGCTTTGTTTCCAGACAAGACTTAGAGAAACTTGTGCATGCTTTCATCACCAGCAGGGTGGATTATTGTAATGGACTCCTCACTGGCCTTCCCAAAAAGACCATAAGACAGTTGCAGCTCATACAGAACGCTGCCGCCAGGATTCTGAGCAGAACCAGAAAATATGAACATATCACACCAGTCCTCAGGTCTTTACACTGGCTCCCAGTTAGATTTAGGATTGATTTCAAAGTATTATTACTGGTATATAAATCATTCAATGGCCTAGGACCTCAATACATTGCAGATATGCTCACTGAATATAAACCCAACAGATCACTCAGATCATTAGGATCATATCAGCTAGAAATACCAAGGGTTCACTCTAAGCATGGTGAGTCTGCTTTTAGCTATTATGCCAGCCACAGCTGGAACCAGCTTCCAGAAGAGATCAGATGTGCTCCTACAGTGGTCACATTCAAATCCAGACTCAAAACACTTCTGTTTAGCTGTGCATTTACTGAATGAGCACTGTGCCGCTGTTCGTCCGACTGTTTGTACTGTACTGTATTTTACTCTATTTTTCTAAACTGTTTTAATTATTCTTATTTCTTTTAATTATTTTAATTTCTCCTATGTCAGCAGGGCATTTAGCCCGAAACTGTAAATTCCCACTCAGAAGGTGATAATGTGAAAGTGATTAATGTGGGTTTGAAAGTAGAACAGTATTTAAATGACGATATTAAAGTTTTCGTCTGAGAAAGAATGTGAACGCAGTGCTAAAGTGCTAAAGAAAGTGAAAAGAACGTGTGAGTAAATGAGGGAGAAAAGAAAGTTAAAGGAAAGTTGATAGATGGAAGTCGTAAGAAGATTGAAGGTTAAAAGAAGGTTGAAAGATTTAAGTCTTAAGGGAATCCTTTGAAAGAAAGATCTATAATAAATATTCTTTTTTAATTTTTTAAAAGTACTGTATTTTATTTTATTTTTTTAAACTGTTTTAATTATTCTTATTTCTTTTCATTATTTTAATTTCTTCTATGTAAAGCACTTTGAATTGCCATTGTGTATGAAATGTGCTATATAAATAAACTTGCCTTGCCTTGCCTTGCCTTGCCTTGCCTTGCCATCTATCCATCATGAAAGTGCATCTATCCGTCATAAGTGCATCTATCCGTCATAAAAGTGCATCTATCCATCATGAAAGTGCATCTATCCATCATGAAAGTGCATCTATCCGTCATAAGTGCATCTATCCATCATAAAAGTGCATCTATCCATCATAAAAGTGCATCTATCCGTCATAAAAGTGCATCTATCCATCATAAAAGTGCATCTATCCATCATAAAAGTGCATCCATCCATGATAAAAGTGCATCCATCCATCATAAAAGTGCATCTATCCATCATGAAAGTGCATCTATCCATCATGAAAGTGCATCTATCCATCATGAAAGTGCATCTATCCATCATAAAAGTGCATCTATCCATCATAAAAGTGCATCTATCCATCATAAAAGTGCATCTATCCATCATGAAATTGCATCTATCCATCATGAAAGTGCATCTATCCATCATGAAAGTGCATCTATCCATCATAAAAGTGCATCTATCCATCATTAAAGTGCATCTATCCATCATTAAAGTGCATCTATCCATCATTAAAGTGCATCTATCCATCATTAAAGTGTTCCACACGGCTTTTGTGGATTTAAACCACTTTAAAAAAGTAAAATAACTAGCTTCCGGCCAAACAAACACACAGATTCGACTCAAGTCTAAAGCACAAATGTGAATAATGTGACGTACTGCTGATATTTAAGCTACACCATGACACACTACGCTGCTTCCGATGCCAGAAGTTGCACAAGTAGACTGTGTATGACTGTTTGGCCGGAAACTAGAATTTTTACATTTAACGTTAAATTGGATTGAAAGAAGAATGTCATAGACACCTAGGATGACTTGATTGTGAGTAAAATCATGGGCTAATAGTCATTTTTGGGTGAACTATCCCTTTAAAAAGCCATTTGAAAATGTTGCATGTTTGCGTGTCTAAGCGATCAGAGGAAGCTCTTACTTTTCAGATCTCGGATGAACGATACAGGTTTGATGGCATTGCCCGTGTTGGCAAAGGCTTGGATGATGTGGTTCTGCATTACGCAAATCATGCAAAATCCAGACTGGTGACCTGAAGGAGGCAAAAGAGGGATTTTACATCAGCAATCATAGTGAATTCCAGACAGGAAACATCATATGGGACAAACCAGCTACCGCTACAATGTTAGCATATTTATTTAAAACTAAATATACTCTAAACCAGTGGTTCTCAACCAGGGGAACACTTCCAAAAGGGGAGGCTTCAAAATAGCTTCACATGATTTAAAATAGACAGAACAAGCTTTAAAATTATTAATTTTTTTTTGCCAGCTGTCAACACATGCATAGCTAGCTAAACATCCAGTTAAAAGCACACACATGGTGCCCAAACCCGAATAATGTTCAGAAAGAAAATGACATTCTACATTATGGTGATTTCAATGCTTGTGCGATCTCTCGCTATTATACAGTTGGGTAATTATATTGTATATAATTTGCGGCCATCAGAGAGCTGCTATCAATACGCGCGGTATCAAAATAGATTTTAAACGTGAACACGTGCTATTTACTTTCACTTTCGAATCCGTGATCACGAATTATCCGTGTATAGGGAGCGGCAACTACTGACTGCACATTTGACAAGATATGATATTTGTCAATGACACTCAGGATCTGTTGTGCACCAAATAGTCCTGTTAGTCATCTCTCTTTACCATCATCACATGATACGTGAAATCTGACAGCAGCAATCAGTACCATGTCCCTCAAGGGGCTCCGTAGAATGCGTTATTCATTTTCAGTGCCTTTACGAATTCAGATTTAGGCTTCAGTCACATCCCTAGTAACTACCACCCTGTTGAGCACTAATGTTCACTACCACCACAATGCTGAAGGTCAAACATTCACATGAGCATACTAGCGTAGATTGTGTTGAGTGAAGTGCTTTCTCACAGGATCGGCTGTGCTCCTTTGAGAGGAGGTAGTTGGCCAGCGGGGGGGTGTAGGTGAGACACTGCACAGTGGAGTTGAGGAAGCAGGTGTTGCCCAGGTTGTGGAGTCCGGCTCCAACCCGATACACTCGCTCCCACTTCATGGACAGCTTGTTCCCCGGGAAGAGCATCTTCTGAGGAGCGGGGATCCCGTCGCTCTGGCCAACGCTCAGGCTCTCTGATACTGACGGAAAAAGAGGAGACCAGTTTATTAGAAGAAAAATACCTTTACTTGCATTCTAAACCATAGGAAGATCAAATATAAAACTATGCACATGGTATTTGGTGATATGATGTGCAGTATTAAGGTGCACATTTACCATTGTTTAGTGAATTTTCACTGGCAAATGAAATCATTTCAACAGTAAACCATGCTATCAGGAATTTAACATGAGGGCAAGAGATTTCCACATGCAGATTTTGCATCGGGTTTAAGTTCTTCAAACGAATTTGCTACGTTGGCCAACTAAAAACTTTGCTAATTTGATCGCAACTTACGAATAATTGAGTATGTTTAAGTGTGCAGTTCAAGCTACAGAGGGTTTTCTGTAGTCAAGCTACAATCTGCATCGGTCAGTCTAAGAGTACATGACAATGTGTAAACGAATAATTGAAGGGTTAAAAACATCTAGTGCATCACCTCAGATAACGTGCACAACTTACGAGGGCTATTTTAGTCCAATTGACGTGCTGTACGAACGCAAAATTCAATTGTTTTATCTAGGTCTGTCTGTCTGATTTAGGGAAATCTGGACTTGTACGATTTCAGACACACAAAAGTGTTACGTGGCATTTGAGGGGAAAAAAAGAAACACTTTTATCCTTTTTATAGGATATACAGGATAATATAGGATATTACACTTTTATAACTTATTACACTTTTATAATTGTTTGTTTTTAACACCAAGGCTATTTTCTGGAGAAAGAAAAAACATACCTGTGTTAAACTACATAGAAATATAATGTTATATAATATTTGTATAATATTGAATATAATAGATTTAAAGGGATAGTTCACCAAAAAAATATAATTACTCGATTTACTCACCATCAAGCCATCCTAGGTGTATATGAAGCTAGTTATAGCTATTAAAGTTTTAAATATGAATATTTTTCTTACACAAACGCATCGCTTTGCTTCAGAAGGCCTTTATTAACCCCCCGGAGCAGTGTGGAGCACTTTAATGATGGATGGATGCACTTTTATGGGCTTCAAATTTGGGAAGAGCCTGGGAAGAGCCAGGATATATTTTATTTATATATATATATATATTAATATAACTCTGATTTTATTCGACTGAAAGAATAATGTCATATACACCTAGAATGGCTTGAGGATGTGAACATTATGGAGTAATTTTCCCTTTTGGGTGAACTATCCCTTCAAAACCCGTTTTTGTTAATAAAAAAAAAAAAATACAACTAAATTTGGAATAACTAGATTAAAACCCGTTTCAAAAGTATGAAAAGAATAAAACGCATCTCCATCTCAGAGAAGAAATATTAAAATCCGACAAAATATTTTAAGCCTGACTCAAATCTAATTTCTTAATTGTTCATTTTAATTACAATCAATTTTGAAATAATAAATCCTTATTAACAACCCTGAGAAATGTGCTTAAGGGCCACAGGTCTGCATGCCTTAAAAAGTCTTGGGGATCTTACTTTGCCTCTTGATCTGAGCAGGTTCAGACGGTCTCTGTGCCGCTGCCCCATCATTCTTGGGATTCAGGATCACATATTTCGTTTTGAGGTTTTCCAGCTGGTAGCTGAAGCCTTTGCTGGCCGGCTCAAACTCGATCTTCTGCAGAAGCACTTTCTTGGCGGATGAAGCCAGCAACTTGTTGAGGTCGCCCTCATCGCTGGAGTCCTTGCGGCCCGGCTTCAGGGCCTCTTTGAGCTTGTCCACTATCGGCATTATGTGTCACTGAGGAGGAAAAACAGATTTAAAAAAATGTGAAAAACTCCTATTTTTAACTTTCAAACATGCATTACTTGGTTAGAAAATTGTGATTTTCCATTCTTCGAGTGTGAAGCTAGTATAAAGTTCATCCAGATCAACAAATCTGATTGGAAGTCATTCCAATAGATATCACAGGTTTATGTCAACCTTATCTGGCAAACCAAGCGAGACACGTTTGGAAAAACATGAGCCTGTAATAAACGTGCCATCAGTAACACAATACGTCATTTAACCCCGATAACAGAGCTTTTGCTTGCTTTGACAGCTAATACCACAAGGCTACATGAAACGCAACATCCAAACATTGTGTCTGAACAAAATCCCATAGGTGAGCAGTCAGGATGGGGCAGGTGTCTAGTTACATAACAGCCACTGCGCTGCTACTGGGCAAAAGTGCACACACCCATCAGGCACTGCTGAGACTGAACAGAAGTCGATGCAACAGAAACGGACAGGGCATCCAAATGACCAGGAACGATACTTGCATCAATACAGAAAAGCACAACAGCAGATTAAATGATACACAAACATAGGGTTTTTTAATGCATTTTCCTCTAGGTTTAAATATTATAAACCTTACTACATTGTTTAAATCATTAAGTACTGGAGTAAACCATGGATGAGCATCAATCACCGCATTATCTCTGAAAAATGTCACTTGATATCAGATGTGCTGCAAGGCAAACGGCTCGTTACGGCGGCACTGGCCTTCACTGCGGCTGTTCTCCAAGAGACCGGATGTGAGATCATTCCCAGTGCAGTGAGATAACACTCCCTTCAAGCTAATGGACGGCTCATCTACCAGTGACTGCACACTGTATGGACTAAAGCATTGGGACTCCTGATCATTACACCCATAGGTGTGATTGGCAAAGGACAAAAAAGCAGGAAAATATGCGGCGCACCTACCATTACCATTCGGCACCTACCGAAATGCTAATTTCTTTCTTTCGTTGCGGTTCAGGGCTTCCGTAGGCTATTCTGATCATGCTATGACATTTTCTCGATGTGCCGCTGCTCTAGAGGCAGTATTTTCTAACCATGTCGGGGGAGTTTTATGCGTATGCGTTTTAGAGTAATGTCACTTGCCAGGTCATGTAAGGGCTAGACTACAGAATTTATTATAGGTACTTGTCAAAACGAAAATAGGAACTCCACTATGTCTCTCTTTACATTTATTGTGTCCCGTTGTCGGCTTCAGCTAAGAAAAGAAATAGTTCGCCCCACACGTTCAAAATTCTTGGCACACTTTAGATAACCAAGTGCAGGCTCTTTGGTGGAGCTCTGCTTTGAATGAAGTTCAATCGTGACAAATGAATGGACTACTTGCGGAGTGACATGAAGACATGAATCAGAGGCACCAAAAACGTTGACAGCGGTGAGCGGTCATTATGTTTACCAACACCCGAACCGTGCTTTGCGCACGGATTTGCATTATTTACCAGAGCATAACTTTCAGGTCGGAAAAGCCGGATTTATCCGGAAGAATCACACCCCTGTACACCAACAGGGACTGTAATGACATCGTATTTTAAACACAGACATTAATATAGAGTTGGTCCGCCTTTGCAGCTGTAATAGCTCTCGCTCCTCTGGGAAGGCTTTCCACAAGATTTTTTTTTTGTGTGTTTTGTGGGAATTTTTGCCCATTCATCCAGTAGAGCGTTTGTGAGGTCAGGCACTGATGATGGATGAGAAGGACTGGCTCACAATCTCCATTCCAGTTCATCCCAAATGTGTTGGATGGGGTTGAGGACGGGGCTCTGTGCGGGCCAATCAAGCTCTTCCACACCAAACTTATGGACCCTGCTTTCATGCTGGAATACTGGGGCCATCCCTGAACTGTTCCCACAAAGTTGGAAGAATAGCATTGTCCAAAATTTTTATTTTTATTTTTTCTTCACTAGCTCAACCCCACGCCATAATCCTCCTCCACCAAACTTGTCAATCCGGCAAGTAATGTTCTCCTGGCATCCACCAAACCCAGACTCGCCCATCAGACTGCCAAACAAAGTAAGCTTGATTCATCACTCGACAGAAACGCTTCCCACTCTCCAATAACACCACTAACAGTTGACCATGGAATATGAAGCAGGGATGAAGTTTCACGAATTGACTTATTGCACAGTGATGCGTCCTATCACAGTACCACGCTCGAACTCACTGAGCTCTTCTGAAAGACAAATGCTTGTAAAGGCACACTGCATGGCTTTTAGAAAAATGCCTTAGAAAGAAACATTACTGGTGTGCAAAACAAAGGCACTGATATACCGGTATTTTAAGAAATCTCAGTGCAAGTGGCTTTCAGTTAAACCGGCTCAAACATGCGTTCTAGTTTGGGACTAGCTTAAGCCTTGCCTGTGAAACCGGGGGTCACGTGTTTGTATGGTCACACTTTACAATGAGTTTCCAATTGATGACAAATTAACTATAATAGTTAAAATATTTCTAAAGCACAAATGAATCTAAAGTTAAAGTGAATTTACCAATATATTATTAAAATCAAGAGTTGCTACTGTTATTTAATGGAGTTCAGCTAAAATGAACTAACAATGAATTTGTTAGTTACTTTCATTGTTAGTTATGCATTAAATAACATCAAATAATTCGGCCTTAATGTAAAAGTTGTTACCGTTTATACATAATTCGGTTAGTACTTATATATGACACCTTAAAATAAAGTGTGAGTAATAATAATGATGTACTTACTATGGGGTTATAGGGTACGATCAGGGTTTGGTTGAGGGTTAATTGCATGTAATTATTTTATATGTACATTTGCATAATGTAAATGTACATGTAACACAAGGACACTGTAAAATAAGTGTTACCCATAATTCTTAATGTACAAAAAAAAAA
This sequence comes from Leuciscus leuciscus, assembly GCF_965113295.1. Taxonomy (NCBI): domain Eukaryota; kingdom Metazoa; phylum Chordata; class Actinopteri; order Cypriniformes; family Leuciscidae; genus Leuciscus; species Leuciscus leuciscus. The sequence goes on along the minus strand of NC_138725.1, from coordinate 75,763,211 downwards.
TCATTACACAGAAAGACATTAAAAAGAGAACGACATAATATTTAAATTATCAAACAGTAAGATCAGATCCCACGCTATATTATATAACCCTATATTATGTATATGTTAATATTACCCAGTACTTAAATGTATAATTACACTGTAAGAAGGACACCTTAAAATATTTTTTGTGTGTGTCGTTTGGTGCATTGAGGACACAGATGAGCAGTAAAGGCTGAGTTGAGTTCTGCATGGTCTTACTCATCAGGTCTAGTGCTGACGTACAGAGCCGAGCCGCACATGCATCAGAGACCCAAGGGCAGACTGACCTTCACGTGCACTCGTCCTGCACGAGCCCAAACACTGATGTAACACACACTCCTCCTCTCCAGCATCTCGACCGCTCACACGCGTGCATATATTCAACAGCAGATCTTAGAGCAGGAATATAGATTTTCCCGAATTTAATCAGCTTGTGCTCGAGGAAAACTCAATTGCACAGAGAAATTACATATCAAGTTTGAACGCTAGAATGATTCAATTATTGACAAAACAGAATAATAAAATACAATATAACTTATAACTAAAAATATAAAAGGAACTCATGTATATGAGCCATAAATCAGTGCTTGGGCCCTAAAAAGTGTCATATTTTGATACTATTATTAATATATTAAATACAGACATAAACTGTCCTTCCCAGCAATAGAGAGTCGGCCACAATCTACACGCGATAAAGACAAACAATAGGAGACACTTGCAAGTTTAGATTCCCATGGACTGTGAATAAATACAGGCTCATCCAGCGCTCTTTGTTTTCTGTCTCATATATGATCCCGTCACTATTATGGTCTGAGACACCAGCCGCTGAAACTGAACTGTGTGAATGAATCAAACTGAAATGAAAACCGATTACATCAAAAGAGTGATTAATTCAGCACTGCCAGCTCTGATTCTACACGACGGCAAACATACAGCTTGACTGCTGAAATACTGTCAAGAAAGACAACTCTCAGCGAGGTATAAAGTCTCCATCGCCACACAAGTATTTATCAGTAGTATTTCACTGAGGGGTTGAGCCCCAGTTTAAAGTAACCACATCCCACTTTAAACTCCTCTAATTTATTTTCTATTGGAAACAAAAACTCAATTGACCCTTCGCAGGGAGTTTGATTGACAGGCGATCTGACCAATCATAATCCGCCATCCGTCGAATCCGCCATTTTTGTCTGACAAAGCAGTCAGGAGAGTTAGTAGATCAACGTTGGAGGATTTGAACTTGAAAAACGGTGTACTGACGTCTTTCCGCGGTTAAAACAACATTTGTTAATTTATGATGCTATAGACCTTATGCGCCAGAGAAACGAGGGCGCCGCCATCTTTAGAATATTGTCTTTGAACTTCCGTTTTTGCGGTCGCTCTGTATATTTCTATGGCATTGCTGTCCAGGAGTAATTCGATTTTTAAGTGGATTTACTTAATCTAAAGTTAACGAAAGTTAATTTCATTCATAAATATGCAAGATCGCTGTAAAAATACAGACCGGAAGTCAAAAGACAACGAGCGCAGCGCTGAAAAGGGGCGGAGCTACATAAGGTCTATACATTAACTAGAAGGAAGAGATGATGGGTTCACGAGCAGCTTTAACTGAGGCGCCTCAGCGATCTGTCAGACACATTTAAGAGCCACAAAAACGCTATTTACCGTTTATATTTCATTTTTAAAAAATGACCAAATTTGAAAATTGAGACTGTTTCATATTAAAAGTAAGCTGGTCTGTCCTGTCTCAGTGTGTTGTCAGTGTCACTCTGCTCCGCGATGTACACTTCACTGCGTGAGAACATGGTGTGGTGTGAGAGCGGCGAGGCTTGTCGGACATAGCAACAGTAACTAAAGGGGGCGGGTCTTTGCGAATGGTCAATTGACCCTTCGCAAAGGCCGAAAAACCACACGTCATGTTAAAAATACATCACGGAGCAAAGACGACCCTGACAACGTCGACAGAGCAGATTAGGCTACTTTTAGTAGGAGAAAAAAGTCTAGCTTTAAAATGATCATTTAAGAATTTCAAACAATAAAGTCTGTTTTGTGGCTCTTTAATGTGGCGTACAGATCTCTGTGGCGCTTCAGTTCTGAACCGATCCTCTTCACTACTAGTTATAGCACAAAACACACATGAGCAAACGTATGAAGGTGTGTTGTTTCAACCGCGGAAAGACGTCAACAAACACAATGTTTCAAGTTTAATTCCACCATCGCTAATCTACAACCACTCTCCTGTCTGGTTTGTCTGTCGGACAAAATGGCAGATTCTGCGTTTTGATTGGTTAGATCGCCTGTCGATCAAAAGGTCAGTTCAGCCACCATTGTCATGAACATGATAAATGCGTAACTACGGCCACGGGAAAACGACATACAAAAGAACCGCCGTTAGAACAAAAGAACAAACTATAGAGCAATTAGCATTGCACTCTCCCAAACAACACACTGCACGTTTATGCCATTAAAGGGATAGTTCACCCAAAAATGTTTATTCTGTCAGTAATTACTCACCCTCATGTTGTTCCAACCCCGTAAGACTTTCGTTCATCTTCAGAACACAAATTAAGATATTTTTTATTAAATCTGAGATAGGGCTGGGATAAACGATTATTTTTTAAACGATTAATCTAGCGATTATTTTTTCGATGCATCGATTAATCTAACGATTAATTTTTCAGACCGATTCGCTTCGATTATCGATTATCTCCCCATTAATTGACTACTAACAATTTATACATGTTGATTTACATATCTGTATGAAAAAACATGAATTCCTTAACATTGCAATATATGTTTATTGTTCTTAAAATTACAAAATAAAAGACTATACAAGTGCAAAGTAATGCATTCTTAGTCAGAGATAGCATTCAATAAAACCTTGAAGCCTTGAAAACACATAGCTTACTGAAACAAGCTTACTGAACACATAGGGCCTAGCTTACTGAAAAAAAGTTCTTTCAGATGAAAAAAACAACAACTTGATGACTAGCATTCAATAAAAAAATAAAAATGGTCACCCAAAATACTTGTTTAGAGCAACTGAAAGAATACAGTAACCAATGTAAACTTGAGGGCTTTAAGTTAATACAGAGAGTGCTTTTCCAACAAAAAATAAATAAAAATTAACAGTGGGAGCCAGCAGCCTGTCATGGAGAAAAAAAAAATCTCAGAATGCTCCACGTGAAACTTTGGTGTTCCGCCCTTTTTCTATCGTGTCTAATGATTTTGGTTAATATGCACGAGGGAGAGAGAGAGAGAGCAAGACGGCGCTCGTGTAGTTTGAAGACTGTGAGTGTGAGTGCGCGCGCGCGCGTGAAACTTTGGTGTTTCGCCCTTTTTCTATCGTGTTTAATGATTTTGATTAATATGCACGAGGGAGAGAGAGAGCAAGCAGCGCTCGTGTTGTTTGAAGACTGTGAGTGCGCGCGCGCGGCCGGGGCTCTCTCTCGTACGCGCCCCAGCAGTCATTCTATTCTACATCACTCACCGATCAAATAAGGCTTTGACAGCCGGCAAAAAAAATATCAATGCAGAAAAACCCCTGGATTGGTTATATAACGTTGGACAGAATGTTGATCCGGCCATCGCGTATATTCAGCGCACATAAGGTAAACGTTTTGCAAACGTTTTTTAGAGAAATAAAAACAGGTCGACGAATCGATGCGCATATTTTGCGTCGATGTATTTTTTGCGTCGACGTCATCGATGACCTCGACGCGTTGTCCCAGCCCTAATCTGAGAGCTGGATCACTCCTTCATAGGCTTCTGTGTTATTGAAACTTGCCGGCCTCATAAAAGTTAGTAAAGACATTGTTAAAATAGTCCAAGTGACTACAGTGGCTCAACCATAAGTTTATCAAGCGACGAGAATACTTTTTGTGCGCAAAAATAACGACTTTATTCAACTCTTCATTTTCTTCTGTGTGGGTCTGAGTGAGTTCATGTAGTGTAACAACGCAGCGCTTCTGGGTTGTATGTCAGAATGAAGGCTCACTATTGGCCGAAGCTGGTCATGTGTGTGTGATGCGTGTGACGTACAACCCAGAAGCGCTGCGCTGAACTCACTCACAGGCCCACACAGAAGAACATGAAGAGTTGAATAAAGTTATTATTTTTTGCGCACAAAAAGTATTCTCGTCGCTTGATAAACTTAAGGTTGAGCCACTGTAGTCACTTAGACTATTTTAACGACGTCTTTACTAACGTTTATGAGGCCGGCAAGTTTCGATCCCATAGATATCAATTACATAGAAGCCTATGGAGGAGTGAGACAGCTCTCAGATTTAATCAAAAATATCTTAATTTGTGTTCCGAAGATGAACGAAGGTCTTACGGGGCTGGAACAACATGAGAGAGAGTAATTACTGACAGAGTTTTCATTTTTGGGTGAACTAACCCTTTAAAGCCCCTTTCACACTGAGATTGCAGAAAATACGCTGATAATTTGATTTTGGTTTATTCACATTCAGTAATTTCCTGGAATCTGTGCGTGCGTTCACACACATCATCCCGTAAAGACACGTGACGTGTAATGACGTAAACGCTAGTGTTAAATTCCCCCGGTCAAAGAGTCGCACGATTAGCCGACTACGTCACTGCGTTCCAGGACTGATCCCGGCAATGTTACCAGTTCCCCATCAATCCCGGGATGTGTTTGCGTTCACACAGAAGGAACTCAAGCAACTCTATGGCATTTCTCTGGGATCAACGCTCTGTGTGAAAGGGGCTTGAGAAAGTCTACATGGAAAAACAAAGTTATGAAATGTTAAAAAATTACAATTATTGGTGTTTCACCAACTTATATTGTATTCCTCAACATTATTGACGTACGTCATGAGAGATTTATATCAACATAAATGTTTAATTTATTTCTCCATATGGAGACAGTATCTGGTTACACTTTATTTTTAAGGTGTCCTTGTTACATATGTTACATGTACTTACCCATAGTAATAACAGTAAATTATACAAACCCTAACCCTATAGTTATGTAGTTAATTATTATTACTCAGTATTTAAATATATAATTACACTGTAACAATTACACCGTAATAAAATAAAACTCACTATTTTAAGGTGTTGTTACAGTGTAACTGTACATTACAGTTCTGTATTAGTAATATTAATAAACATTATACTTACTATAGGGTTATTAGCATGGAAGCTTGTTACTTACCGACACAGAATAAAACATTTTAAAAGATAATTAAGACTTTTTCCTCTCACAATTCTGACTTATTCTCTCGATATAAAGATATATAAAGATATAGTCGCATTTGCAAGTTATGAAGTGCAGTTTTTTCTTAGAATTACGAGTTTATAACTCGCATTTGTGAATTTATAATCACTCAATTCTGACTGTTTTCTTGCAATTGCGAGTTTATATCAGGTAATTCTGAGACAAAAAGTCACTATACCTTTTTGATTTTGTATTCTGTGGCAGAAACAAGCTTCCATAATAGTTACACATAATTATGCATAATTTTCTGCAGTAACAAGAACACATAAAGCCTTGCCCAGTGTCTCGAAGTCTAAAGTGTAGCCCATATCCGGCTAAAAGCACGTGTCCAATGAGGACTCATGTGGCCTTTACTAATCCCTACTAGTCTTTCTAAACCACTTCATGCATCTAACCGTCGTGTTTTACTCTTCTTTTAGACAGTTGGTTTATTAAAATACACTTAAAATTTCTCTATTCGGGTTATGAAGTCTCGAATCGTGTAATGTTGCAGTTTTGGCCATTACAACACGTGCAGCTGAGCTCTAGGTAGCGTTAGGTAGACAGCAGATCTATGTGTGTTTTGTGACACAGCCCAGAAATGTATCTTCTAAGTTACCATTACGCCGCACAATATCCACACGTTCGTGGCAGTATTTCATGCATCTGAGGTTTATTAGAGGTTATTATGATGCAGTTAATAGGGATTCAGTCCACAGAAACATGTGATGATCAAGGACACCGTGATGACGGGCTTATACTCGCCAGCTCGGGTTGTTTACCACAAGACTACGCTATTAATGTCAATGTGGAGAATGTGTTTTGCGCGGGTCGGGTCAGAATACGCGCCGCAGTCGCTAGTTACTTAAAGCTGCTAGTCACACAAGCTAGCGAGCTAGTTTAGCATCTGCTTTAGCGTAAACAGAGCGGTTTTCTTCGACGTTTCGGCACGTTTGTGTATTTAACGCTGGGAAAATGTCGCGACAACAATCGCGGACGGTTTACTGCCGATATAAACCGCTTCACTTCCTGACCCGAACCGCCTCACAAAGCGAACGTGGCGTTCAAAACTGCTGCAATGTGCTGCTTCTAACCCCTCACACAGGCGTTTTCTCGGGAATTAACAGTCATTGGGTATATCATTTGTCACCAAACGCATGCGAATAACATCAGATACGTACCCATCCGTGAACGATCGCGAATCGTTTGATCTGTTTTGATGTTAAGACTGTATTCCGCTACGAAGCCTTCATTTTGTTACGTTCTCTTCCCCCATGCTGCATTATGAAAGGGCGTGTGCAGGCGTGATTGACGTGACGAAGCGGCCAATCGGGGTTGAGAACGACCGTGACGACACACTTCATTCATCGCTACAGTGTCCAATCAGAGGGCGTAAATCGGTTGCTGTCTAACTTTTAACATGGATCCTTTCAATTCAAGAATTGCTTTCCTCGGACGGACGGAAGGTTGCCTTCTGTCACTGTGTTGCCAGGGATTTTTAAACTGGAGTCTACATAGGGGGCGCTAAAAAAAAAAAAAAAAAAAAAAAGAAAGAAAGAGAGAAGGCTGAACATGTTGTTATAAATTAAATAAATTATAATAAATTATATTAAATTAATTATATTACATTAAATATTAATATTAAATTCACTCGTTCGTTCATTCATTCAACATCAAAGTTTTTGTTTATATAATATACGTGCTTGTATATATATATATATATATATATATATAATTTAATATTAATATTTAATTTGATATAATGGATTTATATATTATATATTTAATTTGATATAATGGATTTATATATTATATATTTAATTTGATATAATGGTATAATTATATATATAATTGCCATTTAAATATTACAAGGCACAAATTAAATTACATTAAAATATTATTAAATTTAAAAAATATTGACGTTTTACTTTAGTTATATATTGTGTATCTAATTTGTAAATGTTTCTACTGACTAGGATATGTAGATGTATAAATCTATATATATATATATATTTAAAATACTATTTTTCAAACAACATGTTGCCTTTATAATTTCATTGTTTATGATTTAAATTCATACTCGTATATAAATGTTTTTAATGCATGAAAATATATAGTTGCATTTATATATGTAATAGTGTCATTCACAAGTGAACCTATTTAGGTTTTTTTTTTTTTTTTTTTTTTTTTGGGAAGCAATAAAAAAATACCCCACCTGTAGTAATAATCTATGGAAAGATAAAGAGCATAGGTATGGATTCTTAAATATAATAAATCCGTTAATATGATGGCACAGAACTGGCGAACGAAATAAACTGATTAAACGCATGTACAGCTTACTGAATTAGCCTACTATATTTTCGATGTCATATAAGCTATCCTATATTTCCATATATGAGAGCTGAAATGCTAAATTCTGATCTACTTTTGAATATATATTTTTAATTGTTGTCAAATTATGATTTTTCCTCTTTTCTACGTCACAGTGGATAAACTGCGAAGTGTCGAAAACCACAGCAGTGCCACTAGGGGTCGCAGTGCTCAGTGTGATTACAGCAGTTTCCCAGAGTTTCCAATGTCTCGTGTCAGATCAAACCAGGGTGATTAATGGTTCAATAGCTGAGTAAAATCGCTACTGATCAATAATACTATCTATGTTTCTTATTCTGCGACACGTTGAAACATAATACCATTTAACAACACCTCAATATGTATTATTATGCCAGTAAAACAATCACTGTTCTTTAAAACACCATCGAGAAAGAAAAAGAAGAGGTGAAAAAAACATGCTGCATCATATGTACATTACTGAAAAATAATAATTCATTTGACATTTCTGCTCTTTTATACCATAACAGTTTAATGAGTATTAATAAACTTTAAAAGGCAAGCAAAGGCTTTAGCTCTCAGCTAGTCTTCCCAAGTGGTTCCAGCACTGGAAAGTTGTTGCATGATTCATAAGGGAAATTAACACAAATGTACAAAAATATCATGGGGGAAATTTTGTCTAAGACATAATAAGAATGCAGAGTCATAAAATGAAAGCGTTCTCTAATTTTACCAATACTTTATTACCTTCAAGTTACAAAAGAAGAAAGAAAGAAAGAAAGAAAGAAAGAACGCTATACTACTGTATATTTTCTGGATGCATGATTTTGATATATATTAGAAAATCCTATATATTACATAAATTATTGCCAGATCTATGTATGTTTCTATATGCAAAGTGCAGTATAGAGTACAGTATAGAGTTGACAATATACATCCCTTACACACTAATGAACTCAGTTAATTTTACCAAGCAATGGTCTGGATACACTTATTCCTATTATTACCTATTCTGTTTTATTAATATTTCTCCATTTTAGAATAATAAAGTAAAAACTATGAAATGTGGAAATTATGCAGTGACAAAATCCAAACCAAGTTATATATTCTCTTAAAACCTTCATGAGTTAATATGCTGGATACATGGCTGCTATATATATATATATATATATATATATTATAATTCGAGATAATCTACCAGTCAAAAGTTTGGACATGATCTTAAAAACCTTCTGCTTTAATGCTTGAAATAGGTTTCGAGACAAATATAAATGCGTAGTGTCTGTGTTTGAGGAACTGAAGAAAAACCAATGTTGTAATCCATTTCCTCTTTATTGGAGAGCAACAATATTACAAAAAAACAACAACAACAACATTTGGGTTCTCAAAGTGCTTAAAAGAAACTTTTCTGCCTGTCATACAAATATTTCAACACTAGAGGTAAGATTCACTTGATATATTAACATGCAACCGAATGTACTGTATGTCATATCTGGGGTAATATTACAGCAACACAAATCACACTGAGATCAAAAGAACAATACAGAACACCAGATGATTTTTCATTATATTCACTGCATAATTCATAATTCTCATCACATAGTAACATATTTACTACTTTAGAGTCAATGGTGATTTTAATTACTTGTACTTGTATTACTGTAATAATGTGAATAATACTGTATGGCTAAAAAAAATAAATTCATTAAAAACAACATAAATTATTAAACTTAACATTAACTTTTGACCATTTAAACATATATATTTGTAATGCATATGACCACAATGAAAACTGGAGGAGGGGCATCTTTGTGATGTTTTAAGTTTATTTTTTTCTTACACAAAATATGATTCATTATTTATATTATTACAAAAATATTACCATCTATATCTTTTTTTCTTTTGAATTTGGGGTGAGCCCTTCACGGCCCAGACATTTGATGTCATCATTTTCAGAGATTTGCAGAATTACGGTGTGAGTCGGTAGCTGTGTTTCTGGATGACTGATGAAACTGAGGGCTAGTTTATGGGTCCTCAATGTCCATGAAATCTTTTTGGGGCGGAGCGGATCCCCGGTACCAGGCGCAGCTGCTGTCGTTCCTCTTCACACAGGTGTAGAGCTGAGCCTGAGTGCCCTGAACCGTCCCCTCCACAATCCAGTCCGTCCACAGGCATTCTGTCGGCTCGCTAATGGAGCAGGGGATGCTGGAGCACTGGACCACCTGCAGACAGACAAGAGGAAGAGCTGTGAGACAGACAGACAGACAGACAGACAGACAGACAAGAGGAAGAGCTGTGAGACAGACAGACAGACAGACAGACAGACAAGAGGAAGAGCTGTCAGACAGACAGACAGACAGACAAGAGGAAGAGCTGTCAAACAGACAGACAGACAGACAGACAGACAAGAGGAAGAGCTGTCAGACAGACAGACAGACAGACAAGAGGAAGAGCTGTCAGACAGACAGACAGACAGACAGACAAGAGGAAGAGCTGTCAGACAGACAGACAGACAGACAGACAGACAAGAGGAAGAGCTGTCAGACAGACAGACAGACAGACAAGAGGAAGAGCTGTCAGACAGACAGACAGACAGACAGACAAGAGGAAGAGCTGTCAGACAGACAGACAGACAGACAGACAAGAGGAAGAGCTGTCAGACAGACAGACAGACAGACAAGAGGAAGAGCTGTCAGACAGATAGACAGACAGACAGACAGACAAGAGGAAGAGCTGTCAGACAGACAGACAGACAGACAGACAAGAGGAAGAGCTGTCAGACAGATAGACAGACAGACAGACAGACAGACAAGAGGAAGAGCTGTCAGACAGACAGACAGACAGACAGACAGACAAGAGGAAGAGCTGTCAGACCGACAGACAGACAGACAAGAGGAAGAGCTGTCAGACAGATAAGACAGACAGACAAGAGGAAGAGCTGTCAGACAGACAGACAGACAGACAGACAGACAGACAGACAAGAGGAAGAGCTGTCAGACAGACAGACAGACAGACAGACAAGAGGAAGAGCTGTCAGACAGATAAGACAGACAGACAGACAGACAAGAGGAAGAGCTGTCAGACAGATAGACAGACAGACAGACAAGAGGAAGAGCTGTGAGACAGACAGACAGACAGACAGACAAGAGGAAGAGCTGTCAGACAGACAGACAGACAGACAGACAGATAGATAGATAGATAGACAGACAGACAGACAAGAGGAAGAGCTGTGAGACAGACAGACAGACAGACAGACAAGAGGAAGAGCTGTGAGACAGACAGACAGACAGACAGACAAGAGGAAGAGCTGTGAGACAGACAGACAGACAGACGACAGACAGACAGACAAGAGGAAGAGCTGTGAGACAGACAGACAGACAGACAGACAGATAGATAGACAGAGAGACAGACAGACACATATAGATAGATAGACAGACAGACAGATAGATATAGATAGATAGACAGAGAGACAGACAGACAGACAGACAGATAGATAGATAGATAGATAGATAGATAGATAGATAGATAGATAGATAGATAGATAGACTATACCTTGCAATCACAGCCCATCTGATAGCGTTCACCCAAGCACTTTTTCTGTGTCAGACTCAGAGACTCCCAAGACTCAATGTAGTCGCAGAGATTCACACGCAGTGTGTCATTCGAGTCCATTTTCCCTGTGAAGAGCAGAGAGAGAGGATGCTGGAGTAAAGGTGTCGCTACACTCCTGCAGTTTACAGGAGCCAGAGCAGTGGCTGTTTCACAGTTTGTTAATTCCCTCTTACCTGTAATCAGGTATTCCTGTTTGCCATTGCTCTCAAGGCTGACCCCGCACAGAGCAGAGGAGGGGCCCGTGAACACGGTCTCGATCTCTCCCTCGGGGCCCTTAAACATCTAGTGAAAGAAGAAGATTCTTGAGTATCTTGAAAACAATGAGGTGAATTTATGATATGAATATATAACATGTATATGAATGTTTGTATTTATTCACACGAGAATTTTGAAGTCATTAGCAATAAGGAACAATGAAGCAACTCCGGCTCATTGCAAAAACAGGCCTGTGGCGAAACATCAGGTTGCTTGTTGCACATTTCACAACACTTTCAAAGTGAAATGTCCAGTGAGTGCAAAGACGCTTGTGAGTGTCCAGTGAGTGAAAAAAGAGTTTTATATTAAAACATGTCGTGTTTATCCAAAATAGATATAAATATTCATTTTTCCTAAAGCAATCGTGCAGTTTTAGCAGTGCTGTACCAGGCGAGGCTACGAGCAAGTTTACTTGGTCAGAAAAGTAATGCATATGGTGCTGTTTATGTGATGCTAACATCAATAATGTATTAGTTTACAAAATAATGCACTATGGTAAAAGTGTTTTGAGGTCATAACATCAGTACTGTGCAACGAACCACTTAAAATGTGTCTTTAATCTGCACATGTCATCATAATTTGTGTGAAAAGGAATAAAAAGTTGTTGGTGTTTTACTGTTTCTAGTGTGTTTTCAACTGCAGGTCCAAGTACAAATGTTGGTAGATTTTTCCAATAAGGCTTATGTTGCAACTTGGCATATCACGGTGTGAGTAATAGTATCACAGTAATGGTGTATATCTTATAATTACGGTTTTGTCTTTGGATTCGTGTAAGAATATTCTCCACTAACCTTAATCTGTTTGACGTCATATCGGATCATTTTGATTGGATAACCATAGGCATCATTCCCGGTAACCACCTCCTTCCGTCCAACTACTTTGGCTCTGATGACTGAAAAAACAAACACATTCATTCAACCTGAAATGTTTCTGGCACGTTTTACCCCCCTCCCTCCCCTGTAGATGTGTGTTATCCTCCAAGCGTGGAGAGAGGTGATTTATCTGGTGTCTGTGCCACAGGTGCTGAGAGCGGGGCGTGTGTATGGACACACATGAGTGTTTGATTAGCGGAGGGCCGTGTGAGGAATGTGCTCTCAGGAAGCCAGTCAGCAGTCTGACTCTAGCGGGACGTCTGCCCTCCCGCTCGCTCGCCCGCTCGCTTTAATCTCCTCCCTCACACCGCCTGCTCCCCATTGAGCTGCTGACATACAAATACCAAACGCTCAGCCCAAACTCATCTCTCTGTAAAAGGCAAATTCAGTGGGTAGGATCTCATGCTTTGAACACAATAGAGATTGAAAGACTAAATTCTTCCTCTAGCCCTCTGGTGCTCGTCGCGTGTCGGTCAAAAATTATAGAAATTATTATTATTTTATTTTATAGGGGATTTTATGGTCCTAAATGATATTTACGCTGTATTTATAATGTATTTATTCTAGGGCCGTGCAACGATTAATCGCGATTAATCACATCCAAAATAAAAGTCTGTGTTTACATAATATATGTGTGTGTACTGTGTATAATTATTTTGTATATATAAATACATACATATGCATGTATATATATATATATACACAGTACACACACATATATTATGTAAACACAGACTTTTATTTTGGATGCGATTAATCGCGATTAATCGTTGCACAGCCCTAAAACCTGAACATTTTATTTCCAACTTAAACTCGTCGTAAATATTGAATGCTTAAGAGCAAAGTCTAAAGTTTGATCCCTGTTCAAATACGACACTTGGCAGATTATTCCTGAGGTGAAACAAGTTTTAAAAGTAAACTTAAAAAAAGTTACAGAATTTTACGTTTAGTGTTATGAAAAATGTGCAAAAATACTATTTTAAATTTTACACTCTAAAACTTTGAGAAAAATCAAAGCCATACATCTAAACAAGTTGTGTTCAAGATTTGTGCTCTACCAATCAGAATCAAGCATTTCAGAAAACTGTGTAAAAAACTATAATAATATTTCCTGTTTTTACTGTATTTTTGATCAAATAAATGCAGCCTTGACTTCTTTTAAAAACATTTACTGACCTCAAACTTTTAAACGGTATTGTATAGGAATAAGAGAGATCAAATATCCCTATAAAACTCTTCCCCTCATCTATCTGAGTCTTTAGAGTGCCCATACATACCGTCCGCATATTCATCCCCAAACACAGAGTGTCTTTTCTATTGGCCACACACTCAGAATGCCAAATACACCCACAGGGTCCCAGTCTCAAGTCAGGCATGCCTGTCTCATCAGTAACACACATACAGGGTTTATGCTGGTTTAATCACAGCCTCCCCTTTCCACACATTCATTCCATACCGAGGCGGAAGTTGGACACACAGTGTGTGTGCTGTGTTCAGGTATGTGAGGGGGAAAGGGAGCCCTACACATTATTCATTTACTGGTTCTGGAGGTCGCACGGGAATACCGTAACACTTTCTAGAGTGCACGTGTCGACCGACTGACGTGTTCGACTGTACGCATACTCTAGCGTACTCGAAAAAAATGAAGTATACTTTGGGCTTACATTTGGGAGTTACCTGACAACAATGTACTAAAAAATGGAAAAGTTTTTCCTTTGTGTTATTCGCTTACAAAACGGTCCCCGTTGACATGGATCCGCGGAATAACGGCTGAATATGCTGCATTATTCATGCCAGGCCAGTAGTTGGCGATAAAAAAAACACTTTGCATCGATAGACTGAACATGCACATGATCTCAGTCTTTTCACAAATTCGCGTTTTCGTAGTTTGCACAGAGACGATAATGGTATTGTTTTCAAAAACTTGTTGAAACCCATTTTAAACGCAAAATGCATACAAAGTTTTCCATTTTTTGTTGAAAATGGTGTTGTGTAAACAGACCATCGATTTATTTAATAATTAATGTCCTCTGCATCATTGATTCTGTTGTTGAACTGAACTGAATCAACACTGAACTAAATTGAGCTGAATGGCAACACTATTGTCGTCTGTAGAGCTGCTTTATAGTCGAATTGAACTCGTTTCATGATGAACTGATGAACTTTCCAAGATTGACACTGTTGTTGAACTGAACTGAATCAACACTGAACTAAATTGAGCTGAATGGCAACACTATTGTCGTCTGTAGAGCTGCTTTATAGTCGAATTGAACTCGTTTCATGATGAACTGATGAACTTTCCAAGATTGACACTGTTATTGAACTGAACTTAATCAACACTGAACTAAATCGAGCTGAATAGTAACATTAGTGTTTTCTGTTCAAAGCTGAAATTGAATTTGTTCCATAATTGTTTAATTTGACCAACATTAATACTGTTGTTTAAACCGCTTTGAAACAATCTGGACTTTATAAAGCGCAATGTGACTTGACTCTCTCAAAACCATCAGGCAAATCTGATGTGGTTGTTTCAATCTGCCGGCATCATGATGCCACATACACGAATGAGACTGTCGATTCCTGTGGCGGGCAGCAGATGTTGTTTTCAACCAATCACTAAATGTACAGGTGGGCGTGCGGTCACTGGGGTCTGACTACAGTGACCCGAGTTTCACCATCCCAAGTCATGTAATGACCATCTAAACTACCGTCAAAGACAAACCACAGTATTATGTTGCAAGCATGTGGCAATACTTTCTCAATTTTTTTGCAGTTGTAATCAGCCTGTTGACAGAGGTTTTACTCACAGGGCTACTATAGACAATGGAAAATGCGTAGGTCATGTAATGGCAGGGTATTCTAGGGACACCAAGGTCAGTGGATCTGAGGCGGGTTACACACAATGACACAATAAAGCTAAAATTAGGCGTAAGAGATTCTCCCCATCACTTCAACATTGTAGAAATGTGTCAACAAATGGGTCATTCCTATAGTTTGGTGGATTTTGGACTGAGCAGGTTTGTTAAAAACGATGTTAAAAAACACAAAATGTGTAAAAAAAAAAAAAAAGTATAACCTAATAATGCAGATACAAATATTGTATAGAAATATAAGGTATTTTCCACCCTGTTACATGACATATTTACAATGCAAAGACTAACAGGGTGGATATTTTAAGCTATAATGATGCCCATTAACATAGCTAGAAAAGAACAACATGCTAGCTAGCAGATGATTAACATCAAGGAAGAATTTTAATCGATTTATAAAAATATATATTTAAAAATCAATAAATAAACGTTTTCATGTCCAGTCTAAATTGACACAACAGGGTGGACATGTTTTATGCTATTCGGTAAGTCTTCTAAAAAAATTAGGGAAAGAGGGAAAGGTTTATGACTAACACTTACTTTGTCCTTAGAGTTGCTTTCCCTCTAAGGAAATGATGTCACTTCTGCCAAGTCATGTGATTTAGGTTAAGATTTTAAAGGGCAAATAGCACCAATGTAACAGGGTGGACTGTTTGGGGGACATAAACTAATTTAATGGTTTTACTTTTTGAATATATATATTAAATATGCATCATATGCAATCAATTGTATTTTATGTAAAAGAGAATAAGTAAATAAATAACCTAATACTCAAAATGGATCATTTAGAAATATGTGACATTTAATTCAAAGTGAAGAGTGGGATGTGTCCCAAACAAGTCAGGATTTAGCAGAACTTGTTATTAAAGGAAGTGATGCATTTATTTTTTGGGCCAAGTAATGTCACACCTCGATGTATTATTATACAGAATTTAACAGGTGTGTGTAAAATTGTTTTATAATGACTTGTGGAAAGTGAATCATCCAATCAGAGTTTAACATCAGAATATTATTTGTATGATTTTGAGTCTTTTGTTTTAATTACATATTATATAATGTGAGAGTCATTCATTTATGAATAATCTCTTCGGGTTTTTTTTTTTTTTTTTTTGCTCATGAAGCCCAAAAAAAAAAAAAAAAAAGAGAGAGAGAAAATAATCAAATGAGAGATGAAATATCATCACAATATTTAATTCACTGGATTATATTGGCACAAAAACAGCAACTATATTGTGATTTATACCGTTACAATGATATATCTGCTACAATACTTAAGATATACCACCCATTTCCGGTCCTTGTTACACCAATAAGTAAAGTGAGTAATATTAATTAACATGTAATTACTATAGGGATAGTGTTTGGGTTTGGCTTACAGTTAGTTGCTTGTAATTATACATAATTCACTGTTACTACAGTAAGTACATGTAAGGTGTAACAAGAAAACTGTTAAATAAAGTTATCATCCGCATTGATAATTGAGAGTATTTTAAGCAAATGAAACAGAGCGGATGAAACTGTCAAGACACAAATAAAGACGGAAAACATGACAGGCCTGTAGTGCATTTGGGAGCATGTTGTTATTCCCACTGATCATATTAATAAAAGCATAGCACATAAGCAATTTTAATATTCTGACTTCTGAGGTATTAGATCAACATTAGTTGCTCTGAACACTAGAAGAATCAAAAGTGTATGATATCGGATGCACTTCTTCTGATACTTTTAGAGAATTTTCTAAATTTCAGATACAAAGCCTTTTCTACACATGTATAAAACATGAAATAATAATAAAGGCAACAAACAACGCTAATAAGATTCCGGAAATAAGTCACTCATTAAAAAAAAAAAAAAAAAGTTTTTCTTTTACATTTGTAAATAATACAGACTGCAGTCTAAATGAAAAGTAGGCCTAATACCCCCTTTTTTAAACTTTATTTGTATTAAACATAGTTGTTTCTGCATAGATTAGCTACGATATTTTAGAGAATAAAATAGCCTATGTTGTCAGATGCTGTCATTCACACACATAGGTCATGCTATTGCTACCCTCCGCACACGACAGAGAGTGTATAGTGTAATCCAGACAAGGCTATGGATGTGAAATAGTTAATGCATGGAATCTTACCGACATCCGCATTGCAATACGCTTGCTGAGGATGTTCAGGCGAGCAGCTGCAGGCTTCAGTCAACTCGGATCCGCTCAGGAATAACAGCAGAAGGCCAACGACAACACTCATCTTCACGACTGACTGCGACTAACGCGGGGATTTCCTCAAACAAGCTGCGTCCAAAGACTTCAGAAAGGGTCAGATGAAAAGCTGACAGGAGTGAGAGGACTAACCTGAGGACAGTCTGAATGCTTATTCGCTCTCTCTCTGTGAATGGCCCTGCTTTATATTCCTCTCTTGAGCTCCGCCCATTTCTTGTCTGACTTCAAATCACTTTTTACTTTTTGCCCTGACTTAGTCATCATGTGCTCATTTAAGTGTTTAAGTCTCTTATTGATATTTTGTCTTCTTTTTTTCCTCTTTTTTTACGTTAGTAGATTACAATATGAGTAATATTTTAAGGACAGTCTATTGCAGAAACAATGTTGGGCAATGCTCTGACGTTTAGCTGGCCCTTGACCTCGCAATGACCACTGACTTCCCTGTTTTAAACCAATTTTTAATAGTACAAGTGTTCACTTTTGAGCAATAACACATTTTAAAAGGTTAATATGTTCAGCATTATAGGTCTTCGAAAGGGGCACGAGAAATAATCTAAAACTAAAAAGGTCTAATAACACCAATGCATTTTATGTGTTGAATAAGGAATTTACAGTCATACCACAATGTATTCAGACACATTCAACATTTCTCACATTATTAGAGTTTATTCGCTATAGTTTAGAAAATAATACTAAAATATGACAATAACTCAAATCAGTTGATATTTCACTGGTTTTGTCCGTCCTTCTGTTAGACTGTCTCACAGATAAATTATGTTGAATATCTGTTAAATTTAACTACACAATTAGATAATACCAGTTTAGCTCAACCAATCACCAAGCAATGCTTCATCGTGTTCAGTCTGTGTGTAAAAAGGTTGCATTAGCAATTAAAGAAAAAACACTTCAGCAAAACATGATCAGGTCAAAGTGTCTGAATCATTTTTGCTCCCAAATTTGTATAAATGTTACTGGTAGTCACTGTATGAAGAGTTTATGGATATAATATGTCACAGTTTACTTTATTTTGCTCTCCTCACTTACATAAATGAACTATAGTGTCCTGCACACACTAGGGAAAAAAAAAAGTCAAAAATGATATCTGGTGTCTGAATCTTTTTTGCTTTGACTGTAAATGTAACTTGCCAGTAGGCTATAGTTTTCATGTGCGTGTCAAGATATCAATCTTACTTTTTAAGTTTGCACACAGAACGGGATTTATCCCTGATAGCACATGTACATCACAGAGATGTCTGCATTTACATCTACAAGATGTATTTTTTAGAGTGTTTGCTCATCTGCAATATGTCTCTAAGATGTTTTGTGTCAGATGTTAAATAGACATTTGGAAAATGTCTTTACGGTGTTTATGACTTAGAATGGATCTAAAACTGCTTTTTCTAAGATGTTTATCAGATTTTTGTACAAAACGGATGTTTTCCAGATGAAGTGCTCTATAGCAGACATCTTGGAGACGCATCTGTGCTGGATATCATCTTGCCCTTGGCTGACACACACATGCCCGTTTGACATTGAGGTAAACTGTGTGTCACACAAGTACATTTGATCATGGCGCAAAGGAGAATTTCGGATTTTGTGTCCATCCATCAGAATTTCCCAGCTTCCCATATTAAGGGTCACCTAGGCAACGTTACAATAGCTATCCGTCTGTCATCATATGGTGTGACGTGGGAAGAAACGTGCCCAGTCTCTTTGTCACTTCTCGTTGATATTTTTTTTCTGCTGAATCGTCTTTTTTTTAAATGCATGTGTCATTTTTAAGACGTGTTTCTGCTATTGCAAAAAGATATTCTCTACGCATCTGTGTTTGAAATGGTAAGTTTGAATTCTTAATGTTCTTAACAAGAAAAGAAGAACCAAAAGTGTATGAAAAGTGTATGTAGAGAATTTTCTGCATTTAAGATACAATGAAAGCCATGTATAAAACATGAAATGTAATAAAGGCACTAAACAAACCTAAAAAAAAATTCCAGCAATAAGTCATTTAAAAAGGATGTATTTAAAATACTATATGATAGACTGTTTCTGCTGATTCATCTTTTTTTAAATGTATGTGTCATTTTTAAGATGTGTTGCTGTTATTGCAACAAGATATTCTCTTTGCCAAATAGTGAGTCTGAATTCTTAATTTTCTCAAGAAGAAAAAGTCCTTCAATTTGTAAAGATTTTATTAGTTTAATCTAATGAGAGAAATAATGCACTAATTTATAAGTGGAACACCAGTGTGTTGTCTATCATGATATAGAGATTGCACATTAAGTAAAGAGAATTAAGCAACTCAGATCAGGTGGAAGTAGATGAAGGAAGTCCATCTTGCATTATTCTCTGTTGAAATCACAAGTGTGATCCAGATTCACTACTCAACCCTCCACCCACTCCTTACTTTCTCTCTCTCTCTTCTGGACTTTCTTTATAGTAGTGATGCAGGCCTTAGCAAACACCACAAATAAATAATGTGGTGCTTCCAGACAAATGAAGAAATCAGACATATCTCTGCGTGCTTCACTACTTCGAGCTATGTCTGGGTAGATGTCGACTGTAGATAGATGGATCCTCTCCTAAAATAAGGGGAATTTTCAAAAGAGTAATTCTGTGTCATTTTTCCTCAAGGCTAATCTCCCATGCCTCAGAATGTGTTCTTGTGGTCCACCCCTTGCTTTATTAGAGTGAGAAGCCATTGTGTCATGGTTTTAAGACTCTTGTACATCATAACAAATGTCTGTAAAGGCTTCCAGTGAGCAGAACTGTATAGTTTTTATGATTTTGGTGGCTGCTCAGTTACACTGTGCAGTAAAACCGTCATTGCTCATTCTCATAAGTGGGTATTTTGACTGGCATACCAGATTTAAAACTTGTTCACACCTGTTATGTATTCTGTAATGGTTTCGTTTTCACCGTGTTTCCTGCGTTTTGTCTGAGTTCCCCCTCGTTAGTTCTACGTTCCTGTCAGGAATCTGGGTGACTTTTTTCCTTGCCATGTTTGTGCTTTCTGCGATTAAAAGAGAAAGTGCATTTCATGACAGTCTCTCAATTCAGTCACCATGAAATCAAACTTTCTTTCGATGATAAATGGTTTATCTGTGCACATGATTATTTTTGTTAAAAACAAATACCTTGTAGTCTTTGATCGAAAGATTAAATGACGTAATTTACAACATTCAAGTATCGTCAAGTTATGTACGTCACAGATTTTACTGATAAATTGAAAAACCTCATAGGAAAATCTTGAGGGAACCACTGGCGAATCAGTCTTCTGTGTTTTGACGTCATCCTTGCACCGCTCTATTCCCCATAAAGTCCCGCCCTACATTTTTTTCTTGTTCCAGAAGTTGTTTCACTCGGATATACGTCACTGTCGGGAAGAAAAGACTATTCTAACCTCTGCAGTCCTTCTATAGTCTGTCTGTCTGTGATGAAAAATGGTGGGGCCTGCACTCAAGTTCAAGTACAAGTTCAGCTCTCAAGCACAAGATGCTGAAAAAAATTAGTGATGAATTTCATTTGATGAATGATAGTGACAGCCAATCAGAATCCATCCTGCTTTAAAGAGCTCAGGCATTTAAAGCAGCAAATTACAAAACTGTAGTGCGGAATAATAAACAGAATATTATAATGTGTTGGTGTGGATGCAAATATCATTATAGTTATCTTTATAGTTATGGTTATCAGTGTGAATAGGCCTTTACACCCATACTCCTTATGACATTCATGACCTCAAAAGTCTTATCTGTAAGACAAAAGGTATTTAATCTAGATTTTCCACCAAAATGAGAATGATCCATGCAAAATTCGCCTCCACTAGGATGTTGTGGTTTGTTTCCAGGACGTTATTATGCAGCAACTAGGGAATTGTTAGGTGGTTACAGTCTGTGGTCTCTCGCTATAGCCCAAAAATGACGATTTTTTTTTGTATCATCCTTACAATTTGAGGTATTATTCATGTCCGTCGAATAAATATGGGATGAGTTACACTCCAAAGTTGATGGGGTTGGGTTTGTTCAGATCCTCAGCCCTAAGTATGAGCACAAGTAATAGAGATATTGCACAATACCACTAATGATGGTCTCAAAGGGTCATACGGGAATCAGTCTCAGCCTCAGACATCACGCCCAGATGTTGGTTAAACATCTGATGCATAAGGTACACAAAATGGGACACACTTCAGGAGTTTTGAAGTCGCGATCTGATTTGTTGACCTCTACAGGATGGCCGGCAGACGTGTGTGTCGCGTTCTTTAACAGTCCGCCTGGAAACAAAGCAATCGTGAAGCCAAACCCCCTCATGGAAGAAGAAAGCTGTTGTGTTTATAGCTGTGACAATGAGTGCTTAGATCAACTTCATTAAATTTTTTATTTATTTGGATGGGACAGTGCATATTAATGAACGTACAATAGAAGTTGACATAAATACGCCGAATTTAGCACAATGCTAATTTACATCCGTAGTCCCAGACATAGATACCCTGGAAATCCAGAGTTCTCGCGAGAGCACAAGTTGAATTTGCTCAGTGAGTTTACTCTGGCATCGAGTAATGATGCTCATTAAATATGCCGATGTATCCGAGCTGCACCAATCACATCGGGTTATCTGATATAGGCGGGCCAGAGGCGACAGCGCTGTGACGTCGAAGTCATTGGTAAACATTGCAAGATGGCTATGGAGGAACACCAGTTGTTTGAAACGGCTTTGGCCACTACAATGAACGAGTTAGACTTGGCTTTTTATCTAAAAGAGGAACAAAAGACGGCGCTTGAATCGTTACTTTGCAAGAAGGACGTCTGATCCACCAGTTAGCTCCGCTGGTAGCTAAGCGATAACTTGTTGTGATTGGTCGTAGTGTTATCCAATTGCATGCAGTGAGATTTTCAAATGCATGCTTGGTGCCGCCCCTCGAGCTGGCTGATTTTCATTAGTCTATGCCAGACCATTAATCTTTCAGATTTAGGTCTGGATTTCCAGGCAAGACAGAAAAAACAACAACAACAAAAAAACATACATAACAACTAATATAGACATATAGAGCTAAAAAACATTAAAAGTACCTATACTATATAAAGTACTAATTATAATAATTATTTAAGGTGCGTAAATGCCTGTGCATAGACATCCCAAAGTGCTTGTTATAAATATATGAATCTACCTATCTGTCTACCTATAGAAATCGACCTTCTTACCTAATGTTCACAGTTTTGATTGTTATTCAGCCATCTTTTAAGCTGTTTCTTAAATGAAACAAAAGTGGGGCTACCTCTAATTTCTGTAGGCATACTGTTCCAATTTGTGCAGCCTTTAATAGAGAGGACGTTTTGTGTAAAATTAGACTTTCTAAATTGTACTTCACAATACCCCTGTGTAATTGACCTAGTACTAGTCTCGCTATTTCTCTTTTTGATAAAAAATCCCCCAGGGGTGGTGGGGCCTTTCCATTCATTGATCTATATATGAGACAGCTACTTTTAAATACTTTAAGATTTTCAAGACTTAGGAGTTGATACTTCTCTAGAATTGAACAAAGGTGAAACGACTGTGGTTTCCTATCAAATACCTTAACTGCTTTTTTTTTGTAGAGTTGATCTATGGGTTTTAGTGCAGTGACACCAGCAAATGACCAAACTGTGAAGCAGTATTCAATGTGAGAATAATCATACAATGGAGATAGGATTTAGCAGCCTCTGTTGTAATGAAAGACCTGATTTGTTTGTAATTTTGTCAATTAAATTTTATAGCATTGGTTACCTTTTTTATGTGCTTTGTGAAAGTGAGGTTCAAATCTAGTATAACCCCAAGGTAGTTCAACTGGGCTACCAACTCCAATTCCTCACCTCCCTAAAACACAGAAGATCTACTTCTTGTTGGTGGTTTTTCAGTGGGCGTCTTACAGTCAAATTTTATAGTATTTGGCCTCACAGGTTCTTTTTTTGTAAACATCATAAAAAAATATATTTTTGGTATTAAGAATGAGACACATTTGATTTAACCAGTTTTGAACTTGGTTAGGGCATTTGTGAGGTTTGTTGCTATTATCTTTGCATCTTTACCATGCTTCATCCGCATTCATCTGTACATTAAAGGGATACTCCACTTTAAATTAAAATTCTGTCATCATATACTCACCCTCATGTTGTTTCAATCCTTTATGAATTTCTTTCTTCTGCTGAACAGGAAGGAAAATATTTAGAAGAATGTCAGTAACCAGACAGTTTCTGGTCTCATTGACTTACATAGTATATTTTTTTCCTACTATGGAAGTCAATGAGACCAGAAAGTGTCTGGTTACTGACATTCTTCTAAATATTTTCCTTCCTGTTCAGCAGAAGAAAGAAATTCATAAAGGATTGAAACAACATGAGGGTGAGTATATGATGACAGAATTTTCATTTTAAAGTGGAGTATCCCTTTAAGCTCCGGACAGACAGCTGGGAGATCATTAATTTACATTGAGAATAATAGAGGCCCTGCGGAACATGATTGCTCAGGGAAGGGGATTTGACACCATCTATATTAACACACTGTGTTCTATTTGATGAGTATGATTGCAACTAAACACTGGATTTTCAAAAGTATGTGAAGTTTGCAGTGCCATTGATGCAGTAAACTTGCACAACGTTCTTGAATGAATAATTTATTATATGCACATCGGCCTGTTATCGTATTGGCACATCGACTTTACATTCTCATGCCCTTAAACATGACGCAGAACAAAACTAACTGTGTTTGGTGGCTTTACATGTCAGTCAGACGTCCTCAGCCAAAGAAAGCTGTGATGGAGTCCAGACCTTCTGCCGTCAGTCTGAAGTTCTGGCTACGCAAGATTATACTGGAATAAACACCATAAACCTACGTAAACCACTGTGTTGAGGGCTATGCAGACTCCTTAAGACGCCCATACACAAAGGTTTTAGGGTTAAATGCCTATAGACTGTGGCATGTGGGGGCGTAAAGCATAATAGTTTCAAGCTGACCACTTATCCTTCCACTGTAGCTGCCCACATCTGGTTTGCTTCCTGTGGAGACTACAAAAGACCTCACTGGTGACATTGAAGTCATAAATAGTGTAGATACACTGAAATATATGCAAGGGAGAGTATTTGTTATGACTCACAGGAAAGGAAATTAGTGAAAGGGCTGTCCAGAAATTAGGAGAGTAGTGAGTAATATGTGGAATATGAGCCGGTTTACTGTACGTGTCACGATCAACATCCCTTACATCACTGTTCTCCGCAGTCCCTCGGCTCTCTGTAATCGACATCAGAAATGTCCACAATTTCTTTAGTTCTTTCTGTCTTAAACAAGTGAAATGGACTTTATATTATATTCATTTTTTATTTTTTATTTTCGTTTATTTTTTCCTATCCGCTGCCTTTCATGTCACAGTTCAGGATAGTTTCTAGTAGGGGTGTAATGGTACACAGAAGTGCAATGGC
The DNA here is from genome assembly GCF_965113295.1 of Leuciscus leuciscus. NCBI lineage: Eukaryota > Metazoa > Chordata > Actinopteri > Cypriniformes > Leuciscidae > Leuciscus > Leuciscus leuciscus. The sequence goes on along the minus strand of NC_138725.1, from coordinate 75,738,378 downwards.
TTTTGTTTTCAAACATATTGGTTTGAATAACATGTTGCGCGTAGCCTACGCTGTCATTTTCTTTGCGCGTGAGAGTTCATTAACATGTAGTGACAATGGCGGATGCATAAAGTTCAATATTATGCTTTTTCAAGAAATCACGGAAAGATGAGCGTGAAGGAGAATATGTGCCATCTACATCTGAGCCTACTTCACCTTTCCACGAGGAGACGGCGAGTGAACCTGATTATAACAGCGGAAACAACTTAAAATACTCAATATGTCATTTATTGTCACACAGTTACAAGTAAGATATCATTCAAAACTGTAAAGGGTCTATTTGTATTTATGTACGCTCTACACTCACAATAAAACAAAACTATGGAAGCTTGTTTCCGCCACATAATAAAACATTTTAAAAGATAATTGTGACTTTTTATCTCACAATTGCGAGTTTACATCTCGCAATTCTGACTTTATTTCTCAGAATTGCGAGATATAAAGTCAGAATTGCGTGTTATAAAGTCAGAATTGCGTGTTATAAAGTCGCAATTGCGTGTTATAAAGTCAGAATTGCGTGTTATAAAGTCAGAATTGCGAGATATAAAGTCGCAATTGCGTCTTATAAAGTCAGAATTCTGACTTTTTTTCTCGCAATTGCGACTATATCACGCAATTCTGACTTTATAACACATAATTGCGAGTTTATATCTCGCAATTCTGACTTTATAACACATAATTGCGAGTTTATATCTCGCAATTTCAGACATCTTTTGTGAGATAAAAAAGTCGCAATTATCTTTTAAAATGTTTTATTCTGTGGCGGAAACAAGCTTCCATACAAAACATTGTGCATGAGTAGAATAAAGAAAAGAAACAGGATGCCATCTGAACTCTTGTTTTGGGTTGGTGCTCGTCTCTTTTTCTTCTGCTCGTTTTCCTGTTGTGGCGGTTAGCAATGAAACCTTGAGCGCTCCCTTCTGGATTGGAGTGTGGATCGCCTGTTCAAGTACAAGTCCACCTGAATGCGTCTGAGTCCAATTCCAAGTCCAAGTATCCCAACTCTTTTGCTGGTTACTACATATTTTGCACACTTCTGTTATTTTACAGTTTTGACTCTAAAATGTGTGAAAAAGTATTAATAAGTAGGTGTCTTTTTGACTGATGATATTAAGGAATTACGCAAGGATGACACATTTGAAAAAAATGCACTGCTCACAGTCTGACATAAGATTACGTTTCCCAATGAATAAACAGTGAAAAAACTGAATAAACAGTGAGTTCAACTGAAGAATGGTTCCCCTTGTATGGAAGATTTCATTCTTACTTGTCTAAGACCCCTGAGAAAAGTGTGGGCTTCAAAGAAACAAGGATGGACAACAAGGAAATGACGCACTCAAGATTAAATGAGGAGAAATCCATGCCTGAATTCCTCATGGCACGCCACAGCCTGAGGAGAAAAACAGAGATTTCTACATTTGAGGTCAGAGTTACGCCCCGGCCCCTTTCCCAAACAGCTCATCTCTGTCTGATGTGGCAAGGACCGTTTTTTTTCTGTAAGGTCCCCACCTGACTGCAGGGCTCTGGAATTTCAGGATTTTCCAGGAATTCTTGCTCATTTTGTCCCATTACTGGAACAATTTAAATATTAAACATAAAGTAAATTAAGAACACATAACATAAATTTTTCCTCTTGGCCAACTCCTGAGGTCTCTTGGTCTTGATTTTCATTTTTATGCTGATGACACACAGATATACATTCACTCAAACCCTGATGTAAATGTGGCTGCTTCACATCTTTCTAACTGTATCACAGATATCAAAAATTGGATGTCTGTTAATTTTCTATGTCTAAATAGTGATAAGACTGAAGTGATGTTTATTGGTTCGCCTCACCAGTTACGCAGAGTGAAACCTGTAGCTTTACATGTGGATGGCTCTGTTATACAGTTCCAATCTAAATAAAAAAACCTGGGAGTAATTTTTTATTCTAATTTAACATTTGATCTTCACGTACGTAATACTGTTAATTAAAGTTTCTTTTTTTCATCTCAGAAATATATCCAGATTACGGTCCATGCTGCCTTTTCCTGTAGCTGAAAAATGTATCAATATACTCTGGTTTTCTCTAGAATTGATTATTGCAATGCCTTGTTAGCAGGAGCATCAAAATCTATTTTGAACAAACTTCAGTGGGTACAAAAATCTGCTGCACGTATTCTGACTAGGACAAGACATAGAGATCATATAAAACCTATTTTAGAGACCTTGCACTGGCTTCCTGTCAAATTTCGTGTTGATTTTAAGATTCTTATGTTGACCTACAAGGCATTAAATGGACTTGCTCCTCAATATCTTTCTGAGCTTTTAATACCCTACATTCCGACACGTAATCTTCGCTCGGCCGATGCTGGTCTTTTAGTTGTTCCGGTAACGTACCTAAAAACAATGGGTGATAGGGCGTTCTCTTCAGTTGCCCCAAAGTTATGGAATTCTCTGCCTTCCGAAATTAGAAATGCACCATCCTTGAAAATGTTTAAATCATCCCTTAAAACTTATTATTTTAAGGAAGCATTTGTGTGAAAGGTGATTTTTGTGGTTGTTTATGTGATGTATTTTATGGGTTTACTATATGTCTTGGATACTTATTTTTAAATAGTTTTTAGGCTTGTAAAATTGTTTGTAATACTTTTTTGTGTTGTGTTTATCATGCCTATTTTATCTATCTTAATTTTGCTTATGTAAAGCGCTCTGAGAATTGACTTTTAAAAGCGCTATACAAAATAAAGTTATTATTATTATTATTATTATACTGAACCTGCTATATAAAGCAGATGATATAACTGTATTGTATTGTTTTGCGTTGTAATTTATGTAGCATGACAATGAGATAAGCTGTAGAAAAGTTGTTACGTATCAAGGACATTCTTCTTTATCCTTCTGTTATTTTTTCACTTTAGATGGCAGGTTAATGCTGTTATGTGACTAACCAGTACTGCATATCAAAAATTATGTAAATGAGTTTCTGTCAGGACCACTATCGTCAAATATGATTAACAATTAGCATATATTGGTGGTATGGTTCTGTTCTGGGCAAGAACTCCCTGCGCATCCATGCAGCCTAGCATGGATAAGAGCAGCAATAACCCTCCTTAGGGTAAACAGAACAGAACCTACATGAATGTATTGCAAATATCATTAATTAATAAAGATTTTAATGCACAACATAATTCGAGAATTTATTCTGATTCAAAGGGCAAATCCTGACTGACGAGAGGAGGAGCTGGGGATGGAGAAGAGTAATGAGCTCCTGAGAAACGCGATCGCTGCTGATAATACTGAAGGAGCTTATATATGTATACGGTGATAGGCGTCGTATTCCTATAGGTAGAAGTGGATCAGCTGAGAGTCAAATATTAGATTGGATCTGAATAATTAAACAAGACACTTTTCTTATATTAGGATAATTTGAACTATTTGTTCAAACCAACACCACCGTTACTCAAATTTTCTATTGTATAAATGTTTTATATTTTGTTTCTGCAAATTGCATGGTTTTTATAAATATTATGCAAAAAAAACTATAATGGCGCAACATTAGAGAACAACTGAAGCGTCATATGAAATCCCTAATGAGAGAAGTGATACTAACTCAGACGTGTTGTTGGTGACGCTGTTATAGTGAACTTTTAAACCAAATGTAGGAAATCCTATTGAAATAACATTACAAGATTTCTAAGAAGAATCAATAAGATTACTATCAAAAAATAAACTTTATTTTGACACAGTTGCAGGAAGACACAGGAAGACAATATTGTAGGTTTTTTAATAAAATATTAATTTTGAAAATTGAATTTCAATCCAGTATATCTGGCGAAGGCTGTTCACATCAACCAATTACTGAGGTGCCTCAAGGATCAGTGCTTGGCCCACTCCTCTTCTACTCATTCTGGGTCAAATAGCTTTTCTTACCACTGCTGCATCAATTACATGTCGTTCCAGCCTAACGACACCACAGAGTCTGAATAAATCTGGACTTGTGGATTAAAGAGCATCACCTTCAACTCATTCTTTTCAGGCTTGTGTCATCTCAGCCAGGCTGATAACAGGGCCATGCACCATTCAAATGTCATTTTAAGACAAATTTGAATGTTGGCTTAATAATGACATCTTTGAAAGTTTATAAATTGATTCATTGATATATTGAAGATTACTCTTCTGAATTGAAAAGCACAGTTATCAGATTCAGATTTTTGCCCAGGCCCAGTGTCATTACCATACAACACTGACAACACTAACACCATCCAGGTCAGCAAAGAACCTGGGAGTAGTGCTGTTTAGCATAACTTTGCAAATCACATTTCTATTCCCAGTTATGCAGATGTGTGCTTTATAACACAGTTGTCATCTCAATGCCTGACTACTGAAATGCTTTGTTTGCCAGCCTTTACATGCTTATGGCAGTGGTACTTATTGAATCTGAAATAAATGTTGTAATTCTGCGTTCAATGCTGCCAACTCTGATTAAGCAGCACCATGTGATACAAAGCACAAAATCACATTTCACATTCACTGCTTACATACACTCATGGCAAAATGACCATTAAAGCATTCACTTTACTCTGTCTAAGGCAACAGAAGGGGAAAAAGAAACCCTTTATACTAGATGTGGCTACTTTTAAAATGCCATCATTGGTGAAAGATTACTTTTGGCCATGATTTATATTTTACTATATAAAATATTGCTCTGGGACAAGGGTAGAACAATAAAATATGTAAATAAAAGACTTATCAAAGAAAATGTCAAAAAATAAATAATGAATGTATGGTAAAAAAATTAATTTTCCATGTAAGTATTACTTTTTTTAATAAAAAATAATCCCCTGGTACATAAATGACCTTATTCTGCACATAGTGAGCTGATAAAGCTGTGACTGGTTATTTCATTCTCCAAATGAAGAACAAAGTAGTATCTTATCCAAAGACCAAAAGCGCCCTCAACAAGGAAAAAACAGAATTGTGAAACTGTGATGCGAGTATCATGTATCATGTCATTGATGTGAGACGTCTCATTGTATTTCAGCAGCCTGCATGGTAAGACACAGTACAAGTTCGAACACAATAACTAGTTACTTAATCTATTTCTCAGACCAGCCTCATCAAAACAATATGAGTCATTATAATGGTAACACTTTTGTTTTTAAGGTCTCAACAAAAGCTCTTTTGAATCTAAACGTGTATTCATATTTCCTCTACAAAATGTGTCATGGTGTACTCTACATCCTTCATGTCTAACATTTAATTATAATAACTATGTGTCCTGCTACGGGAAATCTGCTTGCTTAGTCACAAGACCAGTAAAACACATGTGAAGCTGCTCATTTGTGAACTACAGTAAACTAGTCCAAACCTGACTTCTATCAGACATGTTTACAAGAGCTGTATAGGTGTTTTTATGATCAGAGGGAATATGTTTATGGTAAATTCCTTTATTGAGTTTGATATCAAATATATTTTAATGGCTTTCTTACTACCTAGCCAACATTTCCGTGTAGGCTCCATGTGGGTTTGTGATGGGCTGTCACTTGGGCCCTGCATGGGCAACCCAAATGGGGCCCATAGAAATGTGTCCATTGGCTCCACACGGGCATGTTAGTCCATAGTGGCACATGATGTTTCCATAGTGGGCTCTAATAGGGGCCATTTAGATGTTCATTATATGGGCTCACTTGGGTCGCAAATGGGTGCTAATAATGGGGCCGAGGTGGGCTGCACACAAAAACCATATGGGACCCACAAATGGCCCAATTATATGTTTTATATATGTTTTTTTGGGATGTAATTTTCACCATCCAGAGATGTATAGAATTCACGAATCATGTTCACGGATGAGGTACACTTTGCTTTACCTGAACGTTTGATCGCACTATTTTCTGTCATCGTAATGAATTAGCTGCAAGGAACATGAAATATTTTAGCCTGTTACTGATATGTGACTGTTTGTGAAATTATTTGGTGGGTTGCACAATTTTACGTGTTTAAAACAATCGTACTAAAAGTAAATTTGAACGAACCCACTGTATTTGCAGTTAATGGCTAAATATTTTTGTGCAACACATACGGTTTGCTTTTGAATTATTATTTCGACATTATGAATAAAAATGCTGCCCTCAAATGTTAATCTGGAGCCTTGCAAACTTAAAATAAAACTGTATATTGTAATTTCTGTAAGTTAAGTTTATTTATTACCAGGGCATTTGTCAGTAATAAACTTAAAAGGAGGGAAAATGTGAACAACTGCACTGCAGGTTGAATTAAGGTATGCCCTAAATTTTCTGTTTGTGCGCCTAAAGTTTTCAAAAGTCTGGAGCCCTGTACATGACAATAGGCTACACCAGTGGGTATACTTCAAACATATCAACTCATTTACGCCGACATCACCCCAGTGTGTCAATAACTGGAACTAGATGAAAACAAGGAGAGAAACACACGCTACAAACTATCCCCGCAGCATTTAGTGGACACTCGTCTTTCTGAAAAAACTGGTGTTCCCAGGTGGAAAGTGGCCTCTTTCTGCTGTATAATGCACTCTACCACATTGAACACTTTGTTCAGGAAGGGTTTGAGGAACATGATGAAGAGTTTAAGGTGTTGCCCTGGCCTCCAAGTTCTCCATATCTCAATCCATTTGAGCATCTGTGGGATATGCTGGACAACCATTTTGATCCATGGCGGCTCTTCCTCGCAACCTAGAGGACTTGAAAGGAATTTCTGCTAATGTCTTGGTGCCAGAGACCACAGGACACTTTCATGGGTCTGTCGAGTCCATGCCTCGGTGGGTTGGTGCTGTTTTGGCAGCACACGGAGGACTAACTGCATATTAGGCAGGTAATCATAATGTTTTGGCTCATAAAGATGATTGAGCTTAATCGGATTTACCACTTTACCAGCTTATGATACCAGCTAACCAACAGTATAACAGGATATAATAAGAAAACTGCAAAAGAAATTATGAACATGTTTTTTTTTATTTTTTTTTATTATGCATCTTTAAACAATCAAACATTAAAGTCTAACAATAATCATTACATGAAATAATCAAAATGGTTTAATGAAAACCCTTCACTTATTTTTTAAATGATCATAAACTTACGGTGAACATTATAAATGAAGATTAATGATTAATTTGAAGATTAATTTGTTTGATTTTAGTAAACAGAGCCAAACTAAAACAGTCGCAGAAAATGACCTGATGTCAACAGTGCGCAATCAGATATATTCTGGACGCACAACAAATCTAAAACTGTAGTCATCAGGACAGGGGTTAGGCAGGCCCATACTGCTGTTATTTGGAATCACCGCCATGTCATTTTTGAAGTCTTGGACATGAAAGACATTGTTTTGATTCTTACAGGTGAGAATCAATCTGTTGCTGAAGTGAATGGTGTTAGCGTAACTGTACTGATTACCATATGCTAAGAACCTTGCAACAGGAAAAGAAACACATGAGACACCATAGTTATTGCATTCCTGAACACTAAGAAAAACCTGGGCTTGCCACTGGACCGTCTTCTCTTTGTAAAGAGCACTAGGGTGTACAGGAGTGGAGAAGGTTTGGATTCTGTTATTTTGGCCATAGTTGTAGTAATAGTATGGGTAATTGTTGGTTGTGTCATTGATAAATACACTCCACTCATCAGAAGTGTAGATTCTGGGCAGATAATCATTACTCATGTTGTCCATTTTATTCCTGATCTTAGAGAAAGGCAGAGCATTGAACTGAAAACCACTGAGCAGACCAGTTAGGTACAGTTTCTCATGATTCTGATGGAGAACACTTGAGGAAAACTGCATTTCATACAATTTATCCACTGGGATCAAGAGGAAGCGGATGTGATTCAGGAGGCTGGCCTGTTGTTCTGAACTAATTTCATCACCTTTGTCTTGGATCCATCTCTCCAGAGCTTCAAGAAGAAAAGCTTCATCCTTCACAATCAGGTCTGAGCGCTGCAGCAGAGCGTCCATCATGTGAAAGGAGATGGTGCTCCACAGCGGAGAGCTTATGAGGAACTCACAGTTCCAGGAAAGATACTGAAGGACATTCTCCTGCAGAACAAAGTCACCTGTGCGGAAGCCATACTCGTACATTGATAGCTGTGTCCGGAAGGTGTTGTCTTCAGGAATGAGTGAAGTGAAGAGCCTGCCAACATCCTCCATAAGCGTCTTCACTCCGAAGATAAATGACAGCTGATGGAGACATTGAGCCGAGGTGATGGAAACATCAATTTCACGTGTGTACAAATACCTGAGCAAAAACAGATATTATTAGTTTCTATGTACTGTGTCATTAGTTCTAAAAGGGGTCATCCTCAGAAAATTGTGTCATTTGGGACAAAAAATAAAGGATTCACGATTTGTATTATTTTGTTGAAAAGGTTACTGCGAAATTTACAAAATCTTATTTTCCCACCTCTTCCAACATAGGGCAACATATCTCCACCTGTGATCAAATATGGGGCTTTCAGTAGACCAACTAAAAATTTACAGCCAGGTCCGACCCTAATATTTACAGGGCCAAGGATAATTTTTTTTATGGATGCCTCCACATCCCCCAGAACTAAATGAGCTATTTATTGTTGCTATACCTAATGCTAAAGTACTATTATTTCAACCTTGTCATAGTAAGATTATAATTTATATAAATTGTCACAGTCAACAAAAAGAAGAAGAAGAAACAAAACTCAGAAGAAAAACAAAGACAAAATCAATAATCCATTACATTTTCTTTCTAAATTATATTGTTTTGCTTAGGTGGACGGAACCATTATTTTCCTGTTTATCACCGTAAGGCCGCTTTGAAACAATCTGTATTAGTGCTAAATAAATAAAGGTAATATGACTTGATTTGACCTGAGAGAAAGGGCCCAATTAGGTATCAGCCTCCCCACCGAATGAAGAAGCAGGGGAGTAAAAATGTCATGGGGAGTAAGATTTCCATACAACACCAGCAACAGCGTGTGGAACTGGGAAGTGGTTGTAGCTGCTGGCTACAATATAGCTGTGTAAACCTTAGTCTATCTAAAGGTTTGAATACACTACACGGAAAAAGTCTCAGATTACGATTGTAATCCTTGTTCCCTGAGAAGGGAACGAGAAGCTTTACAAGGGTTACAAGGATGCTTTGGGAACGCCTCTGCGTGATTGTGTCTGAAGCACGTGTGTGAACTCAGTCCATTGGCATGGCGGAGCATCACAGGCGGGGTGACGTCAAGAGCAGGAAGCTATAAAGCTTCTAATAGGCCGAAGCAAGTAGATCACAGAAACGCAGGGAGTATGGCAGCAAAACGCAGTGTCTCGTTCGCTTCTCAGGAAACAAGGGTTACAGTCGTAACCTGAGACGTTCCCTTTTGTTCCGCACCATGAAGTGAAAACCCTCCACTTCAATGCATACAATTTTCTTGTGGAGGGATATCTGGAGTGAAGTATGGTCTCAACAACCTCAGTTGAGAGACCTGAGTCTATGAGTTGGTCCCCCTCAGAGGCCAAACCCACAGGTTCCACAAGTCTGGGCAGGGGTGAAGAATCGTGCCTCCTGCTTGAGACAGAAGTTCCCTCCTGACCGGAATCTCCAAGGGAGAGTCGTCGAGGAGGAACACTGGGTCTGAGAACCACCCTTTGTTTGGCCAGTACAGACTTATACAGTCTCAGCGGACCCTCTCCAGAACTCCGGGAAACAGAGCAATCAGAGGAAAAGCGCAAACATCCTGAGACGCAAGCAGATCCACTTCCACTTGGCCATACACTCCTCATATGAGCTTCACCACCTCTGGGTGAAGTCTCCATTCCCCAGGCCTCAGTCCCTGTCTCGACAGGATGTCTGCTCCTAAGTTTTGGTACCCTGGAATGTACATCTAATGGTACATCTGTCATGAACATGACGCGATGACAATGAGCTCCTAACACGGGACCTTGGGACAAGAACCAAGGCTTCCTCCATATGCCAAGGTGTGGAGACACCTGCACGTAACCTTGATCATGCGGAGTGGGTTCCCCCTCGGGGGAAAACCCCTTGGGACTGACTCAGATGCACTGACGCAATGTCTTGTGCCTGAGGCATGACCTCGCTGGAAACCTCCGCTCCCCGAAGCACAGAGGGTGGCAGGGATGGCAGACACTGAGAAGGAATGGGCACCACATAATGAGGTGGGAACTACTTACACTTCTCTTTACGGTCTTGTAAACGCGAGATCGAGCCACTAGATTCTTTATTGCATAAGACTTTCTTCTCTCGAGAACAAAAGTCAACAGGGGCAGAGCTAAAACTCCCGATAGTGCATTCCTGTACACGTCGGGAAATGTTATGAATGAATAAATGCTCCCTGTACGTGCATGCTCCTCGTAAGCAGGGAATCATTTAAAGTCATTCCAAACACAACAAACTCACATGGAACCATGCACCTCTTTGATAGGAGATGCAGGACAAATGAAAACAAAAGGTGTTCTAAAATCGGCTCAAAATATCAACCATGTTAGATCTCCTCTGATTGGATGGAATCATAGTCTGAATCTGAAATCTGAAAAACAGAGTATGATGCTAATTGTGGATGATAGTGCATGCACGTCATGTTTACAAATGATTGGAATTCACTAACATACACACGTTTAACTATCAAATCAGATTTTTATGAAGCGTTTGTGAATCTGGAGAAGAGTTTTCGGTTAGGTGCGTTTTACGCGCAAATTACTCATATAACTCAAATAATAACATTCAAAAATAAGTTAATATATTTACGATAGTTTAATGAATGAGCCCCATTGAATGTCATTGGCCAGTCTATTTACACTGGCGTGATTTTATGCTTCAGTATTCTTGGATAAAGTGGTTTTCCTCATAGCGTAAGATACTGACAAATAAATCAGCTTGCCATCAAGCAGTAATAACTTTCGTTAATACCTTTTATTTCTAAGGTGTGGCTTATTTATTTTTTAGATCCACAACCTTAAATATTCCAGTTTATCCGATTCATTGTCTAGACACAATAGGCCACCAAATACACCATTCCAGAGAATCACAAAGAATAGACTGAGAAAAAAAAGTGTGGTCTTCTGAAACTTACCTGAAAAAAGTAAGGACATGACGATGGCACGCCTGGCTGACATCCACTGTGAGGTTTCTGGACTCATTTGTTATGTTTAGTTCTGGATAAATCATGAGGATCATACTGTGGGCACAAATAGTAAACTCTGCCTCTTCACTGAGGTCTCGTACATTAATGCTGAAATCACAACCATATCCACTGTCAAACAGAAGACCAAGATCATCAGACAAACCCAGACTGTTATCCACAGAGAACTGAAGATCACTGGTTATGTTTGTACCTGCAAAGAAAATGTATAAAACATTAAAATGTTCCTCAAGTTCCTGAATCTGATAAAAAGCTGTGGTTAAAGCATCTAAAAAATGAAAAAAAATTCTGTGGAAAACGTCTAGGTTACTAATGTAAACCCAGTTCCCTGAAGGAGGGAATGGAGACGTTACGTCAGACGTGAACCTAACAAATTGAGATCTCACCTGAGAGCCCAATTAAATTAGAATGTAAACAAAACAAGCCAATGGACATTGCAATGCGAGTAAATCTTGCCTCGCGAACCACCCCCCGCAAAGCGGCATGAATGGAAGCGCGCTGCATTCGCTCAGTTAAGTTTTCCACAGAGGAGCCGAGACGGTGTGTCCCAGCCATTCAACGTTGGTACAGCAATTGTGGCGAACGGGACGTGATATCTCCGTTCCCTCCTTCATGCAATGTGGGTTATATTAGTAACCTAGACATTCCCCATTAATCAGTCATGTTCGATATTACATCAGACGTGAACTAACAAATTGGGATCCCTAACAAAACGCCACAGATGCTGCCCCTTCCAGTGCCCCGCATAAGCCGCCTAACCCCCTGCACCTGCTGAGGTGGAGAGAGGTCCAGACTTTAATGCAGAGAGCGTGTCCATCACTGCTGTTTCTTCTGACACTGGGAAAGTGTGCCTATTCCAAATGGAAAGGGACGCTATGGAGACCACATCCTGCCCGTAGGGAAGTTATATGTGGAGATTACACATATGGACTGACCGTTAGGGCAGTGCTACATATCTCTGTAGAGATATGGATAGGAAGGTCTCTGTGGTAGATCCAGCCTAGCTAAGTAAATAACGGCAGAGACGGCTCTGCCAAGGGAAAGATGTGGGCTTGCCAACGGGGAAGCTGTTCCGTGGAAGAATACACATGTGGGATCACCCGTAGGGGAATCGCAAAACATGGGCACCTAGTCTAACCCAGGGGCTGACCTTCTGGGCATAAACACAAGTGCTAGACCTAGTATCAGACGCCTCCGTCGAGACACCAGGCGGGACCCCCCAATTACTAGCTACTCATAGCCAGTACATGCTAGGACAGAGGTTCTACATGGAGATTGTAAAACTTTCTCAAATGTGTGGGGTGTCGAGCAGCCCGCAGCTGTCTGTCAATGAGGCCCCGTGCACCAATACCCAGGAGGAGGCAATGCTCTGAGGAAAGCATTAATCTGACCGGACATTTACGGGGTCTTCTCGGTAAGAAGAACATCAATCAACGAACAGACTCCACTTCAAAGCGTAAGCGTGCCTTGTAGAAGGGGCTCAAACTGATGTGATCGTGTCTAACAGTTCTGGGGGTGGCCACCTATGTCCTCTGCGTCCTATCCAGATACCAACCGTGGAGGTTCCAGAGGTCTGGACGCGGGTCGCATAAGGTGCTCCATCTCTGAGAAAGCAGGTCCTTCCTCAAATAAATTTACTAGGGAGGGGCTGTCATGAGGAGCACCAGTTCTGGGAACCTCCTCCCTGACCTTGCACAGTGTCTGTGCGAGAAGGCTCACTGGGGGAAACACATACTTGCGTAGGCCCCGAGGCCAGCTGTGTGCCAGCACATCCTTGCCGAGGGTCCCCTCAGTCAGAGTCTCCATTCTTTTGGGAGCATGGGCTGTTCGTCGGCTGCACAATTGATCTTGCCTGGAATGTGAATGGTGAAAACCGACTTCAGATGCTTCTGACTCCAGACATGCAACGGGAGTGTAGACCACCCTCATGGTTGATGTACGCAACAACTGTTACCTCTGCGACCTTCGTGAAGACCCGAGGCAACAGTGTCAGCCCGAAGGAGAGGACCTTGTACTGACATGCCCATCCCTCAAACGCAAAGAGTAAGAGTTGTCTGTGTCATGGGAGAATCGAAGCATGAATGTACACGTCCTTCAGGTTGATCGCTGAAAACCAATCTTGGGGACAAATTCATTCGAAGATGCATCTCTGCATTGACATCTTGAACGGGAGCTTGTGAAGGGCCTGATTCAAGACACACAGGTCCTAGATTGGCTACAATGAAGTATGGGCTGTAAAGCCCTGTCTTCATATCAGCTGGAGGGACCGGCTCTATTGCGTCCTTCGCTAGTAGGACTGTGATCTCTGGACGCAGGACAGAGGCATCCTTGTCCAACACTGAGGTGAACTCCACCGCTGAACTTGAGAGGACACCAGGCGAACTGAATTGCATAGCCGATCCTGCTAGTCCAAATGAGCCAGCGAGAGGGTCTGGGAAGCGTTATCCAGGCTTCCAGATGGCGTACAAGCAGGGTCAGAGGGACTACCGACGTACCCGCAATGGGGCAGCGTGGTGAAGCACAGGGGCCCGACGTGGAAGGCACAGTGTCCCGGAGTGGGGACTGAGTGTTCAGTGGCTTCACTGGCTTCCCTGGCTTCACGAGGCAGGGGGTGCATGAGGAGGCATCAGGAAAGATCAGGTGAGATCCCAATTCGTCAGTTTACGTCTGACGTATCGTCGAACATTACTGACTGAAGAGTCTGAAGAGCTATAATTTTGGCAAAATCTAGCAGATGTCTTACCAATATCGCAGGTCACTCCTGCATCCTCTGTATGTGTGCAGTCAGTAACACCCCAGCCTTTGAAGCAGCATTCCGACAGTATGCTCTCTGAGCCACTACAGTTCATGTCATCCAGCCAGATTGGACCAGAGCCTTAAAAGTATAATAGAATAAATATAATACTATTGTTGTTATCACAATGTGTATCAATCAAATTATCTTCCTCATGTTGCACCATACCTTCACCATGTTGTCCTCCAGGCGTAACTGAGATTGCTCCAGGAAAACCCATCTGACGACACACCACTTGTGCTTCAGCCAGGTCCCATCCGTCATCACAAACTGTTCCCCACTGTCCATCATGATAGATCTCCACACGACCAGATGAAGGCAGATCTCCGACGAGCCTCACTCTGCCCTCTCGCTTAGGCTTTGACTGCTCATCTGCCACAAGCAATCCATGTATATATTATATACACTGCCCGGCCAAAAAAACTGGATCATTAATATATTGATTATCATCATTATTAAGATTATTATGTTTCTACCATTTTATACTTTTAACCCCAATTGCCCAGACAGCAACATAGTATCAGCCCAGATCCGGCCCACATCTGCCCACACCTGGGCAGACACCATGTTGCTGTCTGGGTGATGGAGTGTGTAGCTTTTCATTTCTTAAACAAACATTTAGGAACACACCTATTTGGCACACCATCTGTTAAATTTACCTGACCAACCCTCAATATCTGTGTGCCGAACTATGCGACGCACAAGAAGAGAATGCATAAGCTACATTGTAGTGAACCGCAGAGCACAATCGATTTCCTGGGTAGACTATGAAATAACATTTTGAAAAATAAAGCCAGAGATAAAGAGTAATTTTATATTTATTGCTATCTATCACCGTCAGAAATGAATTAAGCCAAATACCTAGACTGTTTTCTATCATATTAAATTTGTAGGCCTATGACATCTTTAAATTTAAATTCTTAAATTTAGTCAATAAAATGTGAGTTTGAAACTTTAGTCTGTTTCAACCAAAAGCATCTTGTGCTGCATAAAGAGCATCTAACTTTGCTTTTAAATGTATTTACACAATTTAATGCTGCTCAGAGAGGTCAGTAAATGCCTTTTAACAGCAACTGCAAATGCATAATGCAATTTGATTAATTTTATGTTTTGCATGTTTTTAACATTTTGAAAACAGAAATATGAAATAAATTACAAGATGAAACGATTAGGAAATATCGATTTCATCTAAGGCGGTGGCTGGAAGTCAGTAATAGTTTTTGTGTTTCACTTTCCTTCAGTTATTCTGCTCACTATCATCAAGTGTTTTTAATAATCGAACAATCATCAATCAGTTAATCATTTAAGTACCTAATTAACTGATTCAGTGTTACTGGTTGCTCCCATATAACACTAGGTGGTGTTAAAACAAAGCGTCTTGCTGTAGCCTGCGGTGGACATCCAAACTGGCCCACATCTAGTGTGACCTCAGAAGCTACGCCCATGTCCAAATACGGAACATTCTCATTGGCCTGTTTTTTTTCAAAACCAATTCAGCGGAAACTCTGCCCTGCAGCCGATTCTTAAGATTTTATAGTACTGATGTCAATCACAGTACTGATTGCCTACACCAAACACTGAAACCTACCTGTCATTGTAACATTGATCCTAAAAAAACCTTTTAATCTAGAACCTACATACTGAAACTCACCTAATGTTAGTTGGATGTTCACCGCAGCATGCCCTACTTCGTTAATTTAACACTGGGGACTGATGACTCAAATACTTTGAGTAGCATAAATATAATTCAATTGAGTGAATGTAACTCATGGAAACATTGTAAACATATTGTCAATTTTTTTTTTTCAATACATAAAAAGCGGCAATTGCTTATGTATTATTCAATATTGTAATATGTTAACACAATATATTATTATGTACATTTTTCAATTCATTAAAACAATTGAATTTATCTCTTTCCATAAGGGCAATGCAATTACCTTTGAAGAAAATAAATAATATAAAAATCAACATTAATTGCGGGTGCAAAAGTCATGGTGATTCAATGCAATTGCAATGATGCATTTACATTGTTTTAATGGTTGCTTGCTACCTGGGTATTTTGTATACATATATTTATATAAATGGTTCATGAAAATGTGCTCAGAAAGCCCAGAACAAACAAAACAGAGCAATTTGTAAAATGAATAAGACTATATAAAGGACAATAGGCTGTGGAAAATCAGATTAGCAGCTTTGCATACCCAATAATTTTACAAGATACATTTTTATATTTGTAAACACATGCCGTTTTTGTCTAATATTTATACAGAACATACAAATGATTAAGGTATGAAGGTCATATTATAATTCAAATTTAAAGCAGTGGTATGTTCAGATACTAACCAAACAGAGTCCAACGCTGTGCTGACACAGGTAGAAACAGCAAGGCCCATACAAGGTACATGTCCAATCGCTTGGCGGAAACTCTTTAAACCAGCAAATTAGGATGGAAAAGATTCATGAAAGACTAACAATTCCTCTTGTATCTCATCTAAATATCTACCAAATCAGGTCAAGCATTGTGAGATAGGTATCACTTACATGTTCTACCACTGTCCAATCAAATTTGAGGACTACCTTAAATTTCATTTCACGAGAAAACAAAACCTGTGGTGTGCAGACAAAACCTGTCTGTCTGGCTTTAGGTTTGCCACACACACACAAAATCACAATAATACAAAGAGTAGGTTCACTTGCGTAACAATACTGCAAAATATAATGCGATATACTACATAATAGATTTCCATATACTGTATGGGAAACTAGTGCTTATATTTTTCAATTTACTGCAATATATGCATTGACCATGTATGGTTAATATTGATTCATATAAAAAAAATAAAAAAATATTTAGAAATAAAGACAAAAATAGCATTACATGTAATGTTCATAAAGTTTTATCCTTTATTGTGTGCATTTATTGCGCATACATGTTCCCATATAAATGTGAATGTATTGTACACGTAACATTCATGGAATGAGTTATAGCAGATTTCTATACAGCAAAATCCCCCGTGTTAAATTAACACTGCTCTGTGTTTATATAGTCCACACTCAGGGTGTTATAAGTAACCCTGAAGCAGTGTTGAAGTTAATGAGATAATTAAGTGATTAACTGAGTGATGATTGAACATTATTGAAGACACCTGATGTTAACAAGCATAATCACTGAAGGAGAAAAATCACACATTGTAAGTCACCATTATGGTGATCAGTGTATGCTACAGTTGGGCTCTTACATTTTTTACTTTAAATTTAGTTTGGCTGCTGTAATTCAGTTATAACTGCCAGATGCAACAAAGAGAAAAAGTGATCTGATGGTGTTGGTTGTGTTTTAAAGGTGAACTAAGTAACTTTTTTTACCTTAACTGAACAGCTTCGGAGTCATTGGAATGGTTATATTACTTATTTCGGGTTGAATGGTGGTCGTTTCGCACCCCCCTGGTGCCCGTGAGCGGAAAATACGCACTTGCAACTTTGAGCCGGCGGGCCGCCGGCCGCTGCGTCAGGAAGTCTCGCGTGATATCAGGTCTCGCGATGTAAACAATTGCTTTACGGCCAAAAGAAATCTTCTAAAATGCTGTCATTATTGCGCTCCCTCACGCTGTCCGAACCCGAATGAAGAAGACGTTTTAAAGAACGTCCCATATGCTTTGATGTCGTTGATCTATAGCCTCTGGTGTCTGAGAATCAACAACGAGTTTTTACAACAGCGTTGTCAAATATCTATTCCGAAGCTGTGGGGGGAGCTCTAGAGAGAAACCTGCGAGCAAAAAGCGAGAATACAGCGAAGAAATCCCGAAGCTACTGAGTGCTGCTTTAACATAACTTTTGACCTGAGTCACTGAACTCATTTAGAGCCTAATCTCTGTGTTAGGTTTACTTTATTGATTTCAACAGCACTGTTCTTGCATAGCATAATACTTTTTTTTTTATAGCATTTTCAATGTAATCCAAAGGATTTCTTAAAGTTGTTCTGAAACCAAAAGTTTTTCTTTTTCTTTTTTCATTTAGACACAGAAAATTATTAAGCATGTTGCAGTGCATTCTGGGTACCACCAATCAAAACTCGTTCATGGCTCCCATCATGCATTGCTGCACAAATAAATAATGAGGTTAATTTTCTTGTTAATTTCCTTTATTCTAACTATTTTATTTTATTTATGCTGTTTTTATGTGTCTTTTTAGTCGCTTGTTTTCTAATGTTCAGAGTTGATCTGAATATGCTGTTTATCAACATTGCTGAGATTCATACGCTGATTCTTGATGTCTGTGTGTGTGTGCCTAAATGAAAGGTATTTATAATTTTTTTTGTATCAGAATAGCTTAAGAAATCCTTTGGATTACATTAAAAATGCAAAAATTATTATATTGTACAAGGCCAGTGCTGCTATAATCAATAAAGTAAACCTAACTCAGAGATTAGGCTCTAGATAAATTCAGTGATTCAGGTCAAAAAAATATTATATTAAAACACAATCAACACCATCAGATCACATTTTCTCATTGTTCATCTGTCAGTTAAAACTCAGTTACAGCAACCAAACTAAATCTAAAGTTTAAAAAGTAAGGGTCAAGAGCCCAACTAAAGCAGACACCGATCACCATAATGATGACTTAACATTTGTGCTTTTGCTTGTTAACATCAGGTGTCTTCAATAACGCTCAATCATCACTCAATTAATCACTTAATTATCTCATTAACTTCAACACTGCTTCAGTGTTACTCATAACACTCTGAGTGTGGACTATATAAACTCCGAGCAGTGTTTATTTAACACGGGGGATTTTGCTGTGCAGGTCCCAGCATGTTTCGCTTCTGACTGTTAAAGGAGAGTACATGTTAAAATGAAGTGTCATTTCATGTGTTTTGCTCAGTATCAGCACAGTGATAGTCTCTTTGCAAAATATTTTAGTACAAGCAGGTGTATATAAAAACATTAAACATAAATATAGTAAATAATAAGTAAGGGATAATGTAGGGCGAGGCGGTTGTTATAGCGAACACAACCCCGACGGGCTGATCAGCTGATTCGAAGCGGAGGGGTCCTGAATCAGCCTGAAGGGGTTATATTTGCTATAACAACCGCCTCGCTCTACATTTTCCCGCTTATTACATGGCTACCTACCAAATAAATCAATAATTTGACACAAAATATTGATTTAAAAAGGAGTTTATTGATTTAAAAACGATTGCTTCTGCTAAAGAAAATAGTCCGTTCCGTCTCCACGGTTAGAATCCTGCGTCCATAGCAACGCACTGTTTTCCATGGCAACGGTGTGTTATCCTTAGCAGCGGTGTGTTATCCTTAGCAACGGTGTGTTATCCTTAGCAGCGGTGTGTTATCAAGTAATAACAGACCGCATTCTACATTAGAATTCAACCAAGCCATGTAATAATGAAAAATAACAAATATATTACATCATAATATTTCATAGCCTATATGTGTATGTATATACTGCATGAGTAAATATGTTCAATATTTTTATTCACATGCTGTACCATATCTTATCATTTGTGCATCTATATGTTATGAAGGGTATTACTGAATATGAAATTACATTCTGATATATAAGTAAATATATTTTCAATATATGAAATCAGAAATTCCTTATGTATTATTCAATTCATTAAAATATATTTACACAATATATTATTCTGTGTATTTTCTAATATACCATTAAACAATTTAATATATTAATCATTCATATTTTAGGAAGTATATTTCTTTGAGAAAGGTAATTTCTGAGCATATTCTTTGTTCTCAAAAGTCTTTGATTAAATAAACCGGTCTGTTTGCTTTTTCATTGTATTCATATTCACGAGAACATTCCAGGGTGTTGGCATTCCAGTGACGTCTGCGATCAGACCTGGCTTTGAACCGGACTTGAGCATGACGCAGCTGAAACAAAGCGTTACATATTGCTGCAGAAAAAAGAAAAGTGTGTATTTAAGGTCACATATATTATCAAATGAGACTTTTGCTCAGTGATAACTAAACCATTTTGGATCTGAGCAGAAATTAAAACAACAACAATAAATTTTACTTTAGCAATCAGAGGGGAGGAGTTAAACAATACTACAGTTTAAAATATTGAATTGATTAAAATGTCTGTGATCATTTAACCATAAGCATGCAATATTTCATTAATTTTGTTTATGATGGGGCATCATTTTATTTATATGCTGTCATAAAATACATCGTAATTTATTCCTGCTGTAATCCAAATCTTCAGGATGTGATGCTTGGTGTGAGGAACTGTTGAAGAGTGGGATTTAAAAGTTGTATGTGAATATTTATGACAGTCTAATGCAGTTCAACCTGTGATGTGGTTGATTGTACTGCTTGCTGTTATACTCACTCAGTAAATGCTCAATCTTTAATTCTCAGACCTGTCTCTCTCAAGTTATAACAGCAACAGATCCAAATTCAAACTTTTAATTCAGGGATATTTATCTCCTTCCTCACTAATGATTGTAAATAATAATAATAATAATAATAAAATAATAATAATAAAAAATGGTCAAATGACTGTCAGCAGTGGCTGCCAAACAAAAACGTAAAATTAAAGTAAAATATCCTTATTTAAATACAGTGCAAAAAACTTTACCAGAAATATTTGACAGAAAACTGTTGTTTTACAGGTATTTCCTGAATTAATTCAAATGTCTGGCAGAAACAGAACATTAAACACTAAGATATCTCTCACGATCTCAACATGTTATTTTATTACAATCCAGTTTGACTTTATTTCTTTCATTCAATAAGTTCTTATTGAGAATAACAGAGGTTTACATACTAATGTTTGGTTCAACTTTATTTATACTCTATACTCTAATGACACTTAGTTGACATGTAGTTGCAAAGTTACTTATTCGCAGAATGTCTAAAGTGGACTTTCAAAATAAAGTGTTACCTAATGTTGTATTAAAATTAATAAAGTTACCAGAATGTCACCATTGTGATTATCGGTGTTTGCTTTAGTTGGGCTCTTGACCATTGACTTTTTAAAATTAGTTTTTCTTTGGCTGCATGCTTCAACTGTGTGTTTCTAATAAACATTTGTTATGACAAAAAAAAGTTGGTACCGTATTAGCGTTGATATTGTGTGGTCTGAAGCACTGATGTCGCTTAAATTCAAACATATGAGTACATTAGCAGTTCATTTCACATGAGTAGCCTTGTTATATTGTGGCATCAGTATTATAACGATCTGATAGTGTAACTAAGTCCACTGAAGCAAGCGTATGTAGAACCCAAATGCAGTTTAATGAAAATCAGACATAGAAACAAAAGAACATGGCAAGGCGTGGCGAAAACAATCTCAGAAACATGAACTTACTTAGTGGTTACATCAGCAATACAAGACCCCGACACATGGCAAACATGAGGGCTTAAATACACACAAGACTAATGACTAGACAAGGGACACCTGTGAACAATGATCAAACAATCAGACAATAAACTCATGACAAGACACATGGCAGGATCACATGACTACAAGGGATCACATGACAGACAAGGAAGCAAACATGACAAGGGACAAAACCAAACCAAAACCATGACAGAATACCCCCCTCTAAGGGCGTCTCCCGACGCCCAGCAAAACATAAAAGTCCAGGTGGGTGGTGGAGCGGAGGCGGTCTTGGGGGAGGGATGGTGGGCCAGGCCCGTGCAGGGGGACAGGACATGGGTCGTGGCATGGCGTGGGCTGACCTGGGCCGTGGCATGCCGTGGGCGGACCTGGGCCGTGGCATGGCGTGGGCGGACCTGGGCCGTGGCAAGGCGTGGGCGGACCTGGGCCGTGGCAAGGCGTGGGCGGACCCGGCAGTGCAGGAAGCCAGGGCGGATCCGGCAGTGCAGGAAGCCAGGGCGGATCCGGCAGTGCAGGAAGCCAGGGCGGATCCGGCAGTGCAGGAAGCCAGGGCGGATCCGGCGGTGCAGGAAGCCAGGGCGGATCCGGCAGTGCTGGAGGCCAGGGTGGACCAGACAGTTCAGGTGGCCAAGGTGGACCAGACAGTTCAGGTGGCCAAGGTGGACCAGACAGTTCAGGTGGCCAAGGCGGACCAGACAGTTCAGGTGGCCATGGCGGCGCGGCCTCCATGGTCCTATCAAGGACCCTACTGCCCCCCCCCCAAATTTTCTTGGGGACAGCTATGGGGTTATGGGCTGGAACAGACAACGACTCCAGAACAGAAATGACGTGAAAAGTCTCAGCAGTCGTGACGTGAACAGGATCTGGCTCGGCAGACGTGACGTGAACAGGCTCTGGCTCGGCAGACGTGACGTGACCAGGCTCTGGCTCGGCAGACGTGACCAGGCTCTGGCTCGGCAGACGTGACCAGGCTCTGGCTCGGCCATCTTGTCAGGAGACACAGGCTCGGCGGTGGCCATCTTGTCAGGAGACACAGGCTCGGCGGCGGCCATCTTGTCAGGAGACACAGGCTCGGCGGCGGCCATCTTGTCAGGAGACACAGGCTCGGACTTGGCAGGCGTGACGTGAAGAGACCCAGACATGGCAGACATGACGTGAAGAGATTCAGGCTTGGCAGACATGACGTGAAGAGATTCAGGCTTGGCAGACATGATGTGAAGAGATTCAGGCTTGGCAGACATGACGTGAAGAGATTCAGGCTTGGCAGACATGACGTGAAGAGGCTCAGCTGTAGCGGCAGCCATTTTGTCCGAAGACATGGCGTGGAGAGACTCAGGCAAGGCGGACATGGCGTGGAGTGGCTGAGGCTTGGTGAGTATTGTGGAGTTGTGGGGTTCTTCCTCAAACCTCACGTTCTCCGCCTCACCCACTGTGTAATTAGAACCAGTTAAAAACAAAATAAAGTCTATTTGCTGGCATAGTGTAGAATGGTGATCAAACGAAGGCATTAACTCAGCGAGTTCATCATCCAATCCATTTTGAAAGCACCATTTTAAATAAGTCTCATCCCAAGGTACCTGATCCGTGAAACATAGAAAATCCTTAATATACGCTTCCAGGGGACGATTCCCCTGTCGTAGATTTAGGAGTGCAGCTGCTGGGTTCATGGTTGGTCTTGTATTATGTAGGGATGGCTGACGCGAAACAGTCGTTCCGAAGCTTTGCGAGATCCCGAAGCGCAGATGTTTCGAAACACTAATCCGAAGCGTGATTCAAAACACCCATGTCACGTGACTATGGCCAAACGAAGCCTCGAAGTGTTTCACTAAGTGTTTCATCAGGTGTGGTCCGCCGAATCAGCGTTTGATTGACACGGTCGGGAACAGACCACACAATCACACATCTGTGAAATCAACGCATTGACCTCGTTGGTTTTTGTGAGAGGAGTTTGATTTTGAGATAGTGACATTTATAGTGCGATTTGATTAGTTATAGGCTATTTAGGCTTACATTTAAATGTACACAACACATTGACTGATAGGCTAGAGACAGACAGAGTATACATATAGTGACACATTAATAGATACATAGATATAAATATATATAGACAGCTAGATTAATAGATAGATATCGATAGATTATAGATACATATATTAATACATAGATAGATTATAGATAGATACATATATAGATACATATTATATCTAGATACATATATAGGTACATATCTAGATACATATCTAGATACATTGATAGATTCATATAGATAGATAGATTTGGATAGATAGATAAAATGGAGGCTCCCCAGAAGAGATGCTGGACATCTGTGGTGTGGAGCATTTCCTTTTAGAAACCCCAAATAAAGTGAGATGTACACTGTTAGAAAAATCTGTAGAAATTACAGTATTACTGGCAGCTACTTGCCAGTAACTTACTGTAGATTTAAATTGATGTTATTTACTGGCAACAATTTGTTCAAAATTAAATGAACATTAAACATTAACAAGTCTTTATCTTTACAGAATAAAACTAAAATAACAGCCTCATGCAAAGCATTCTGGGAACCAAAATCTAAAGAAAAAAAAAACAGAAAAAGGTTGATGAAGATTTCTGGTTCCCAGAATGCTTTGAATTAGATTTTTATTTTATAATTTTATTCTGTAAAGACAAAGACTTGTTCATGTTTAATGTTCATTTAACTTTGAACAAACTGTTGCCAGTAAATAACATAAATTTAAATCTACAGTAAGTTACTGGCAAACAGCTGCATAACTACAGCAAATTTTTTACAGTGTATGTATTGTGATCGGCAGCTAGCCTACTGCAACAATACATCATCCATGATGCACCATTTGAGGAGAATTTGAAATTTGCGTATTTGCCCAGAACTCATGATCCACTAACTTACTGGAAAGAGAGAGCAGTAATCTTTCCTCATTTGTATGTCCTTGCTAAAAATATATATTTGCATGCCAGCAACAAGTGTCCCTTGTGAGAGGATTTTTTCAAAGGCTGGAGAAATTAACTGTAAAAAAAGAAGTAGGCTAAGTCCTTCCACAGCAGAGAAATTTATATTTTTTAATAAAAATCTCTAAAAAAGTGAGACATTGTGGCTTGATTTCTTTTATTAATATTAATTTTGCAGGACCAAAACAGTGAGGAGCCTATAGGTTACAAGCTTCACATATTAGAAAAATACAATAATAAAAAAACACCACATTATTTTAATGGCTCGTCAAGGTTATTTCAGATCAACACCTGCAAGTGACCACTAGGTGTCACCGTTGAGACGGGTGTCGGATTGATTCGAAGCCTCGAAACAATATGGAACATTTGCTTCAACTGTTTCATTGCTTCACGAAGCCTCGATCTGCCCACCACTAGTATTATGTAACTAAGTCCACTGAAGCAAGCGTATGTAGAACCCAAATGCAGTTTAATGAAAATCAGAATCAGACATAGAAACAAAAGAACATGGCAAGGCGTGGCGAAAACAATCTCAGAAACATGAACTTACTTAGTGGTTACATCAGCAATACAAGACCCCGACACATGGCAAACATGAGGGCTTAAATACACACAAGACTAATGACTAGACAAGGGACACCTGTGAACAATGATCAAACAATCAGACAATAAACTCATGACAAGACACATGGCAGGATCACATGACTACAAGGGATCACATGACAGACAAGGAAGCAAACATGACAAGAACAAAACCAAACCAAAACCGTGACAGATAGTCAGATTTTTTAATATATTTTTTTATCAATATACAGAAACGTTTTTGAGCTGTGTTTTTATTTTATGGCACACAGAGACATCAAGAATCAACATATTAATCTCAACAATGGTGACAATCAACAAAGCTTTTTTTGTGACGTTCAGAGTTGATCTGAAAATTTTGTAAATTGTCATCATTGCTGAGATTCATACGCTGATTCTTGATGTCTGTGTGAGTCTTCATTATCCTGTAAAAACATTCTCTGCATAATGACTTCATAAAATCTTTCAGAGTGTCACAGCACTGCATTAGTACTGACATGTGGAATTTACAAATAATATTAAACAACTTAATTCAACTCTTAGAATCAATCAGGCCACTAAATGATGAGTAATACACTACTCACTAAAAAGAAACCAACATAATCTGGTCATAGTTTCTTTTGTATTTTGTGCCATAATAAACATGTATCAGAGAAACTCAGTTTCAGAAGCACAGGTTTCGTGTTTGATGGCAATAATTCAGGACATACATGTAAATTATTATTATTATTTTTTATTTTTTTTAATTAGTTAATTTTAACATGTTTGTTTGGCAGCCATAGCTGACAGTCATTGACTAATTTTTTTCCAGTGTAGATAAGGCTCAGGTGTGGCTCAGTTTTGGAGTTTCTGGTTTACTTAAGGCTGAGAGTTGGTTTCAACACTAAAACCTATTCAGGCCCAGTGCAGGGCCAGTTATGGGTTAGTAACTGGCTGAGACTCGGTTATGGCCCATGTGTGGCCCTTGTCTTTAATCCAGATGTGTGTCACTTCAGGGCTGTCATTCTTTGTGGCATGTGGGCCATTTGAAAAGGGGCTGTGCGGACTGGCGCTGGGCCAGAAAAAAACTGCTATGTGAGCAATAAAGGGAATCAAACTAGCAGAGATAATGAAAAAAATTATACATTTTTATTTTTCTGGACAAAATGAAGCATTTTTATTGCTAAAACAATTCAGAAAATTCATTCAAGATTATAAATGAATAACATGTATTTAAAAAAAAAGAGACTTGATTGAATCTAATATATTTGATTAGACTGAAAATGCCTGTAGTAAACTACAGAAGCCAAATGTAACTGTGCAATCAGATATATTCTGGACGCACAACAAATCTAAACCTGTAGTCATCAGGACAGGGGATAGGCAGGCCCATACTGCTGTTGGTTGAAATCACTGCCATGTCATTTTTGAATTCTTGGACATGAAAGACATTGTTTTGATTCTTACAGGTGAGAATCAATCTGTTGCTGAAGCGAATGGTGTTAGCGTAACTGTACTGATTACCATATGCCAAAAACCTTGCAACAGGAACAGAATAACATGAAACACCATAGTTAGAGCATTCCTGAACACTAAGAAAAACCTGGGCTTGCCACTGGACCGTCTTCTCTTTGTAAAGAGCACTAGGGTGTGCAGGAGTGGAGAAGGTTTTGATTCTGTTATTTTGGCCATAGTTGTAGTTACGCCTGTAGTACGGGTAATTGTTGGTTGTGTCATTGATAAATACACTCCACTCATCAGAAGTGTAGATTCTGGGCAGATAATCATTACTTATGCTATCCATTTTATTCCTGATCTTAGAGAAAGGCAGAGCATTGAACTGAAAACCTCTGAGCAGACCAGTTAGGTACAGTTTCTCATGATTCTTATGGAGATCACTTGAGGAAAACTGCATTTCATACAGTTTATCCACTGGGATCAAGAGGAAGCGGATGTGATTCAGGAGGCTGGCCTGTTGTTCTGAACTAATTTCATCACCTTTGTCTTGGATCCATCTCTCCAGAGCTTCAAGAAGAAAAGTTTCATCCTCAACAATCAGGTCTGAGCGCTGCAGCAGAGCGTCCATCATGTGAAAGGAGATGGTGCTCCACAGTGGAGAGCTTATGAGGAACTCACAGTTCCAGGAAAGATACTGGAGGACATTCTCCTGCAGAACAAGGTCACCTGTGCGGACGCCATACTCGTACATTGATAGCTGTGTCCGGAAGGTGTTGTCTTCTGGAAGGAGGGAAGTGAAGACCCTGCCAACATCCTCCATAAGCGTCTTCACTCCAAAGATAAATGACAGCTGATGGAGACATTGAGCCGATGTGATGGAAACATCAATCTGACGAGTGTACAAATACCTGAGAAAAACAGTTCAGACACTGTAAGCATCTATCACCCATAATATATTCAGTAGAATTATGATATGCACTATTCAAAGCAACATTCTCGATTAATTGAGACAATTGGATTGAGCTGCAAATTGAAGTGATCTTAAGAAATGTACCTGAGAAAAGCAGAGACATGAGGATGGCACGCCTGGCTGGCATCCACTGTGAGGTTCCTGGACTCATTTGTTATGTTTAGTTCTGGATAAATCATGAGGATCATACGGTGCACACAAAACGCCAGCTCTGCCTCTTCACTGAGGTCTCGTACTTTAATGCTGAAATCACAACCATCTCCACTGTCAAACAGAAGACCAAGATCATCAGACAAACCCAGACTGTTATCCACAGAGAACTGACGATTGCTGGTTATGTTTTTACCTGTAAAGAAAATATATTAAAACTGATTACATTTATGTAAATAATAGATATACAGTGGACAACTGCAAATATATCTCTTGTAGACAATTTTTTCTTACCAGTATCGCAGGTCACTCCTGCATCTTCTTTATGTGAGCAGTCAGTAACACCCCAGCCTTTGAAGCTGCAATCAGACAATGAGCTTTCTGAACCTTTACAGTTCATGTCATCCAGCCAGATTGGACCAGAGCCTTGAAAAATAAATAGAATTTGGGGTAAAAATTGTTTTGACAATTATTGTTATCATAGTGTGTAACAATAAAATGGACTGAGGATCATATACCTTCACCATATTGTCCTCCAGGCGTAACTGAGATTGCTCCAGGAAAACCCATCTGACGACACACCACTTGTGCTTCAGCCATGTCCCATCCGTCATCACAAACTGTTCCCCACTGTCCATCATGATAGATCTCCACACGACCAGAAGAAGAAAGATTCCCCACCAATCTCACTCTGCCCTCCTGTGTTGGCTGCTTTGGTGTGTAACCTTCATCCAGCAGCAAAATATTAAAATATAAATTTATTTTACTGAAAAAAACTTTAAAGACTTTAAAGCAGCCAATGAAATGTGTTGCTTAACCTCAGCTAACTGTGCATTTGTTGTTGTAACAGATGTGTTTGGTTGTAAAATTCCACTGGATGTTTAAGACTTTGTAGATTACATTTAACATAAAAAAATATATATGTTGTAATGTTTACAAATATTACTGTCATATTGTATTTATTTGATTTAAAACTCACAACAAACCTGTAAATACAAATACTGCAAATAAACAATAAAGCTTTTTACACTCTTTTTCAAAAAGAAATTGGGGCAGTGATGAAGTGAGCAGGTAGGTTAGAGTCCAAAAGATGATCTTGAGGGAGACACAGAGGAAGGGAGACACAGAGGAATGGAGACAGGGAGAATAGTCCACTATGGGTAATTGAGACCAGATAATGAGCTGGGGTGAAGTGTGTGTACAAGTAGTGTAGGTAATGAGGGTGATGATGAGGTGAAGGTGTGTGTGAGGTCATGAACAACGTGCAGGTGGGAACCAAGGAGAGTGATGGGAGATAATGTGCAGAACTGTGATAGTAGCGCCGTGTAACATCCCAGGGATGGAAGGGTTGGCGCCTTGGAGGCTGACGAGGAGGTGGAAGCCTCCAGGACGGCGCTGGTTCAGACGGCCAGGGCAGAGCCGGCCATTCAGACGACCAGAGTGGAGCCGGCAGCTTCGGGAGACCAGGGCGGAGCCGGCAGTACGGGTTTATGGACCCCCCCCCCCCAAAAAAAATTTATTGGGGATCTCCAGGTGTAGCGGCAGCGGCCATCTTGGACTAGGGATCAGGCGCAACGGCAGCAATCTTGGACGAGGGATCAGGCGCGGCGGTGGTCATCTTGGACGAGGGCTCTGGCGCGGCAGCGGGCATCTTGGACGAGGGCTCTGGCGCGGCAGCGGGCATCTTGGATGAGGGCTCAGGCGCAACGGCGGCCATCTTGGACGAGGGATCAGGCGTGGCGGTGGTCATCTTGGACGAGGGCTCTGGCGCGGCAGCGGGCATCTTGGACGAGGGCTCAGGCGCGGCAGCGGGCATCTTGGACAAGGGCTCAGGTGTGGCAGTAGCCATCTTGGCAGAGGGCTTTGGAAAGGCGGCCATGACGGGACAAGTCTCTGGAACGACGGCCATCTTGGGACGAGACTCTGGAACTGCGGCCATCTTGGGACGAGTCTCTGGAACGGCGGCCATCTTGGGACGAGACTCTGGAATGGCGGCCATCTTGGGACGAGACTCTGGAACGGGGGCCATCTTGGGACGAGTCCCTGGAATGGCGGCCATCTTGGGATGATGCTCTGGAATGTCGTCGAGTTCACCATCGCTGGGATGGCCGATGGTGAACGGGGACTCACTGCTGGCCCACACCCACTCCACAAAAGCCTTGAAATTCTCCCGAGGTCCCACATCAGGCAGGCGTGCCTTCATCTCAGCATTGAGTCCTGTGTGGAAGAAAATACTCAAAAAAAATGTGTGGAAGAAAATATGCCAGGTCGAGGAATGCCGCAGTGTGGGCCTCGAGAGAATGCTGGTCTTGGTCCAGGCAAAGTAAGAGCACTGCTGGATCCATTTTCTGTCTTGGTCCGGTCTTCTGTTACATAATGCAGACACTGGAAGATGATAATATACAGAATGGGGCAGTGATGAAGTGGTAGGTTAGAGTCCAAAGGATGATCTTGAGGGAGACACAGAGGAAAGGAAGACGTGGCAACAGGGAGATCGCTGGAGACAGGGAGAATAGTTGACTATGTGTAATCGAGACCGGACAATGAGCTGTGATGAACCCTTACAGAACACAAATATATGGAAATATACTGCAAAATATAATGCAATATATTACATAATACATTTCAATATATGGGAAACTAGTGCTTATATTTTTCAATATACTGCAATATATGCATTGACCATGTATGGCTATATACAGTATTAATGAAAATAAAATATTTATAAATGAAGACAAAAATAGCATTACATGTAATATTCACAAAGTTTTATCCTTTATTGTGTACATATATTGCACATACGTTCCCATATAAATGTGTATAGTCCAGGGGTCAGAAAGTAGAAGTCCTGCCATATGTTTATTCCACCCATGAACTCAGCAGCTGATTTCACTAATTAGTTCTGTCTCCTGCTGAATTAGCAAATCCAGGTGATTGGAACAAAATACTGAGGAGGACTTTTACTTTCAGAACCTGGACTTTACACCTCTGGCCACATGTCAGCCAAGAGCAAAGAAATAAACCAGAACTGGACCTTATCTGAGTCACAAAACCTGCATATATCAAATACTATAAATACTATAAATAATAATTCCATTATTTTTTTTATTTAAAAGGTTTTCTGGTATGTGTGAGTTTTTTGGGTTACTAATGTGCTGAAGAGTAGAGCCTGAGGTTGACGATTGGTCAAAGATAAAGACTGCACTATATTTTTTTAAAAGTAATGACTGTGCACTCCTCAACATAGGGTTGGTTAAATACTTTAGTATATGCAGATGTACTTTTGCTGTTGTCAACTAGCTTGAACATATGAAACATTTATAATTTAAATAATTAAAAAAATATAAGAAATATAAAATTATATATATACATGTGTGTTTATGTTGCATGAGTAAATATATCTGCAGATACCCCAGATGTTTCATATTAGAAATAAGGTTAAAGAAATATATTTTAAACTCAGTCATCGATTTTATCCAGCTAATCATTATTTACAAAAAAATTAAAAAAATATTCATTTAAACTGTACTTTCTGTAATAATTATCACGAAACCACCTTGGATTTATTTTGGCATTGTACTTTTTCTGTTATACTGTGGTGTAAGGTACAGAAATGCATTAATGAAAATATTCAGTGTTCAAGACCATCAGTCTCTCTCTTACGGGAAAATGTACTCTTTGGTTTCACGGATTATCCTGAAGAAAATGGAAAATATAATTTATTTATTTATACTTTTGACCAAATTTTATATTTATAAATGTAAGTTTACCGATCAGAAACCCAATTTTATACGTTTGTTGACTGAAGTAAGGCTGTACGTAAACAGTATTAGAGACTCTCTGAATAAGAAAGCTGTCAAGAATTTAAAAATTTGTGAGCTTGACAGATATTTATTTGATATTTTTATACCTGAATGCACTTTTATTCTGATATTTATGTTACCACCCCCCGGCACCCTTTTCTTTTTCTTTTCTTTTTTAAATAGTAATTTTTTCTTTCTCTCTTTTTTGTAACTGCAAACAATGTATTTTATATAAAAAATTTAAGAAAAGGTTTACTAACCAAACGGCGTCCAATGTTGTGCTGAAACATGAAGGAACAGTAGAGGCAATAGAAGATACATGATTCTCCTCATGCTGGAAATATTGCAAAAAGCAGAGACAGGAACACAATTCTCAGCAAAATGAGTTACAAAAAATCTTGCCTTTCCTATAAATAAGGATCAGAATATTTTGAAACTGGGATAAAACGCTGTGTAATCACATTTAAAGGCTACCAATATTTATATTTTACGAAAATGTTAAATTTGAGAAGTTTTATTACTGCAACATGCATTTAAACAAGAACTCTCTGTCAGCACATCTGGGCTAAGGTTAGTGTCATAAAAAATTATTCTTTAGTTAATCATTTCATACAAACTTTGCTCTGTTGTTCCGTCCGTGCTGCTTCAGATCCTTCTCATGCAGTCCAACATGGGAAGAATGATACAAAAACAAAATGGTATCTCCTTCTTCTACAAAGTTTATTGGTCAGACCCAAAGTTTATATACTCTTCTTGTTATGCATATTCATTTGATTTTGAACAAAGACTTTAACAATTGATTGGATAAACAAATCAACTTTATCATAAGCCCTCCTACTTCCGTTTACCATAAGTGGATGTTTTACCTCTTTTCAAGGACAAATGTGTCAACAGTTAGATAAAGAAAACATGTTGAAACACAGCTGGTGCTCTAGCAAGGAAAACAAAACTAAGAGAATGATGGGGGAGAACGAGTGGATCAACTCCCTGAGGGGATTGCATCAGGTATAGTTCTCTGCTAAAGTGAAGAGGTCCACTTCTGATAACTTGTGACAAACCTGGTATAGTTAAATGGTCAAAGTCAACTGTATGATGGATCAAAGTAATTGTAGACCTATTTGCTTCATTCTTGTTTTCTGCAGTGTTTTAGCGAAATTATCTTTTTTGTCTTCTTATTGTCTTTCTGCTACTGTTGCTAAAATAACCTTTAAGCCTTTAATGTGGCGCTGTTTAGCATGACAGAGAAGAAACCCGCATGCAAAAAGGGCTTGAATGAAGTGCGTTTGGCTCTAGATAAAATTTTAGAGGATGTGGCGCAAAAGATAATTAACGCACTGCCCACTTTAAACTGTAGAAACGGTAAAATGGCACAGTTATGTCCCGCTGTCTGGATGGAACCAGGTCCTCCACTCTCTGTAGACTACACCTCTCTTGATAGCATGTCCGCTCTGCAGTTCAGATGGTAGGGAACAAATGGACAGGAGATGCTGGTCGGCACATAGAATACTACTCGCCAGCTTCTGTAAGGACTATGAATTGATGGTGCCTTGGCAAATTACATATGCTTCACAGTAAAATCCCCAGTGTTAAATTAACACCACTCATGTTCATATGTGTCCACTCTACACAGTGTTAAAATAACACTGAAGAAGTGTTGAAGTTAATTAGATAATTGGGTGATTAATTAAGTGATAGAGTATTAGTGAAAAACAGCTGTTAACAAGCAGAATCACTGAAGGAATCTGAAACAACTACAGGAATACAATAATGAGACAAGCAGAAACGTCTCGGGTTAACTTTGTTATGTAACCCGGTACTTTGAATAGGGAACGAGGCACTGTAGCGATGACGCAATGGGATTTGCCCACAAGGGCGGAGGTAGTCCTGCAGCGCTTAAACAGGATAAGAGGGTGGCGGGACTTCCAAGATGGAACGAAAGAAGACGAAAGGTAAGTGGCCAATGTGTCCTCAACTGCTGGAATGCTAGTATTGCCCTGCTTCACAGAACCAACCAGGTTGGTGAAATCAGAGGCCGCCGCATAAAAAAAAGGCTGCTTTTAGGGTGAAAAATGGGGCACGAAGTGACAGGCCGCTCAGAAAACGCTTGTCGAGCTTGGAGGACTGAGAATCACAAGGCTTGTCAGGCCACTCAATGTTGAGCTTCTCAGTAGCACGAGTTAACACGTCCACAATCTCAGTGTAGGCCGCAGAAGACCACGTTTCCTGGTCGCTAGGTGGGAGACCCTGGAGTCTGTCGCGGGCCCAAAATCCTCAGATTTAGAAGTCGGGGTGAATAAAACATTCTCTGTTCCAAAGGAAATTACATTGTGTGCTTCTGAACTGGGGAAAAATTATGTTTTATTAACAAAGTCCGGGAGGAGCATGTTCAGATAATTAACCTAAAATTACAACAAGAGGAGCGTTACAACCTAACAAGTCCGAATCAAGCTCTTCCCGTTCGATGAAGAATCTTTCGTCCTTGAGGAACCTTTGCCGCAATCCTCTGGTGTTATCTCTCGGACCATTCAATAATTCCTGCCATAGAGAAATGGACAATAAGGCCCGCTGAGCACCAAGCTCGCATCTCGGACAATGCCGCCCTCTTCCCGCGAAGAACCGGGCCTTCCTCCAGCGTCAGGCTGCCGCAGCAGGTTCAGATTCAGTCCCGGCCAGCTCACACTCTCAACCTCCATCGGCTCAACTCTGTGAAAGCTCAGCTCAAAACCTTCTTGTAAATTTTGGAAGCCCAGCCGGGAGAATTCTCGCTGCATCCGCTGGGAGATCAATACTTGCTGGATGGAGAAAGAGGAAACACAGATGCATGCTACGTCTGCTGGGAGACCAATGTTCGCTGGACGGAGAAAGAAAACATAGGTGCTCGATTGGGAGAGTTCTCGCTGCGTCTGCTGGGAGACAAATGCTTGGGCCGAATTTGGAAGTGATAGCGAGTTCCAAGCATTTAAGAAAACCAAAAAAAGGCTAGAATACACATGGCGTTGAGTGTGCGGGCGGTATTGAGGGGCTGGTAACCCGTGCGAAGGGTGTGAATACATTTGGTGAGGATTTCTAGCGTTATAGGTTGACTGGTGTCAGGGCGAGTGGGCTGTTGGGGGGGGGGGTTGGATCCCTTTGATCAGGGGGGAGGTTTGTGAATTATTTATCTCTGGGGAAGGGGGCGCCATAAATCAACTTGTGTAAAAATTGTACGCCGCTAAGGTAGCCTTTGATGGACCCGACATGGAGGCCCTTAACGCTGTTGAGATAGGACGGCCGAACGGTAGGGCCTACCAGCCCGACGCTGTGGGTTGCTCCCATCGGAGGCTACATGGGCCCTCTCGGTCGGCCGTCTTTGATCTCGCTGCTCCCCGCCCATCGGTCGGCAGAGCTCACCCGTCTGATGCCATGAGCTGCTCCCATCAAGAAGCGGCGTGAGCACTCCCGATCTGGCATTTCCAAATCTTGCTACTCCTCATTCGTCAGCCAGTAGGGCCCGTCTGCCTAGTGCTGTTAGCTACTCCCGTCAGAGGCAACACGGACCCTCCTGGTCAGGCAGCTTAAATCACGCTGCTCCTCATTCATCAGCCGGTAGGTTGTTCCAAATTACGGCCCGATTGGTTGTTCCAAATTACTGCTGCTCCCTAGTTCGTGGGCCAGCAGGGTCAAGCAACCAGGCTTCTTCTCAAAACGCCAGCCCGCCAAATCTCTGCTTTTTTTGGGAGGTCTTTAGTCTGACAGCTGTCCTTTGCTCTTTTTTCTTTCGGGGGAGTACTCTGGGTTCGGGCAAAAATTCCGAGCTCGGAGCCCTCCCCCTGGACAGCACGTAGAGGAGCTGTGGAAGAGCGCACTCAGTTCATCAACCAATTGCCAAAATAAGACATATAAATACAGAAGAGACTTACCTCCGTTCGTTGACAGTTTAACAGCATCCCTCCACCACCCCATCTCCTTACTTCTAGTCCTAGCTACTCTTACAACAACCGGTGGGAGTACTCTGTGTTTGGGCAAAAATTTCGAGCTCGGAGCCCTCCCCCCAGACAGCACGCCAAATACGCATAGCCTTTACTCTACTTAATTGACCTCTCGCCGGCCCCTCCCCCAAAACGGCCATTGTGCAATCACACATCATAGCAACCGTTACTATGTGAGCAGGTCCGACAAACATTGACTCCAAGCAAGATGGTGAAGCGGTTGCCACAGCATTTGTAAATCGGACACTAGATACCCCGAGAGATTGTCTGGAGGAGTTGTGTTCTTTCCATTCCCAAAGCCGAAAACACAACGTGAACGTGAGTTGAACATAATTCACAACTAGGAATTAGCTTTGGCTTAGTTAAAGGTGCATAACAGATAATATAATAAAATAAAATGGATATCTGAATGCCTTATATTTTGTTTTATCTATTTCATTTTATTATATTATCTGTTATGCACCTTTTAAGCCAAAGCAATTTCCTATTTGTGAATTCTGTTCATCAACAATGGAAATAAAACATTCTGATTCTCAAAACGGCTTTTCTCAAAACAACAGAGAAATGTTAGTTAGCTTTGAATGGCTTTGACGCACATGTAGGTTTAGCTAGCTAACATACCCTTGTATTTTAACAAAATAGCTACTCGCAATAGACAATAATAGACCATAACATATGAAAGAGAACTCGGATTTCGCTTGAGACCAGTAAGCATTAACGTTAGCCTCGATAGTCGTGTCTCCTTCATTGCGTATTTTTATATTTCGAATATATCCCTCCACTGCATACTGTAACCGCTTTTGCTTCGATCTGGGGCCGTATTCACAAAGAATTTTAAGGCTAAAAGTAGCTCCTAACTGGCGAATTTAGGAGCAACTCATAAAAATAATGGGTGTGTCACTCGTAACTTTAGGACTCCTAATTTTTTTGACTAAGAGTAATTCACGAAGCATTTTAGCCCTAAAAGTAGCACCTAAGCCTGGGACAGCTTAAAAGAAGTCGAGAGGACTCCTAACTCACTAAGACCTATTCACAAACCGCTTTTTGTGGCATTTCACGTTGCGATGTTTTGAAATGCTTATGCGGCGGCAACAGGAGCTTCCAATCGCGAGGGAACAATTTTGCATTGGATGCAATAACGCCACCAACAACAACCAAAACTAGGCTACTCATTGCATGTAAACTAATTGTAACATTTCATTGTGAATCAAATTAAAATGTTCTTCTCTTTGCAAACGTAGGCAGAGGCATATAGTGACAGATTAATTCAATAATGTTGCAAAGATATTGCATCAATCCATATGTTTCATTAGGCTACTATATATTTGTTTTGCCTTACTCTTTATTCATTTAGGCTATTTATTCAGTTATTCATCATCTTCCGTCCTTCGCACTACTTGTGTAGCGCACGCATTCTCAGACCTGTCACCTGTCACTCATCATCGTAGGGGAGGTGTTTGGAATCATTCCCGCGTTACAATCATCAGCCAATCAAGGTGGTCACTTCAGTCAAGCTCGTGCATGAGTAATGACGTCATCCATAGCAACGAAGACTCTCTCTTAGTTTAGGAGTTTTCATTTTTCTTTACTAAGAGTAGGTCTGAAAGGCGTTGTGAATAACTTTTAAGAGAAAACTCCTAGCTAAAATCTTTTAGTGCGATTTAGGAGTACTCCTAGTGGTAAGATAAAATGCTTTGTGAATACGGCCCCTGGAGGATATCGTGGAGGTATTGCTCCAAAAAAGGTCACTGACACGCACGGGTATACCTCTTGCCGTCATGGCAATCTGTCGCGCTGGTCGTGTTTGACCATTTGTTTGTCGGACGTAGCAACAGTAACAAAGGGGGGCGGGGCTCGGCGAAAGGCTAATTACATGTAAGTGTGACTTCGTTAAATAATTGTGGAGAAATTCCACAGGAGAATCAGCGCGGTGCGAGCGCTTGGGCGAGAGAGAGGGAGAAACCGAGTAACCGGCCAAATCGCGAGAATCACGACTTGCTTTACGGCACGACGTCACATACATCAACAACATATGAAGCAGCCTCTATGGAAGACACTAGCACACATTTCAGACGTGAATCATGGCAGAGTTGATGA
Source organism: Leuciscus leuciscus (assembly GCF_965113295.1). Lineage (NCBI taxonomy): Eukaryota > Metazoa > Chordata > Actinopteri > Cypriniformes > Leuciscidae > Leuciscus > Leuciscus leuciscus. The sequence goes on along the minus strand of NC_138725.1, from coordinate 75,701,065 downwards.
AGAAAACGCGGTCGGAAGAGTCAAGGAAAAGAAAACGAGAAAGTGAGACACAAGAGTCCCACTCGGTCAGGCTTTCACTCGTAGGCGAGAGCTAAAAAGCACCAAAGGATGCAACAGCGACGCTGACCTGGCGTTCTTGTTGATGGACTAGTAAGTAAATCTCGTATTTGTAAACTTGCTTGCATTCTATGTTGTATGTTGTTGCGCTTGCTTGTTGTATGTCATTTTTTACGAAGTTGTTCATTCATCCATTGTTGATAATAAGACCAGTCCACTAATTTCCACATATGTCTAGCTAGCTATCGATTAGCAGAGCTGTAGCAGACTTGATAACAAACACTCCTACGTGTTTTTGTGTTATGTTTTATTGCCCAGCTTGCCTCACGAGCAAGTTTACCTGAACTCAGGTGTTGTGATGTGTATTGTAATGGATTTTCCCTAAACCTAACTTTCTGAACATTGAGTCCATTTTCAGAGTTCTATTTGTCCAAGGTTACATTGAGTCAAAAGTTTGTTAGAAGGTTAGATCATATCGAAAGTTCGTCTGATGGCTACATCCTAAATAAAAGGAAGTAAGAATTATTTTGTTTTATTGTTAGATCTGGAATGGAAAGTTAGTCACCATCAGACATGAAAATGGGAAGTGTGATAAAAGTTTATCATAAGTTTAAAATCTTAAGTCATATTTCCAAGTAACATAATTAATCTTATCTATAAAAAATCCACCGCAGTATTTATCACATAGTCCTTTGTCTGGTTCAGGTTTCGTATGGCATGTGTACTGTGCTTATGCAAACTTTAGCTGGCATATTTGTATGAAATCGTGAAACATTACCTCGTCAGTAGACATCTTCGGAGGCTATCTGTGTCTGTTCGATGACCGACGCTTCCATCCTACTGAACAGGTACCAGTATACAGGGGGGAAGGGATCAGGTCATGAGTGACTGCTCGGCGTGAGTGGTATTTATGACAGTAACGTTAAATACAAGTGAGGAGCTCTTTTCCAAAACGCTATAAATCCGTTTAAATAGTTTTCAGGAAAATTACATTTTTTACCTAGACCCACACATTTTGTGAATATTCAATTTATCCTGTTAAAATGTTTTTTTTTTGGCTCAGTCTGAACATGTTGAACAATGATTATTAAATCAAACGACAAAATTGTTGATGATAAATTCAAAGTTTTTTTTAATTTATTTTTTTATTGATGGTTTGTCCAAAAAAAAAAAGGCAAGTCAGTCAGTAATAAATACATTGGCATTCAGGAAAGTGTCGAACCCATAAAAAGTAGAACCATTGTACACTTTACATAAAACAAATCATGACATGACCTTGTGTGAGTGAGAGAGTGAGTGAGTGGCGTTCACACCAAACGCGAATAGAGCATCTGGCGCAAGTGATTTTCATGTTAAGTCAATGTAAAGACGCGTTTACACGCATCTGGAGGTCCTGCGGCGCGAATGAGGCGTTTAGCGCGGCGCGGACGCGGCGCGGACGCGGCGCGGACGCGTGAATGAGGCGAATTGAGCGTCTGGCGCGATACGCGCGAGTGATTTGAGGGTGAGAGAGCGAGAGAGAGAGAATTCTGATTAGTCCAGAGGATGTATCGCGTTTAGGCTAAAAATAGGTTCGCCGTTTGGAATGGAATTGCATCTTGCAGTACATTTTAAACAAGGAAATATAGCGATTTGGCATGAAACGTTGATGGAGCAGTGAATAGGTTCAGTACACAGCAAAATGACATAACAAACACTTTTTTTTTTTTTAAATGGCGTTTATCGCGTTTTGGAAAAGAGCTCTTCAAGTACTCCACAGCGATTCTAGGGGTTGCTGTTTGACAAAAACGGAAAACTGCATAGTGTGCCTTTAAGAGTGAGTGACGTAGCACTGCTGAGGAAACATCCACACCATCAGCCAATGAATTGGCAAACGACTTTTGAAGTTGCAAACGACTTTTCTCCAGTGTTGTGACGTATTTCCAAGTGAAACCAAGTATTTCCATATTGAACAGAGGGCAGGGTTTTACTTTAGCGCTCCTCCTCTCCATCTCTGCTCATAGCAGACTAACGGTTTGAGGGGAGTGGTTAAGCGTTTTCAACCCAAGCTGTCAAACTGATGTCATCAGAAAAGGAACGGACCATTCCAGACCGGAAGTAACTTTTCAGATTTTGATTAAAGATTACCACGGCAAACATTTATTTTCTGTGTATTAACTTGCACAGATTAACAAGACTAGTAATATGTGCTAACAAAGTAAATAGGGTCAATTTTGATTTCATGTCGACATTAATAACCAGCTTGACTTTATTTCTGTCAAACATCTACAAAAGTTCTCATTGAGAATTAATAGAGGTTTAGATGTTGATGTTTTGTTGAATTGTCCCCATTATGGTAATCAGTGTTAGATTTAGTTGGTCTATTGACCCTTGTTTTTTAAACATTAGTTTTTCTTTGGTTGCTGCAACTTTGTGTTTATAAAGCATTTTTGTTATGTAATTATCATGTAATGACCAGATTCACTTATTTCATTATAAAGTTTAAAGCTCTGGTTATATGATTGATGTGTAATTTTAATATTGATGGTTGTAGACCTGTGACTCTAACTAAACTCTGAACTAAACTGTTTCATAAATACATTGTGCACAGAAACCATTGTATTATTTAGACACACACAAACATCAAGAATCAGCATATGAATCTTAACAATGGTGACAATCAACAAAATAATTAGAACATCGCAAAACAAGCTACCAAAGTCTCAATAAAACAACATTGATTCTTTGGTACTCGCACATCAAGCGAACATGCTTGAGCTTCTGTTTACCACAATTGATGTGTGAGTTGATGTTTATGAGTGATTAAAAGCCTAAATTCAATCTGTTCATCATATAGAGCGATGTGTCTCTTCAGAAAATATGGACTAAACCGATCAATTCATATGGATTAGTTTTACGATCTCTTTATAAACTTTTGGAGGCATCAAAGTAGTAGTTGCATCCAAGTGCGTAGCTGTCAATGGAGGGACAGAAAACTCTCAGATTTCATCAAAAAGATCTTCATTTGTGTTTTGAAGATGAACAAAAGTCTTACGAGTCTGGAAAGACATGAGGGTCAAGTCAAGTCAAGTCAAGTTTATTTGTATCAAAAGTATCGCGATACTCGGAAATTAAAAACGTCACGATACCTAAATTTTTCAGTATCGATACTTAAAAAAAAAAAAAAAAAAAAAAAAACGCCTCCCTATGGACGTCTGCGTTTTTTTCCTGACGCACGCAGCAAAGAACCTGTCGCTGTCAGTGTCATGTGACAAAACACTACAGCGAGATGGCTGCATGTGCGAGCACAAGTGGTCCACGACTCGTAGAAAAAGATGACGCGAGGAGTGACATATGGAAGTACGTTGCCTACCTTTCTCTGTTGCACGGTGCACCGATACTTCAAAAGTAAATCGGAAATTAAAAACGTCACGATTCCTTAATTTATTAGTATCGATACTTCTAAGAATGACCGCGTTCCAGATTTGTAAGGCCGGCGACACACTGGCTGCGTGTCGTGTCCGTTTTTATTTTGGCTCCCATGTTAACTGCCTGCGTGACACACGCGTCTGGGCGCAGCTCGAGACGCGCGGAAAACGCGTGCATGCTACAAATAGAACCGACGCCTATTTTTCACGCGACACGCAAGCGTGTTGGAAGCGTTTCCAGGCAAAATAGAATAGGAAAAGATGTTTCTATGTCATTTTGACACGAATACATATTAATAAATGACATTTTGATGTTTGAACGTTTTGACATAAATACAATAAATGTCATTTAAAAAAAATATAATCGATTTTCAAATATTGCACCTCTCAAATACAGAACGAATTATTCTGTAGCCTATTTTGCCGTCAACACTGCCGACGTTGTCTTTGCTGCTATATATTTATGTTTAACATGAAGTATAGGCCTTCCACACATCTCTCTCTCCCCACATGTCAAATATATCACCAATGAGGCTTATCATATGTTACCAATATTAAACATTGTTTAATATAATCGCTGTTCATATTTTTATTCAAAGTTCAGAATCAAGATAAAGCTCTTTATGTTTCTTATGATAAATGAGATAATGCTGCTAAATTTATATATTTTTTTACCTTGAATGTCATTGCTCTAATTTATATTTTATATTTTTATATTTCATATTTTGTTCAAATGTTTAATATATCTGCTGTTCATATGTTAATTTAGTGTTTGTTATATGATTAGAATGTTGTCCCGGTTTTAAAATAAAGCACAGCAATGATATTTGAGAGTGTTTCTCCCTTTTCAGGAAAAGTATCGAAAAAGTATCGAAATCGCAATACTTGACTTGGTATCGGTATCGAAACAATAATTTTGGTATCGTGACAACACTAGTCTGAATCCAGACTGAAACTTTTCATAGATATCATTTTGTTGCAAGAAAGAGCCCAGTTGAGCGGACACCACTTTTTCTAATATTTTAGACATAAATGGAAGATTTGAAATGGGTCTTTAATTTGCTAGATTATTATGATCTAATTGTGGTTTCTTAATGAGAGGTTTTATAACTGCCAGTTTAAATGTTCTTGGAACATGACCTAAAGATAAAGACGAGTTAATAATATTGAGGAGAGGCTCTTCCACTACAGGTAACACTTCTTTCAGTAGTTTAGTTGGTATAGGATCTAATAAACATGTTGTTTTAGATGAAGTGATAAGTTTATTTAACTCTTTTTGTTCTATAGTTGTAAAGCACTGTAATTGTTCTTGCGGGGTGATAATTGAAGCTGAATTATAAGGCGCGATTGAAGATTGAACGTTTACAATTGTGGTTCTGATGCTTTCTATTTTCTCAGTGAAGAAGTTCATGAAATCATTACTACTGAACTGTAACGGGATATTTTGTTCGGGTGACGTCTGTTTATTTGTTAGTCTAGCCACGGTGTTAAATAAAAACCTTGGATTGTTTTGGTTGTTTTCTATTAGTTTGCGGAGGTGCTCAGCCCTGGCCGCTTTTAGGGCCTTTTTATAACGTGACATACTGTCTTTCCACGCGATTCTAAAGACCTCTAAATTAGTTTGTTTCCATTTACGCTCTAAAATACGGGTTTCTCTCTTTAAAACATGCATAGTATTGTTATACCATGGTGCTTTATTTTTCTCTCTGACCTTTTTTAATTTAATAGGTGCAACCACATCCAATGTTCTAGAGAGAATGGTGCTCATAGTGCTAGTTAGTTCTTCTAGTTCATCTGTTTGTTTGGGTTCAGGCAGCAGCTGAGACAGATTAGATAACATGTGATATAATTAAATCGAGTGTATGATTAAGACGATGTGTTGGTCCGGTGACGTTTTGCTTGACCCCAAATGAATTTAATAAATCTGTAAACGCAGCTCCTAATGCATCATTTGGATTATCTACGTGTATGTTAAAATCTCCAACAATTAATGCTTTATCGACATTGACTAATAGGTCTGAGAGAAAATCTGCAAACTCTTTTAGGAAATCAGCGTAAGGCCCTGGCGGTCTATATACGGTAGCCAAGGCTAGAGATAATAGGGATGTTTTTCTAACATCTAAGAGCGTAACATTTAGTACAAGTACTTCAAATGAAATAAACGTATAACCCGTTTTCTGAGTAACATTTAGAATATCTCTATAAATGGTTGCAACACCTCCGCCACGACCAATCAGACGGGGCTCATGCTTATAACAGTATCCAGGAGGAGTAGACTCATTAATACCGAAATAATCATTTGGTTTAAGCCAGGTTTCAGTAAGGCAAAGTACATCGAAGCTATTATCTGTGACTATTTCATTTACAATAACTGCCTTAGGGTGAGTAATTAATGACAGAATTTTAACTATTGGATGAATTATCCCTTTAAAATATATTTCCAAGTTCATGATGATGAGCCAAATGCAACGAAAATAAAAGTGAAAGTATAATTGATATTTGTGGCTATGTTAGGCATATCAACTAAACAAACTGAATAACAAAGAAATCTTTGAACTTTGTTTTGTGTGAGGAGAGGAGATAATAAAAGACATATCTTACTACGAGTTTAAACGAGTATGTTCCACAGAAAAATTTTAAATGTTGAAAGTTGATATACATGGGAATGGATTCAGGAGGTATCAAGAAATCAGTGGAAAATAATGTTTATTATAAGTGTGTGTATTACCGTGTGACATCTAGCACATGATGGAGGGGACACACTCATTCAGTTTTAAGATATTGGACAATTAATGTTTTTTTTTTTTAATAGTGCTTATATATTTGCCTATATCCTTGCTTTCATAGAAGAAATGTCATATTAACATACCCTGGTAATCCAGAGTTCTTGCGAGAGCACAAGTTTAATTTGCTCAGCGAGTTTACTCTGGCGTTGAGTAATGATGCTCATTAAATATGCCCCTCGATCTGAGCTGCACCAATCACATCGGGTTATCTGATTAGGGATCGACCGATATGGATTTTTTAGTGCCGATGCCGATACCGATTTTTTTTCATCAGCCTTAGCCGATGACCGATACGGGCTGCCGATTTTCTTGGGCCGATATTTGGAGCCGATACTGCTTTTGCTCACTCAATTTACATCATAAAAATGACACAATGATGATAACAAATGTTACAAGTCTCAATTTAAAATAAGGAACATTTATTGAACTTATAAAAGGAACATTTATTGAACTTCATCCATTAATTAAACAGGTATTTATGAATGAATTCGTTTTAAACGTGTTTGAATTAATGATTCAATTTTTTTATATATAAATAGACTGGAACATGTTATTCTGTGTAGTTGTCTGATATATGTAATTGTGATCACCATTTTAAACAAAACAAAAACGATTTTAAACCAAATAGATTATCAGTTTATTATGAATTAGGGACTGTTCACATATCGCTTCTAAAAACGTGTGGTAAGCACAGCCGCGACGCTTTCTCCTTTCTACAAGCGCTTGCACTCTCGTGGCGTCTGTCGTTGCTATGCAACTATGAACTGCACTCTACTCATGATGACGAGGAAGTAAGGATTAATTTATTTCAAGCCCTTTACGACTAACGTCACATATATTTATGGAGATGAAAAATAAAAACCTGCCCTGTCCAGCTTTGATCAGCTGTTCGGCCGAGCTTTCGATGTTGTCATGGAAAGGTCAGTTGTTTTTTTGTCACATAACCTGCGTGCGCTTGCGGCATTCTGAAAAGTTTAAATGTTTTCAACTTTTCATCTCACCACGGCATATGAGCGCCGGGACAAACGAGCGCGCTGCATCGCATGCGTGTCGCAACCGCGTCGATTCTTTTACCTCAGGGAGTGTTCTGACTGAGTTCGACCACCTCGCTGAATAAAACTCCCACAAATATCACGGAATCACGAACCAACGTCGGCATTATTTAATCCTATGACCAGTGTTTGTAACAGCTGCCGTATGCATATGGATAGCCTCAAACTTAGCTATTTGCAGCTCCCTAAATACAATGACAAGCATATATTCGGCATTCGCGTTTTCCATTTGGACCCTCAAACTTGCTTAGCTATAGTTGCACACACATATAGAGCAACGTGTTTCCACTTTCAAAGTGTATGGCAATATTTCAGCTAAGTTAAACAGTTAAAAGATGCTTTGAAAGTTTAAAACTTAACGTTGTTTTGAAGAGGCTTCCAGCACTCAGCTAGTGTGGGAGGGGCAGTGCATGGGCTGCACGTGCAGCGTCTCCAGCAACACAAAGCTGCCTGCGGACGCCTGTCTGTAAATAATGCCGGGAAAAAACTATCGGCGAACGCAGCAGCCGCGTATCGGCCGATGCCGATACACGTCAAACCCGCAAATATCGGCCCGATATATCGGCTGACCGATATATCGGTCGATCACTATATCTGATATAGGCGGGCCAGAGGCGAGCTAAACAGAAGACAACAGCGCTGCGACGTCGAAGTCATTAGTAAACATTGCAAGATGGCTATGGATGAACACCAGTTGTTTGAAACGGCTTTGGCTGCTACAATGAACGAGTTAGACTTGGCTTTTTATCTAAAACAGGCACAGAAGACGCCGCTCGAATCCTTCCTTTGCAAGAAGGACGTTTTTGCTGTTTTGCCGACCGGATAAGGCAAGAGTCTAATCTACCAGTTAGCTCCGCTGGTAGCTAAGCGTATGGGGCTTGTTGTGATTGGTCGCTGTGTTATCCAATTGCGTGCAGTGAGATTTTCAAATGCATGCTTGGTGCCGCCCCTCGAGCTGGACGAGTTTCATTAGTCAACGCCAGACCATTAATCTTTTAGATTTAGGTCTGGATTTCCAGGCTAATATTAACAATAAATCTGAACAAAAACAAGAGAAAATAAATCAATTAATGTAATTAGGCAGTATCACAAAGCAAAATCAACAAAGAAAGAGTTGTAATTTTTGTAAGATCCAGTAGATGTCTTACCAGTATCGCAGGTCACTCCTGCATCTTCTTTATGTGTGCAGTCAATAACACCCCAGCCTTTGAAACAGCATTCAGACAATGAGCTTTCTGAACCTTTACAGTTCATGTCATCCAGCCAGACTGGACCAGAGCCTTAAAAGTATAATAGAACAAATATAATAGCTACTATTGTTGTTATCACCATGAGTAACGATCAAATTCTCTTCCTGAAATTGGAGGACTTTCACAGAGCTTTATGTTGCGGATGAAAGAAAGATCGCCATGTTACTTACCATTGCTGGAGCAGATTCTGTGGAGGATTATAACACCTTTATTTTTGAGGAGGAGGCTAAATATATGTTGTAAACAGTGCAGTTCAATGAAATATACAAATAAACTGGATAAGTCAAGTCAAGTCAAGTTTATTTGTATAGCGCTTTTCACAATACAGATTGTATCAAAGCAGCTTCACAGTATTAAATTTAAATAATACAACAAAGTTTATTTCAAGAGGAATTTATTGATTGATAAAATTAAATTAAATATCCCCAAAATATCCCCAACTGAGCAAGCCAAAGGCAACAGTGGCAAGGAACCGAAAAACTCCATCAAGTGACCTAATGGTGTCCTAAAACTCCATCAGGTGACCTAATGGAGAAAAAAAACCTTGGGAGAACCCAGGCTCAGTCGGGGGCCAGTTCTCCTCTGGCATTTATGAACTAGAGGCCGGATTGTAGTTTGAACTGTGGGATTATATGAATGCCTGGGTGAAGAGATGCGACTTTAATCTAGTTTTAAACTGGGAGAGCGAGTCTGAGCAACGAACAGTATCAGGAAGACTGTTCCAGAGTTTTGGAGCCAAATGTGAAAATGCTCTCCCTCCTTTGGTGGTTCTGAATATCCTAGGTATGACCAAAAGCCTTGAATTTAGTGATCTTAAAGAGCGCGATGGATTATAGGGCGATAGAAGATCCGTTAAATAGACTGGAGCTAAGCCGTTTAGGGCTTTATAAGTCAGTAGCAATACCTTGTAATTAATACGGAACTTTATAGGTAACCAATGCAGTGATGATAAAATCGGTGTTATATGATCATATTTTCTTGATCTCGTAAGAACTCTAGCGGCGGCATTTTGGACTAACTGTAGCTTGTTTATTGAGGATGCAGGACAACCAGCTAATAAGGCATTACAGTAATCCAGTCTCGAGGTCATGAATGCATGAACTAACTTTTCTGCATCAGAAACTGATAGCATATTACGTAGCTTAGCAATGTTTCTAAGGTGGAAAAAGGCAGTTTTTGTAACATATGAAATATGATTTTCAAAAGACAGGTTGCAATCGAGTATAACACCCAGGTCTTTTACTATAGCGGATAAAGTAACAGGACATCCTATGATGTTAAAGTTGTATTGTGCGAGGTTTTGTGGGCGGTTTTTTGAACCGATAAGTATTACCTCTGTCTTGTCTGGATTTAATAAAAGAAAATTACGCGTCATCCAATCTTTTATATCTTTAACACACTCTGTCAATTTGGAAAATTTAGCGTTTTCATCCGGCCTTGATGAAATATATATTTGAGTGTCATCAGCATAACAATGGAAACTAATTCCATGTTTCCTTATAATATTTCCAAGTGGCATCATATATATTGAAAATAACAGAGGGCCTAACACAGATCCCTGCGGCACTCCATAGTTTACTGGAGTTATGATCGATTTTTCTCCATTTAAATAGACAAAATGGTAGCGGTCAGATAGGTATGATTTGAACCAGCTTAGTGCTTGTCCTTGAACACCAGTATAATTTTGTAGTCGATCTAAGAGTATTGTGTGATCTATAGTATCGAACGCAGCACTAAGATCAAGTAAAACTAGTATTGAGATACAGCCTTGGTCAGAAGCTAAAAGTAAATCATTTGTGATTTTAACGAGCGCAGTTTCAGTGCTATGATGCGGTCTGAATCCAGACTGAAACTTTTCATAGATATCATTTTGTTGCAAGAAAGAGCCCAGTTGAGCGGACACCACTTTTTCTAATATTTTAGACATAAATGGAAGATTTGAAATGGGTCTATAATTTGCTAGATTATTATGATCTAATTGCGGTTTCTTAATGAGAGGTTTTATAACTGCCAGTTTAAATGTTCTTGGAACATGACCTAGAGATAAAGACGAGTTAATAATATTGAGGAGAGGCTCTTCCACTACAGGTAACACTTCTTTCAGTAGTTTAGTTGGTATAGGATCTAATAAACATGTTGTTGTTTTAGATGAAGTGATAAGTTTATTTAACTCTTTTTGTTCTATAGTTGTAAAGCACTGTAATTGTTCTTGTGGGGTGATAATTGAAGCTGAATTATAAGGCGCGATTGAAGATTGAACGTTTACAATTGTGGTTCTGATGCTTTCTATTTTCTCAGTGAAGAAGTTCATGAAATCATTACTACTGAACTGTAACGGGATATTTTGTTCTGGTGACGTCTGTTTATTTGTTAGTTTAGCCACGGTGTTAAATAAAAACCTTGGATTATTTTGGTTGTTTTCTATTAGTTTGCGGAGGTGCTCAGCCCTGGCCGCTTTTAGGGCCTTTTTATAACGTGACATACTGTCTTTCCACGCGATTCTAAAGACCTCTAAATTAGTTTGTTTCCATTTACGCTCTAAAATACGGGTTTCTCTCTTTAAAACATGCGTAGTATTGTTATACCATGGTGCTTTATTTTTCTCTCTGACCTTTTTTAATTTAATAGGTGCAACCACATCCAATGTTCTAGAGAGAATGGTGCTCATAGTGCTAGTTAGTTCTTCTAGTTCATCTGTTTGTTTGGGTTCAGGCAGCAGCTGAGACAAATTAGATAAGCAATTTGAGAAATTATCTATGGTGGATGGAAGGATTGTTCTGCCTGGTCGATAACGCGGCGCTGCATGACATATTACAGCAGTACGTAATATGCAAGTTACCATGTAGTGATCAGTGACTTCATCACTTTGTGGAATGATATCTATGTCGGTTGGATCGGTTCCATGTGATATAATTAAATCGAGTGTATGATTAAGACGATGTGTTGGTCCGGTGACGTTTTGCTTGACCCCAAATGAATTTAATAAATCTGTAAACGCAGCTCCTAACGCATCATTTGGAGTTTTCCTAGATCCTGCATTAGATTTATTATTTAATCTCACTAAACGAGGAATAGACACGGTTTCTATGCAATGTTCTACACTAGTATTTATATCAGTTGAATTGGTACAGCAGAGACTATGATTTGGACTTTTGGTTACTAGTCAAAGGGTATTTAACATTTTGGAGATGTTATCTGACAGAAGAGCCGCTCCGAATCTGCTTGGGTGTAAGCCATCAGCACGGAAAAGCCTAGGACGCTCCCAAAACAGATTCCAATTATTTACAAAGAGCAGTTTCTGCTCATTGCACCATGACATTAACCATTCATTTAGCGCAAATAATCTGCTGAACTTTTCATGCCCTAGTCGGTACGTGGGAAGCGGTCCTGACACAATGATCGTTGTTTCAGGCGATGTGCTGCGTACCGTATCGAATAGATTCCTGAAGTCTTTCTTCAGAATCTCCGTCTGGCGCAGCCTGATGTCGTTCACTCCCGCATGCAGGACCACAGTTCCGACGCGCTCCTCACCGTTCAGGATCTCGGGAACGCGAGCAGCGATTTCAGAAACACGAGCACCAGGAAAGCAGTGACTTTGCACCTTACTTTTACCTAACGTAGCGTGTACGTGCCGAACGATGGAATCGCCGATGATCACAGCATCGCGTTCTGTTTCGCGTAGAGGGGAGAAGCGGTTTTGTGTGGATAACTCGAAAACCGGGAGGGTCGGAGAAAGTCTTGGTCTAAACCTGACTCGCGTCTTCCGCTGCGGAACCACCCAGGCTTCGTGGTGGCGTGTTGGAGCCGGAGTGAACGAGACCATGGCTGATTGCGACCGATGCTGAGGAACGCACGGAGTAGACGCGGTCGGAGTCAGCGGGTTAGTAACGTTAAACACTGATTTGTGTGCATCGGCGCGTGATGTTTCAAGAGCCAAACACCGGTCTCTCAGTTCGGCCTGTCTCAATAAAAGGTTGTGGATCTGTTTCTCAACAGCTTCCAGCTCAGACTGCAGTGCGTGCAGCTCAAATGTGTCCTCACCTGCACCAAACGGTAGACTACTTACATCTGATATATTCGCCATTTTAACAGATGGACAGTGAGTTAGCAACGAAGCTACCAGTGATGCTATCAATATTAATACTAATTTATATTATAAGTTTGTTTGTTTGTAAGTGAGTGTGGAGAAGACGCGTTCAGCCGTGATCCACGGACGTAACCTTTAAGGTATTAGAATAATGTGATGCCCTTTAGAAGAAAGTGACACGAATTTGAACGATATGTTTTCAGAATGTGAATGCATTCTCCCAGACCTCAAGTTAAAGGCTAAAAACTTGTAATTTTAACAAATTGAGAGATTCAATGATTCGTGATCAGATTGTTATTGGTATATGTGATTAGAAACTGAGAGAATTGGCAAGACAGCAAGTGGTGCAGTTCGATGTGGCTCAACAATTTCAGCAGAGCGCAGCTGTAGACGCCATTTCATTCAGAGACAAAAAACTCAAGTAGCATTAGAGGTAATTACAACAACACATTTCTTTGCAAACACTGTCGTGCTAAACATGAGTTTGGTCAGTGTGCTGTCTTCAGTAAAAGGCAGTGGTGGACATTAAGTATTTTTAACTTACTGTTACTGTACTTACGTAGATTTTTACTCAGTACAGTATATACTCGGCAGTATTTTTACTCAGGGCAGTATTTTTACTCAGGACAGTATTTTTACTCAGTACAGTACAGTATTTTTACTCAGGACAGTATTTTTACTCAGTACAGTACAGTATTTTTACTCAGTACAGTACAGTATTTTTACTCAGTACAGGACAGTATTTTTACTCAGGACAGTATTTTTACTCAGGACAGTATTTTTACTCAGGACAGTATTTTTACTCAGTACAGTATTTTTACTCAGGACAGTATTTTTACTCAGTACAGTACAGTATTTTTACTCAGGACAGTATTTTTACTCAGTACAGTACAGTATTTTTACTCAGTACAGTACAGTATTTTTACTCAGGACAGTATTTTTACTCAGTACAGTACAGTACAGTATTTTTACTGAGGACAGTATTTTTACTGAGGACAGTATTTTTACTGAGGACAGTATTTTTACTGAGGACAGTATTTTTACTGAGGACAGTATTTTTACTGAGGACAGTATTTTTACTGAGGACAGTATTTTTTACTGAGGACAGTATTTTTACTGAGGACAGTATTTTTACTGAGGACAGTATTTTTACTGAGGACAGTATTTTTACTGAGGACAGTATTTTTACTGAGGACAGTATTTTTACTGAGGACAGTATTTTTACTGAGGACAGTATTTTTACTGAGGACAGTATTTTTACTCAGGACAGTATTTTTACTCAGGACTATTTTTACTCAGTACAGTACAGTATTTTTACTCAGGACAGTATTTTTACTCAGGACAGTATTTTTACTCAGTATAGTATTTTTACTCAGGACAGTATTTTTACTCAGTACAGTACAGTATTTTTACTCAGGATAGTATTTTTACTCAGGACAGTATTTTTACTCAGTACAGTACAGTATTTTTACTCAGTACAGTATTTTTACTCAGGACAGTATTTTTACTCAGGGCAGTATTTTTACTCAGGGAGGACAGTATTTTTACTCAGGGCAGTATTTTTACTCAGGGCAGGATTTTTACTCAGTACAGTATTTTTACTCAGGACTATTTTTACTCAGTACAGTACAGTATTTTTACTCAGGACAGTATTTTTACTCAATATAGTATTTTTACTCAGGACAGTATTTTTACTCAGTACAGTACAGTATTTTTACTCAGTATAGTATTTTTACTCAGGACAGTATTTTTACTCAGTACAGTACAGTATTTTTACTCAGTATAGTATTTTTACTCAGGACAGTATTTTTACTCAGTACAGTACAGTATTTTTACTCAGTATAGTATTTTTACTCAGGACAGTATTTTTACTCAGTACAGTACAGTATTTTTACTCAGTACAGTATTTTTACTCAGTACAGTATTTTTACTCAGTACAGTATTTTTACTCAGGACAGTATTTTTACTCAGGACAGTACAGTATTTTTACTCAGGACAGTATTTTTACTCAGGACAGTATTTTTACTCAGTACTTTTTACTGAATTCTTTACTTTTACTTCGCTACATTCCAAAGCATAATATCGTATTTTTACTCACTACATTTCATAAGTAACATAACATTTCAAAATGTCTTAAACGACATGAGGGTGAGTAAATAATTACAGAATTTTCATTTTAGGGTGAATAATACATTTTTTGGGGTTATTTTAACACATATGAACACTGTACAAAGGTTCCAAGGATTTTCTTTAAAAAACAGCCCACAAAACCTTATTCATTTGAAGTTAGTTGTCATTATAATGTTTAAAATATGTTCCAAGAATGTTTTCTGAGGACATTTAAAAATCCTTCTACAAACAATGCAAAATGTGCACCCATTGAGGATTCAATATCAGTTCAGTTCTCATCCAATAGTGTCAGTGCAGTCAAGTCAATAATATTGCACATGAAAAAAACAAAACAAAAAAACCCAGCAATGTCCATACATGATCATTCTCTTGTTAGAAACTCTTTAAAATACAAAATTAGGATGAACACAATTCATGAAAGTTCTTACGGAAAGACTTACAATTCTTACTGTATTCCATTTAAATATATACCAAATAAAGTCAAGCATTGTGAGATAGGTATCACTTACATGCACTGTCCAATCAAATTTGAGGACTACCTTAAGTTTCATTTCACGAGAAAACAAAAGCAAGTAACTGCAGTGTGCAGACAAAACCTGTTTGAGTGGCTTTAAGTTTGCCACAAAAACGTTTCCCACAATGCAAAGAGAGGTTTGCATTTCTCATCACTGGTATATGAATATAAAAAGTCTATTTTCAAATAAACCTGACTGTTTACTTTTTCATTTATCCATATTCATGAGACATTTTTAATGCTGGGTGTTGACATTCCAGTTAATTTTGTGATTAAACCTGGCTTTGAACTGGTCTTGACATGACACAGCTGAAACATAGCATTAAACAGTGCATCTTAAATACTTTCCATAAAATGTTAATCAATGGAAATGTATCATTGATTAATTATTGAATTAGTACTTTTGCATTACGCAAAACTAACAAGCATGGTTAAATGAAGCCTCTGCTAAACTAAGCATAATGGGCCAATTGTGACCATTTGTGGGTCCAGTGTGATCACCCATGTGTCCCCTATAAGGGTTTTTTGTGTAGCCCACCTCGGCCACATTATTAGCACCCATTTGCGACCCAAGTGAGCCATTATAATGATCTTCTAAATGGGCCCCTCTTCGAGCCCACTATAGACCCATCATGTGCCCCTATGGGCTAACATACATGGGTGTGGGCAACCCAAATGGGGCCCATAGAAATTTGTCTATCGGCTCCACATGGGCCCCATTTGGGTTGCCCACTTGGGCCCAAGTGACAGCCCATCAAAAACCCACATGAGGCTCACATGGAAATGTTCAGTAGGACAGCATATTGACATCAAACACTAACAGTAGGTATGGTAACCAAAACCAGACATCTGCTAAACATCATAATGTTAATGTCCATACAACATTAAAATGTAACATCATTACACACTGATATTTTGTTGGTTTTAAATTGTGGTGATAAATAATTAATATATAACATCTTCCAAAAATCTAAGAATGATGTAGGACGACTTTGGTCAGAAGACAAAAAAACAAGATCTGACAACTGAGTCAAATCACAAACAAGCAGTGCTCAGCTGACTTTGCTAGAGTTACAGTGAACAGAATTAGTTTGGCAACAAAGAGCTGGGGCTGTCCTTCTTGTAGTGATGGGCAAATGAAGCTTTGGTGAAGCACTGAACCACTTAAAAGAATTGTTTTGAAAATGGGTTCATTACTGGAAGCTTCAGTAACAGCGACCTCTTCTGGTGAAGTGCCAAGGCTGCATCTAAATGATCCCGGCTAGATAGTGGACAGGAGGCTTTTAGACGAGTGAAATAAATCTAGTGCACGTATCTTTGACCCAGAGACTCTCTTTTCTTCAGATAGTTCTACTGTGGCCTGGTAGAAGAGGGCAAGCAATTTCAGGCATGCAGAGATGGTGTCATGGTCCTCTGATGACAGAGGTCTCACGTCAGTCCTGAGTGTTGCAAGTGATGCCCCCACTGATTGTCTCTTCTCAAAAAGGCGCTGAAGCATGTGAAGCATGTCCACCTCCTGAATAAGCTTCATGACTGGACGCTGCATTTGCTCTTGCACTTCTCTTAACTTCTCCTTGGCTGTGGTGCTGGTCTTAAAATATGCCACCACCTTCCTTGCCCTTGATCGTACGTCTGCTAGGCCAGGAGTTGCATCCAGGCTCATTTTAACCTCTAAATTAAGAGCATGTGCAAAGCAAACCACTAAATTTCTTCAGGCAACCATATTGTCTCCTGCATCTGTCACAATGGAGGTGACTTTGGTTTCAATGCCCCATTCCTCCATCAGCGACCTCTGTGCTGCTGAGATGTTATCTGCTGTATGAGCCACAGGGAAAGGCAGCACTCCCAAAAGAACTGTGGCCAGCTTTGAAGAGTCATCCACATAATGGCAGGTGACTGCTAGATATGCGTCCATATTAATGGAGGTCCACATATCAGCAGTCAGGCTAACAGCTTCTACCTTATGCATGACAGGTCTAGCCTTGATCTTCTCCTCCTCATACTTCTGGACCACCATGTTCTTCAGAGCCCGTCTAGATGGCAGAGTGTATGTGGGATCCAGCAAAGCCACAAAGTCCTTGAAACCGCTGTCGTCCACGATGGAAAAAGGCTGCAGGTCTTTCACAATCATATTCACAAGAGCCTCATCCAGCTCTTGCTTTTGGTCCACTAAAACAAACAAATACATAAAGACATAAAAATAGAATTAACAAAATAAATGAAAGATTTATGTAAAATTACAGGCCCAGGAGTCATGGAATGGACACAGTTATCAGTAGTGTGTCTAATAATAAAACATATACCTTACCATGACTTGTGTTCCCCTGATTTACAGCAGCTCTATGCTTTGCGGTGAAGTGCCTATTCATGGATTAAGTATTTCCATGGTACTTCAGTTCAACAGAACACACCAAGAACCTCACCTTCAGAGATATTTTTTATCATTATTTGTAAATAAAAAAGCATTCTTCTAAGAGTCTTCAAAGAGCCTAATGGCTACACTAATCAAGAGCTGGGGGTGTCCTTCTTGTCCATAATGAGAGGTGCTGAAGGGTGGGAACTCCCTCCTCAGCTGTGACGGGACAACAGGTTCAACTAACAGCTGAACAAATTAAATTAATACTACAAACAAACAAGACGGCACAGAGGAAAGCCGCCATGTCGAGAGCTCCAGCAACATGCAATCAGAGGTGGGTAGTAATGAAGTACATTTACTTCGTACATTTACTTGAGTATTTTTTTTGGAAGTACATTTACTTCGTTACATTTACTTGAGTATTTTTTTGGGAAAAAATTACTTTTAAGAGTAGATTTAAATGTGGGTACTTTTACTTTAACTCGAGTACATTTCTAATGAAAAACTGTACTTTTAATTTGTTACGTTGGGCGACGAATGTTATCAAGTATTGTTCTGTATTTTGTTTTTGTACTTGAATCTATGTTGCTGTGTGATAACTTTATGTAATGTCCCTTTTTCTTTATTTGAATTTTATTTGCTCTAGTCTACCGTTTAAAATCTACTCCGTTTATACTATTGTCTGTTATTATTGTCTTTTCTATTTCTGTTATGTTTTGTTTTTTGTATATACGTTGTAAAGTGTCCTTTAGCTACCCAGCCAACATTTGTAGGCTATGTGGGGCCCATATGGGTATGAAATGGGCTGAAAAATGGGCCCCATATAGGATTGTCCGTGTCCATAATGGCCCCATGTTAATTGCCCAGATGGATTTCATGCCGGATTGCACTTGGTACAAGGTGGGACCCAAGTGGGCAACATGCACAAGACGCATCTCGGTCCCAGCTTTAATGTTCTGTTTGTTTGAAGAATCTTATTTTGACGTTGTTTTCTGTTTCTCTGAGTTACTGACTGTGCTTACTGAATTTGTTCTTCACCTCCGTGTTTGCGGGTGAAGTGGTGCTTGTGGTGTCAGTTATTGCATATATGTAAAGCTTTTGTGTTTTTGCTCTTCAAAACAGGGTGACATCGCAGGCCTAGAGGGCTGAGGTGACGTCGTCGGCCCGAGTGACCAAGGTGAAGGCGGGGAAGTCCCCAGCGAAACCAGGGTGATGAGAGATCAAGGTGAAGCTGGAGGGACGAGGGAACCCGGTGGAGCCTTAGTGATGACGGACTACAGCGGAGCTAAGGGGACACAGAGCCAAGGCGGATCCGAAGGGCTTACAGGACAACGTGGAAAACTGGGCCTGGTGGTCTGAGGGGTTGCCAGGGGATCCGGGCTAGCCAAGGGCTATGAGACACCAGTAGGGCAGTCAAGTCTGGGGAATATGATGAAATCAGCGGAGATGATGGTAACAATAAGGTGGGTAGGATATTGGGTGGGATCGCGTAATCCATAATAGAGAGAGAGGGACAAGCTCCTTTGTGAAATTGATGAGCCAGTGCTCCTCAACTGGCTCATCTGAGAACTGTCTCACAGGACCTGACTTCTCGCTGGATCTACAACTGACTATAAAAGAATACATTAAATCACTCAAGATCTCAGCAGAGGATTAAACAACTACACAAACAGCATTACCAGCTTCACTTATTACTAAACGTTTCCCAAAAGCATCGTTTGCAAACTATGGTCGCAAGTTCTATTGAAATCCATTGGTAACAAAGTATTTGCGCCCATAGTTGGCTCTGGGAAACGCACCCCCAGCTTGACTTTATTTCTGTCATAAATCTACAGAACCTCTTAATGTGAGAAATAACAGAGATTTAGATGTTGATCAGAGACCATTCCTCCATACAGAATCTCTCCAGATCCTTCAAATTCCCAGCTCCATGTTGGTGCTTTGTCTCTTCAGTTCAGCCCACTCATTTTCTATAGGGTTCAGGTCAAGGGAGTGGGATATTTATGGAAGAAGCTTCATTTTTATCAGTGACACCTTTTTGTGGTGATTTTGATGTTTGTTTTGGATCATTGTCCTGATGGAAGATCCAACCACGGCCCATTATACGAGGCCATCAGGGTTTGACTTATTTTATCTGTATTTGATAGAACCCATAATGCCATGTATCTGAACAAGATTTCCAGGACCTCTGGCAGAAAAATAGACCCACAAAATTAAAGATCCAGCAGTATATTTAATTGCACACATGAGGAACAGCTTCCGGTTTGAATTTCCAGTAGTATCTGACAACTGAATATGCTGGAGTTTGTTTTTTGATGAGCGACTATGATCTTTCTTGAAACCCTCACAAACAACATGTGGTGATGGAGGGGTTGTTTGATATATTGTTTTAAGGCTTTCTAACCTCAAGTCTCAACTTCCTGCAATTCTCCAGCTGTGATCCTTGGAGAGTCTTTGGACACTCAAAATATCCTCCTCGCTGTACATTAAGACAAGACACACATCCTCTTCCAGGCAGATTCGTAACATCTTTAGTTGATTGGAAAATCTTAATTATTTCCCTGATGGTGGAAATGGGAATTTTCATATTTCAAATTTCTTTTCTATTTTCTTACAGCCACTTTCTATTTCTATTCTCAGCATTCTTTTGCACATCAGAACTATATTCTTTGGTTTTACTCATTGTGATGGATGATTAAGGGAATTTGGCCTTTGTGTTACCTCATATTTATAGTCTTGTGAAACAGGAAGTCATGGCTGGACAATTTCATGTTCCTAGTCACCCTGGTGTGCTAATAATTGTAAATATGAAGGGCAATATTTTTATTTTATAGAGATATTTTACTCACAATAATTTCTAGGGGTGCTAATAATTGTCGCCAACTTGTTTTGGAGATAAACATTTATTTCAAAATGTGATTTTCACTCCACTTTTAATTGTTTTACTTCAATGAAAGGTTCGATTTTTGTGTGTTTTTTTTTTTGTGTTTTTTTTTTTTTTTTAATGCAAGATCAAAAAGATAAACAATGCCGATTTATTTTCATAGCTATCTTTGTTCAAATTTACCAAGGGTGACAATTCTGACCATGACTGTACATGCTTCTTCAGTTGCTGGAAATATTGCAAACAGTAGAGACAGGAACACAATTCTCAGCTGAATGAGTTATAAAACATCTTGCCTTATGGGGCGCCGTTTGTAAAGCGGCTCACGCTGAAAATAACAGCAACATTTTGTCACATATAGGTTCAAACAATGTTTAAAAAACTGGTATGAATTTTTGACGGTCACTTTTTGGCACATTTACAACAATATTTGTCAACTTAGAGATATTTTAAATAGTTAAATCGAAATATTAAATGTTACACCTAAATGTTAAATGTTAAATCTAAATCTAAATCTAAATCTAAATGTTAAATGTTAAATGTTAAATCTAAATCTAAATGCTAAATCTAAATATTAAATCTAAATCTAAATGTTAAATCTAAATATTACATCTAAATCTAAATGTTAAATCTAAATGTTAAATCTAAATCTAAATGTTAAATCTAAATATTAAATCTAAATCTAAATGTTAAATCTAAATGTTAAATCTAAATCTAAATCTAAATGTTGAATCTAAATGTTTATCATTTATCAAATCTAAATTTGCATATTAGTTGCACCCGAAAGATTTAGAATCAACATTTAGATTTAGATTTAACATTTAGATTCAAAATTTAGATTTAGATTTAACATGTAGATTTAATATTTAGATTTAGATTTAGATTTAGATTTAACATTTAGATTTAACATTTAGATTTAGATTTAGATTTAACATTTAGATTTAGATTTAGCATTTAACATTTAGGTGTAACATTTAATATTTAGATTTAACTATTTAAAATATCTCTAAGTTGACAAATATTGTTGTAAATGTGCTAAAAAGTGACCGTCAAAAATTCATACCAGTTTTTTAAACATTGTTTGAAGCTAAATGTGACAAAATGTTGCTGTTATTTTCAGCGTGAGCCGCTTTACAAACGGTGCCCCATATTGCCTTACCTTTAAATAATGACCAGATCAGGCCAACTATTGTGAAATTTGGATAAAACGCTGTGCAATTACATTTAAAGGCTACGATAAGTTTCATTTCATGAAAATGCTCAATTTTGTAAGTTTCATTATTGCAACATATGAATTCAAACAAGAACTGTCTGTCAGCACATCTGGGCTAAGGTTAGTATAAGAAAAATGGCTAAAACTTTATTTTGATGGTCCCCTTTACACATTCTGCTGACTATACTAGCCATAACCTTAATTCTAAAGGAGAGTTAGTTGACATGTAGGTGCAATGTTACTTACTGTCAGCAGAATATCTAAAGGGGACCATCAAAATAAAGTGTAACCGAAATGTTGTATTTTATTTTTTGTCAAACTTTGTTTGTTGTTCCGTCCGTGCTGCTTCAGTTACTTTTCATTCAGTCCAACATGGGAAGAATGAAACAAACACAAAGTGGTACGCTTCACATCTCCTTCTTCAAAGTTAACTGGTCAGATACACAGTTTATACTCTTCTTGTTAATAATACAATAATAATGTTTTATTTATATAGAGCTTTGCCATAGCTAAAGGACCCTTTACAACGTATACAAAAAAGAAATCGTAACAGCAATAGAATCAACAAAATAATAACAGTAAATTAAAATGGAGTAGATTTCAAACTGTAGACAAGAGCAAAGATAATACAAAGACAGAAAAAGGGGACATTACATAAAGGTAACACGCAGCTAAGCTTGTTTACACCACAGAATAGAAGATTTTAAAAGATATTTGCAAATTTTTATCTCACAATTGCAAGTTTACATCTAGCAATTTTGACTTTATTTCTCAGAATTGCAAGATATAAAGTCAGAATTGTGTGTTATAAAGTTAGAATTGTGAGATATAAACCAATAAGTTTCCATACGCAGCAACATAGATTCAAGTACAAAAACAAAAAACAGAACAATACTTCAGAACAATCACAAAACAAATGTTTTAAGTTGCGAAATGTTATTTTAACATTCTAAATTTAGAAATGTTATTAATGCAGTGACAACAATAGAGGCAAAAACACTAAGGCACTGTATGCTCAATCATCACTTAATTATTCACATAATTATCTTATTAACTTTAACACTCTGTAGAGTGGGAACATAAGTGCCCCGAGCAGTGTTGATTTAACACTGGGGATTTTGCTGTGCAGAAAGTTTGACAGATGATAATGATATATTCAAAATTAGGGGAGTTTTGATGATGTGTATGCTCTTATGGTTGCACCACAAATGATAAAACAGACGCCACCACCTTTCTTTTCCCCTGTGAGACTGCAAACGATGTCCGTTCAGTTTATACAAAAGTCTATGTGTGCACGTGCCTGCATGGTGTAGCCGATGGCTGGAGGAACCAGGGTGGAGCTTTGGCTGAAGGGCTCGGCGTAACCGGGGGACCGATCTACGGAGGTGGAACCAGGGTGCCAAGAGGAATCGACAGAACAGAGAGACCGATGGACCAGGGTGACATCCACTGCCCTGGAAGCCCAGGGCAGAGTTGCTGGCTCACGGGACCGAGACAGGGACTTGACTGCCCGTGGCAACGATGGAGGAAGCGAGGATGACGGGGAACCTTGAGGAAGGGAGGAGTCCAGAGGAGCTGAAGGGGTGGAGGAGTGGAGGGTCTAGTCACAGCCAGAGACCTGGAAGTCCGTGGCAGAAGCTGAGCGATGGCTGACCGAGGTTGATCCGGAGGGACGAGGGAGTCTGGAGGAGTCCCAGGGCAGATGGGTCGCGGTGGAGATGAGGGAACGTAGAGCCAGGGCGGAGCCGATGGGCTGACAGGCCAAGATGCTGCCGGCAACCGCCCTAGCTGGTGAAGGGGAAGCCTGAGGTGGTGCCGAAGAGCTGAATGGTATTAGTGGACTGGATGGAACCGGAGCATCCAGACAGCCGGACTGAACCAGCGGGAAAAGGAGAGTTTATTTAACACTGGAGTTTTTGCTCAATATTATAGTGGTGGGCTGCTCGTCAGAGTGGTGATAAACGTGATAAACTTATTGTCCGGGTTCTACCCTGACAGCCTTGTCTGTGTTGTCTTTATTTCGTGTCTCTGTGTATGTTTTGTGTGTCAGCACATTGCTTTGTCTGTGTTTGCCACGTGCTGCTCTTGTTTCCGCCTCCTTGTTTCCCGTTTCCACCCCCCTTGTTTAGTCCTCGTTTGCTTGATTGTTTTCACCTGATCCTGTTCCCTTTATATTGTGCCTCTTTTCCCTCATCTCTTTGCTGGTTTGTTATGTGCAATTTCTGTGTGTCTGTTATTGCGCAGCTTGTCAGTCAGTGCTGCAGTTAGTGTTTCTGTCTTTTCTTTGTTCCTGATAGTCAAATCTTTATTTTGCTCTAGTTCTTCCAAACTTTATTTTTGGTTCACCTCTTGTTTTTGCTTTTGTTAACTAATCTTTTATTTTCTCTTTAGCTTGTCTTCAAGGTTGTAATCTTCTTTGATTACTAGTTCCAGTTATTAATTTATATAACTTTTATTTAATTTTTCCTTTGCTATTGCTCCAGTTATATTTAGTTTCTTATTGTTTTCTGGTGTTCTAGTTTTTGCCAGTTTTTACTTTGCTCTTGTTTTTGTTATCTCTTGTTGTCCTGAGTTTTGTCTTGTGTTGGTTCCTGTCTGCTCCCTGAGATTCCCTGCCTGCTGGTTCCTTCTCTTGGCAGTTAGACTAGTTCAGGTTCTGTGTGCAGCAACTATCAGATCTCTGCTTCATGGTTCCTTGCCCTATCTTCACCACAACCATCTACCTGGCCTGGTCACGTCTTCAGCAGTTCTTCGGCCTGTTGTCCTCTGGAGTTGGTTCCAGCAGTCACCCACAGCTGTCCTGTCGTTGTTTCCTGTTGACCCTTCTGTTTGGACTGTTCCTGCCTCACCCTATCTTGTACTGTCTTCTGTTAATATCACTCCCCTGCTCATTCTGCGTCTGGGTCTCCCCTATCTGAATCCTGACACTTCTATTCAATGCTTTACTCAAGTGTCACAATTGTGATGCTATTAAATAAATGTATTTTGAGGCTTTTCCAAGCAAATATGGATAAATTTGGTTAATTTGATTAACAATTATATCGTGTAATTAGTGAATGGTTATCCTTTCCCTTTTGTATCCACAGGAAGATGATAAATAGAGTGCTGCAGGATTGAATCCAAATCCTTAGAAATGAGGTTGCATTTTTGTACTTCTGGTTCAATTGTCCCAAAGTCAACAAGTACTAAATGCCTGACATAACACAAACTCAAGATTTTATTTGAAATTG
Organism: Leuciscus leuciscus; assembly: GCF_965113295.1. NCBI lineage: Eukaryota > Metazoa > Chordata > Actinopteri > Cypriniformes > Leuciscidae > Leuciscus > Leuciscus leuciscus. The sequence goes on along the minus strand of NC_138725.1, from coordinate 75,676,099 downwards.
TTTATAGAACATACCACATAAAATACATCAGTAAAACCCCATTCCTGAAATTTAAATGTGCTAGCTGCATCCAAAAGAGGGGTGTGAGTTCTGGACAGTTTTACATTTTATGAAAAAAAAAAATTTGAATACATTTTGTAAATTAAAGGTATAGCGGAGGATGTTTTACTTCCTGGTGGGTAGTCTAAACTATTGGTCCTCCTAATTGTCAATCATTCTAGTGAATCAATCAAACTTTTCAAAAAGTGGAGAGGGCGGGTCTTATCTAAAATTTGGAAAGATCCTCCGCTATACCTTTAATTCACAGAAGGTTTGGTGAAGCCACTTCTTTAAACAAGCAAGCATGTTCTTTAAGAGTGTTACATTTACATTTAGTCATTTAGCAGACGTTTTTGTCCAAAGCGACTTACAAATTGGGACTAAATTAAGCAAGTCATCGTGAAGAGGCAAAAAACAACGCAAGAAGTGCTCAAAATAAGTTCAGGCATTATTCAGAGTAGCATAAGCCCGATAAGCGAGAATTTACAGAAAAAAATATATATATATATATATATTTTTTTTTTTTTTTTTTTTTTAATGAGTGCTCACGGAAGAGAAGAGTTTTCAGCTCTTTTTTGAATGTTGTCATGGATTCTGCTTTCCGGATGTGGGTGGGGAGATCATTCCACCAGCATGGAACTGTGAATGAGAATGTTCTGGAAAGTGATTTTTTGGCTCTCTGTGATGGGACCACGAGACGTCGCTCGTTGACCGATCGAAGGCTTCTGGTAGGGACGTAGACTTGTAGGAGTGAGTGGAAGTAGGAGGGAGCTGAGCCTGTGACAGATCTGTAAGCAAGCGTCAATGCCTTGAACTTGATGCGAGCAGAGAGAGGTAGCCAGTGCAGTGAGATGAACAAAGGAGTGACGTGGGCCCTCTTGGGCTCGTTGAAGACAAGGCGAGCTGCAGCGTTCTGAATCATTTGTAGAGGTTACAATTAATGTTTATTTTGATCCATTGATCCATTGCACGCTTCATTTATCCAATAAAATGTCATTTCAGTTTTATTAAGATTTTAAAGTTTGTTAACTTTCTCTGCTGATGTCTTAAAATGAGTACTTTGGGACTGGCTGACAGTACATCTTGACATTTGTCTGACCATGGTATTGAAAGATCTCTGGTAATTTATTCCAACCAAAATGCAACGTCTGCCCAACGTTGGAGTTTGATGTTAAGACAACAGTGTGCTTTGGGGTCAACCTGTTTTTCATTTTCAACCAAAATTTAAATGTCTGCCCAACGTTGAAGTCCAACGTCTTAATGTTACTTTGACTTTAAAGAGGAATCAAACTGACAGAGATAATGTAAGTTATATATCTTTATTTTTGAAGTGCACTTTCAAAATAATGAATTTTTATTGCTAAAATAAAAGTTTAAAATCAACAAACATTTTAGAGAAATCATTCAAGAATGAATAACATGAATTTTAAAAAGAGACTTGATAGAATTAACAGATTCAAGTAAACTAGATTTGATTTAATAGATTTGAATGAACTGAAATGCCTGTAGGAAACTACAGTAGCCAAATGTAACTGCAATCACATATATTCTGGACGCACAACAAATCTAAAACTGTAGTCATCAGGACAGGGGTTAGGCAGGCCCATACTGCTGTTATTTGGAATCACTGCCATGCTGTTTTTGAATTCTTGGACATGAAAGACATTGTTTTGATTTTTACAGGTGAGAATCAATCTGTTGCTGAAGCGAATGGTGTTAGTGTAATAGTTCTGATTGCCACTTGCGAGGAACCTTGCAGTAGGAAAAGATTTACATGAGACACCGTAGTTAGAGCATTCCTGAGCATTATGAAAAACCTGGGCTTGCCACTGGACCACCTTCTCTTTGTAAAGAGCACTAGGGTGTGCAGGAGTGGAGAAGGTAGGAACTTGAATTCTGATAGGTTGGCCAAACCTGTCATATTCATAGTTGTTATAGCGCCGGTGATTGATAGTTGGGGTTGTGTCATTGATAAATACACTCCACTCATTAGCAGTGTAGATTCTGGGCAGATAATCATTACTCGTGTTGTCAATTTTATTCCTGATCTTAGAGAAAGGCAGAGCATTGAACTGAAAACCACTGAGCAGACCAGTTAGGTACAGTTTCTCATGATTCTTATGGAGAACACTTGAGGAAAATTGTATTTCATACAGTTTATCCATTGAGATCAAGAGGAAGCGGATGTGATTCAGGAGGCTGGCCTGTTGTTCTGAACTAATTTCATCACCTTTGTCTTGGATCCATCTCTCCAGAGCTTCAAGAAGAAAAGCTTCATCCTTCACAATCAGGTCTGAGCGCTGCAGCAGAGCGTCCATCATGTGAAAGGAGATGGTGCTCCACAGCGGAGAGCTTATGAGGAACTCACAGTTCCAGGAGAGATACTGAAGGACATTCTCCTGCAGAACAAGGTCACCTGTGCGGACGCCATACTCGTACATTGATAGCTGTGTCTGGAAGGTGTTGTCTTCTGGAAGGAGGGAAGTGAAGATCCTGCCAACATCCTCCATAAGCGTCTTCACTCCAAAGATAAATGACAGCTGATGGAGACACTGAGCCGAAGTGATGGAAACATCAATCTGACGAGTGTACAAATACCTGAGAAAAACAGTTCTGACACTGTAAGCATCTGAATGTAAGCGTAAGAATTATGATATGCACGATTCAAAGCAACATTCTCGATGAATTGAGACAATTGGAATTTGAAGTGATCTTAATAAATGTACCTGAGAAAAGCAGAGACATGAGGATGGCACGCCTGGCTGGCATCCACTGTGAGGTTTCTGGACTCATTTGTTATGTTTAGTTCTGGATAAATCATGAGGATCATACGGTGCACACAAAACGCCAGCTCTGCCTCTTCACTGAGGTCTCGTACTTTAATGCTGAAATCACAACCATCTCCACTGTCAAACAGAAGACCAAGATCATCAGACAAACCCAGACTGTTATCCACAGAGAACTGACGATTGCTGGTTATGTTTTTACCTGCAAGAAAATGTAATAAAAGAGGTTAAAACAATAGAAATAATAGAAATACAAGTGGGCAACTGCAAATATATCTAGTAGATGAATTTCTTACCAGTATCGCAGGTCACTCCTGCATCTTCTTTATGTGAGCAGTCAGTAACACCCCAGCCTTTGAAGCTGCAATCAGACAATGAGCTTTCTGAACCTTTACAGTTCATGTCATCCAGCCAGATTGGACCAGAGCCTTGAAAAATCAATACAATTGTGGTTTAAAAAATAAGACAATTATTGTTATTATGGTGTGTAACAATAAAATGGACTGAGGATCATATATACCTTCACCATATTGTCCTCCAGCCGTAATTGAGATTGCCCCAGGAAAACCCATCTGACGACACACCACTTGTGCTTCGGCCAGGTCCCATCCGTCATCACAAACTGTTCCCCACTGTCCATCATGATAGATCTCCACACGACCAGAAGAAGGAAGATTCCCCACCAATCTCACTCTGCCCTCCTTTGCTGGCTGCTTTGATGTGTAACCTTCATCCAGCAGCAAAATATTAAAAGATAAAAAAATATGCATTTAAATGCATTTGTTGTTCAACCTCAGCTAACTGTGCATTTGTTGTTGCAACAGGAAGACATACTGTATTTGGTTGTAAAATTCCAATAGACCAATAAACGCTGTAGATTACATTTAACGTAAACAATACATTGCAATGTTCACATATTGTAACATTGTATACATTTTTTTAAAACTCATGAAAATCTTGTAAATACAAATACTGCAAACAATGTGTTTTATATAAAAAAAGAAAGAAAAGGTTTACTAACCAAACGGCGTCCAACGTTGTGCTGAAACATGAAGAAACAGTAGAGGCAATAGAAGATACATGATTCTCCTCATGCTGGAAATATTGCAAACAGCAGAGACAGGAACAAGATTCTCAGCTGAATGAGTTACAAAACGTCTTGCCTTTCCTTTAAATAAGGACCAAATCAGGTCAAATATTGTGAAACTTGTATCAGACGCTGTGTAATCATATTCGAGGGCTACCATAAGTTTCATTTCATGAAAAGGCTACATTTGAGTTTCAAGTTTCATTACTGCAAAACGTGAATTTAAACAAGAACTGTCTGTCAGCATATTCTGGGCATGCAGTGCACGCGAGACCAGTCCAACTAAATTCACACAATACAGAAAGTAAGTTAAAACTAAGTTCATTTAATTTGTTAGCCACCTATTGTCCCAGTCACAGCCTGAAGAGGCAGTTCCCAGCCTTCAGTGCCTCTGATCATGGACAAGAAGGACACCCCCAGCTCTTTGCTGCCAAGCTAATTCTGTTAGAAAGCCTGTTCACTGTATCTCTTGCAAAGGCGGTTGAGCACTGCTTGATTGTGATTTGACTCTTGATCACCAAGAGTTGTCAGATCTTGCTTTTCCCCCCTCTTCTTCCAACCTTCCCTTCTTCTCAAGTTTTCGAACATGTGATATATGCAATTTCATCATCTTGCTTAGAGACTACTGTAACTCTGTATTATAGAAACTCCTCTACCCTGGCACGACTCAAGACCATCTAACATGTCCTGTCACCTGTCAACGGGTGGGATATATTAGACAGCAAGCGAACAGTCAGTTCTTGGATTTCATATGTTGGAAGCAGGAGAAATGGGTAAGCGAAAAGATCTAAGTGACTTTGACAACGGCCAAATAGTGACTGCTAGACAATTAAGTCAGATCATCTCCAAAACGACTAGTCTTGTGGAGTGTTCCCGGTATGTAGTGGTTAGTACCTACCAACAGTGGTTAGTACCTACCAGTATTGGGAAGTGTTGCAAGGAAGGACAACTGGTGTACCGGCCTCAGGGTCATGGGCACCCAAGGCTCATTGATGCCGGCCCGATTCACATAGAAGAAGACAATTTCACATGTTAAATTGCTGAAAAACATCATGCTGCCCATGATAGAAAGGTGTTAGAACACAGTGCATCTCAGTTTGCTGCACATGGGGCTGCGAAGCCAAAGATCAGTCAGAAAGCCCATGAAAACCCAGTTATACCACTATTATGAAGACTGAAGAAGAATGCCTGGTCTGGAGAATCTCATTGTCTTTTAGATCAGGTGGATGGCCGGGTGCATGTGCGTTGTTTACCTGAGGAAGAGATGGCAGCAGGATGATCTGGGCAATATTCTGCTGGGAAACCTTGGTCCTGGCCTTGATGTGGATGTTACTTTGATACAGTACGTACCACCTACTTAAAGGGATGGTTCGGAGTAAAATCAATCTAGGGTCCTTTGCACCATGACCTCGAACCAAACAAATAAGGATGTAGTCAGTGTAACGAAGCCCAGTTCCAGGAATACACTAATATTTTGTTGGTAGTACCAGTTTGCAACAATTATTAGTTAACACTAAGTTGTTAACACTTCGGAAAAAAATTATAATTTGTCGTTCGTTACACTACATCCTTAAGCATCGCTTTCTGCAAAGACTTTTACGTGCTTTTCCCAAATAACAGAAGCATGAGCCGTCAGGCAAGTGTTATTTAAATAAACTCCTGATGTACTTACAAACTTTCCAATGCCTCGTTTTATGAGTACAGAACCTATTTGTACTACCTTATAAGTTTGGTACCATTCTGGGCATTATTAGTGGGGTAATTTACGAGATACATCATAGGGATCCTATGATGCGCCTGCACTAAGTCATCCGGCTGATATCTCTAAATAAGCTCTAACTTTAATAATGTTCAACCAAGGGGGAAAAAAAAAAGGATTCTAAGGGGGTGTTTGGCTCGAGGTCATGGTGCAAAGGACCCTAGGTTGATTTTTGTCCGAACCATCCCTTTAAAGTGTTCCCTGATGACAAGGGCCTCTTTCAGCAGGATAATGCACCCTGGCACACTGCAAATATCGTTCAGGAATGGTTTGAGGAACATGACAGAGTTCAAGGTGGCCTAGAAATTACCATTGCTGTGTAGATCACTTACAAATAGTAGTCGGTTACTGATTCCAGATTACATGACAAAATTTGTAGTTAGTAACATAATCCATTACAATACATTTAAAGTTATATAATTAGACTACTTTTAGATTATTTTTGACCAAACTTGTTTATCACATTCATTTGATTAGGATAATCTTGTACCACATTGATATAAAAACACAAAGAGAAAGAAAATATTTTCCATTCTTTTTTTATCAACACCATGAAGTGCATTAAATATTATATTACCGTACATCAGGGTTCCCCAGACTCATGGTGGAACTGCAGGGGGGTTCGTGAGTATCATGAAAATCTATTAAAATATTAAATAACAAAATAAAAACTCACTACAAAAGATAAAAAAGATCATTTGTTTAATTGCTAGATAATGGTTAGATATGCAATGCTGCAATTTTGTGAAAACACTTGTTAAAAGCTAGATGATTTCTGTAAACCCAGCAGCCAAATGCTGTGTTGGGTCTCAGTTTTGTTTTCAGTGATATCACATGACTAGTGCGGTAACATGACTAATGGCTGGTCTGTGAGCGTGATTCCACAAACCAGGACGTATACTGTATATTAAGATGTAGACTTTTATAAAAATAAACAAGAAACAAAATAAGTAGTAGGGTAAATAAATGATGAATAATTTACTGCCATTGTGAGAACAAAATGTAATCATGCAATCACAAAAAAATCATTTTAGTCTGATTACAAGTATTTTAAAAATTAATATACTCTAATTACAAGTAGTTAATTTCTTTAAATCTGACATAATCCAGATTACATGTAATTAGTTACTACCCAGCACTGAAGATTTCCCAGATCTCAGTCCGATTGAGCATCTAAGGGATGCGCTGGACCAACAAATCCAATCAATGGAGGCCTCACATTGTAACTTGCTGGACTTAAAGGACCGGCTGGTAATGTCTTGGTACCAGATTCCATAGGACACGTTCAGAGGTCTTGTGGAGTCCATGTCTGCATCCGAAAATGTAGGCAGTGACTTGTTGCCTGGTTGTCCTATCAGGCAATGACTTTGCAGGCTGCATTTGCGCACTAAGGTTCCTTACAAAACTGATTTCGGACAGACTTCTGAGACTGTAAAAAATAGTCCTGTAAAAAAACGGTAAACTACTGTTAGCTGCGGTTGCCAGCATCATACTGTAAAAATACGGTGTTTTACTGTTATACCGTTTTGTCAGCTATAGTATAAAACATTTTATAATAATAACAAATATAACAATAATAACAGTTTTATACTGTAGCTGACAAAACGGTATTTAGATTTTTACGGTATGATGCTGGTAAGCACAGCTAACAGTAGTTTACCGTTTTTTTTACAGGATTATTTTTTACAGTGCATGGTTTAATGATCTACAGCAAAATAGAGCTAGCTTTGATGAAAACTAAGTGAGTATTTAATTATTACAATAGTAATTTCTCGCTAGAAATGACATAAGTGGAAAACATTGATCAAAAATGTACAACAGATGACCAGCCGCAACTTTCAGACGCCATCTTTATTTTTCTAGCTCAACTGTCACAGAATGGAAAGCACAGGATTGTGGGATATCAAAGGCAGCAAAGGATACATCTATGCTGCCTTTAAAAATCCATCAGATGAAGGGATCTCTGGAGACAGGAAGTGAAACTAACATTGCATTTGGACATGCCTTGATGCCTTTATATCTTGGAATATGCCTCCAAAGGCAGCATTTATCAGTTTTCGGACACAGCTCATGTTTCGATGACACAGCTCATGTCTCGATGCATAAGAGATGTTTTGGCATCACAGGGGGACCTACATGATATTAGGAAAGTGGTTTTAATGTTGTGGCTGATCAGTGTAAGTGACTCTTACCTCTTCCTCCTCTAGCAAGCCCTTTGGTTCTGGTTTCCAGTTCCGGATTGATCTCATGATACTGTCCTGCCTCTTGGCCCCAACCTCACATCTTGATTCCCCCCTCTGGCCTGTCTACTCTTCTTGGACGGCCTTCCCCTTGCCGGAAGGAGTTTGCTCCAGGACTCCAAGGCATGCACTCTAAACGATATTAAATTCTTAAAAGTCAATGGTTCCCAATCCTGGTCCTGGAGGACCCCAGTACTGCACAAAAAGTGTTCAAAATCGCCCCCTATACCCTCATTCACTATTCCCTACAGTACTCCACTAATCAGCTGAAGGAGTGGATGAAAATGAGTGAATAAATTCGGACACTGAGTGAGTGCGCCGGTGTTTGCTGTTTAATAATCATTTGAAACTTAGCAAACTGGCAGCTCCAGTAGTAATGAAAAGATTCAAAATAAAAATTAGCATGTATAAACCGTAATATACAATTTAATAATCAATTAAAAAGGAATTTATACCTGTATTATATTACCCTGGCTGTAGCCACATTGGAAAAGCAGTTTGGAAAATGGATGGATGGATGATTCAACTGCGGCGCCATCTTCTGGTCAGACGCGTGAATTCATCCGGCCTTTGACTCTCACAGTGCATTATGGGTATTATCTACTCTAGCAGCACCAGGATTGGGAAACACTGAGTTAACTGATTGTTTGAGTTGGACATACCAAAATAAATGTCTACAAATCTAACAGTTAATTTTGTCGAACATTTACAGCTTAGGGGTTTTTTTGTTTTGTTTTTTACAAAAAGAAACTAGTATTTGACTAACAAATTAAATTTTGAAAATATACTTAATACTTTTGTTAAATTTCAATAAAAATATTTGAGAATGGAGAAATTAATCTGATCAGTTTCAAGGATCATAATTATTACTTATTTCAAACCATTATTATTCATCTTTAACAAAAACTTAAGATATTGAGTAGGATGGACATAAGTGAAACAATCAATTGGTTAATCTTGCTGACAGTTGAAACACACTATCATCTGACACAACAACCCAGCAGCTTCTAAAATGTTTGTTAACATGTTTGTGTTAAATTCCAGAAAATCTAGTCTTAAAAATATGGTATTTTACTATGTCAGCAATGAGGAATGTTACTTAACAAACTTTGTTAATAAGCGATATATAAATATAGGTGACTTGACTTACTGTAGCGTTGTTTACTATTCGTTTGTACAGTATTCTAGTTTACTATACTTACTGATATACTATACAGATTGTTCAAGGTTGTGTCAGGGAATGAAAAAACGCTTAGAAAAAAACGTCCAAGTCTCTATGAAAACCCCAAATATAAAATTTTGCCATTTTGTTACACAATTATGAATGAATAAATGCATCAACTCTGTCTACAACCACACTGTTTGTGCAGCATTTCCTAGTGAATGTGATTATTTTTAATAATAATAATTATTGTTTTAGAAACATCCCTACAGTAAAACCATATAAACAGACTGATTATAACAATTAGATCAAATAAATTCAGGTGCACTAATAGCTTTCTTAAAAACCTTCAATCTGTTGTTTTCAGGAAGGAAAAAAACAGCAACAACAAATAAATAGCTGTGGCACATTAATGGAAATTAACATTCATCATTCTGTGACGGATCAGTTTGTTTTTTAGATTTCATTTTAAAAGTAGCTGAAAATCTTAAGACATTGATCAATAAAGTAAAAAACAAAAATGCATGATTAAAAAAAATAAAAAAAGACATTCACAAGACCACATGGCAACCGCAATAATGTGTGTAGTAGAGTAAACTATTTTATGCATATTCTATAGTCTATCACTTCACTTCATTCTGTTACATTCATTACACTGTGAGTACAGTACTGGCGTGAAACCACTTATAGGCCGTTGCTGAAAATGGTAGTGAGAAAAACAAAAACAAAGAAATAAAAACTCTTGATGAAGGCTCAGATAAGTCTCAATACAATTAAAGAGTCAACATGTCCTAATTTCTTCAGTCTCTATAACCACAACCACATTTTAAGCAATGTCTGCCAATAGTCATTTGGCATTATTTGAACGTCATTGAACTATTTCAACCTAAAGACACCTCAATGTCCACGTCTAGATGTACGTCATCTAGACGACGGTATTTACCAGTCCTTGGCACGTATTTACCTCCAGACAATCCCTTAGACACTAAATGAATTCAAGTCCTTCATACTTCACATCTCCAATCTTAGTTTCAGGGAGCAAGACTCGGCCGTCCAGGGTGAATGCCACAATGTAAGTGGCAATTTTCCCAGCATCCTCCTCAGACTTCAGGGCAACAATAATCTGGTCATCCGTGTTGGGGACAAACTTGAAGGACGAAAAGCCGTGTGTAGGGTTCAGGGGCCCGACGTTTCTCGCTTTAATGTCCTGGAAGTCTGGGGAGCAGCTGAGCATAAGGTTGGTGCCGCGCCGCTCATCCGCCGTCTCGTCGTAGCGCTCGCTGCTAGCACGCCGCGGCAAGAAGAACCAGCGCTGCAGTGTGTCGCTCCAAGCTGCAGACTCATGTATGAGGTACCCTGAGAGGACCGTAGAGAGGAAATGAGCATTTAATCTAAGAGACTGAGTACTAGTGAATCTCTGTGTCATACAAGCCATATTTTACCCTAAATTGAGAAAATAAATAAATAAATTATTTTTCACATTTTCCATGAAGAAAATGAAGCCTATTTTCATTAACAATAAAGGGTCCACAACACATGGGATTACATTTTCCTTGATCTTTCGGAGACACTAAAGCCTGATGTTCCTTAAAAATATATTCTAACTTTCATTATTCAACAATAATGAGTGTAGTCCAGTGTAAATTATATTTAGTAAGACTAATAATGCCAAATTGGGCAAAAGCCAAAAGCCACTTCCCTATCCACTTTCCACTCTGGCTCACAGTCTGTGTGATGTAATTTTTTGCCATCAGTAATGTCCGCACAGCACGATTTGTGTGTCAGAGTGGACAATTTATCACTGTAAAGCTTCTTTAAAGAAATGTGTACTGTATAAAGCACTATATAAGTAAAGATTGTAAACTAAGGTCCTCTGGGAACCTCTCCATCCGTGCTTATTGTCAATGGAGTGTTCCTCTCAAAGGTAGAAATTAAAACAAGCTCATTCGCCCAAAAAGATTATTCTAGGTTCATTTTGACGAATTTGAAGTCCTGCAAGTAGATTGTCACTGCTATGCTGCAATAAAGTTCTCATTCATCGAGATCTTTGATGTCCTCATTATTTTTGTCTAACATGAGTGTACTTTGAATGGCTTGTGCGCTCAACTGTGCACTAGACAGAGCGGAATGCGGAAAATTAAGTATTCCCGGACTTTGGGAATATAAATACAGCATAAATATAATTTAGTATAAAAAATCCCCTAAAAATACAAAACATTAAATAAAAAACATTATCAAACTAAAATATAGTACATTCATTTCATTGACAACAAAAATTAGCTAATTTTTGACCGACACGCAAAGAACACCAGAGGGTTAAAACTATAAGAGCTATTAACACAGAAGTTCTTGGGAGAGTAATGTCCCTTTTAAAGTACCAAGCATTACAACATTTACTGCTCACTACAAATACACACTGCATGTGAGTGAATGTCTGCCGCTTACCGGGCGGACTGATGCCTGCGGCTCTGCGGAGAGAGTTGTACTTGGGAACCCAGTTGTGGTGCTGTACATCTCCATGGATTCCCACCACTTTCACCCACTCAGGATTGTCATTCAGCACTTCTCCACTGGTGGTGGTCCACTCCTTCCCCAAACCCCCCACATATAGATGCTCGTCCTTCACTGCAAGCCACTCTGCCTTAAACCCTAGGTAAGAGAACGCCAAAGAAGAAACCACAACTGAAATCAGATATCATGTAAATTGCTTGCTTTGAATTTGATTCATTATTTGACATATTTCAGCAGTTTCTGACCATTACTCTAAAGTCAGCTCATGCTGGCTTAAGGGTGGTAAATTAAAATGCCCCGATTATGCTTTTTTTCTGGAATGTACCTTTCATGCGGTGTGTAATTTAGTCATTTGTGTATGTCAAGGGTCTGCAAAGTTTCAAAGATCGAAGTGCACAATAAATTAAGTAAATGTCTCATTCAAAAGAAAGAGCTGATTCTGAACTGCCTGAAAGGAGTCATCAGTAACTATATTCTTCACTGGCTGGCTGCAAACAATGTCTACTTTGACCTACCCTTTAACACTGTAGTTGCAGCTGAGGCTGGAAAAGTTTGGTTTATGCTGTTGACATGTCGAGAAGATGCTGTTTTCTGCACTGCGAAAGTAAATCCACTTTGATGCACTTCCAAATGAAAAGGACTCGGGCTCGAATTGACACGGTAAAACCAATGCTATCGTTACTGTTCGTGTCACTGTGTGTATAATTGCTGAGGAAGAGCTGAAATTGAGATATGGTAATGGCCGTTTGGTTACTGACATGTGCTGTAAGTGGTTGACCAATTACAATAGACTGAGCCATATGACCAATCAGAGCAGAGTAGACCAATCATTGAGTCATCTGACCAGTCAGAGCAGAGTAGACCAATCATTGAGTCATCTGACCAATCAGAGCAGAGTAGAACAATAATTGAGTCATCTGACCAATCAGAGCAGAGTAGACCAATCACTGAGTCATCTGATCAATCAGAGCAGAGTAGACCAATCATTGAGTCATCTGACCAATCAGAGCAGAGTAGACTAACTGATCAATCAGAGCAGAGTAGACCAATCATTGAGTCATCTAACCAATCAGAGCAGAGTAGACCAATCACAACAGACTGGGTAATTTGACCAATCAGACCTTGAATAATAGGGGCACTTCAATATATTTCCTCAAAACTAGAAGGCTGGTCAAACAAAGACAGCAATGCATGTTTGTTTGGGGGCAGATTAAAAGGTAATCATTCTCAAGGCTCTCAAGTCCATGGAAATTCTGGATGGATCTGAGAGAGGTCATAGCACCATCTTGGTGAAAAAAAAAAAAGGTACAATAGAAACACTAACCTTTTGACACAGAGCCATCCCCATCTGGCAGTATGACCCAGGGCACCGCCTTAAGTCCTTCTATGTTATAAACTACGCCCGTACGATCATCCACGCTGTACAGTTTGCCATTAAACACCACTAATTCGGAGAGCTCCATGCCCCGACCCTTCTCTGCCAGGTGGCTTTCCAAGACCACCCTTTCCTGATCCCATTCGACCGCCACTGTATCTCCACTCTCCGACACCAGGAGGTGACCCTTTAGCATGTAGCTAAACCAGGTCAGCTTCTTGTCACTGAGAGAGTTTGTGTCCAGGTCAGCAATGACCCCTATCCGGTAGCGCGTGCCCTGGGCCGTGCGCTCTGGTGGACTGAGGGGGTAGGTGTCATTGTAGTGGTCCTCCAACTTCACCTCATGATGATTTAACTTGGAGTCATGTCTGCCACTAGGATGGGGGTGAAAGGGCAAAAGCTGCATGTAGATGAGGAGGACAAGGGTTAGCGCTGATGCTACCACCACGATGGCTCTCCACTTGATGCGGAAGCGGGGGTCTGTGGTGTTGGTCATGGAAGCCAGCATCGGGAGCCCTCCAACAGAGATGCGCAGAGAGTTCATAGGCTCATTATGGTTGAGAAGTGCATAGCCTGGAGAAACAGGCATTAGGGAGGGACGGCAGCCACACCTACACAGGGAAACAGAGAGTATAGGTAGGGTCAACATGACACTTTTACAGACTCTTACGCACCCAAAATATGTACAATATCCCGGACATCGAGTGAGTGAGAGAGAAAGCCTGATTTCACCTGGTATTAAGCTGCGTTTTTGGTGGACCAAGTGATCAGCCAAGACGTACATGTACTGTTACCGTTACCAGGTATTATTACACAGCTCTGTGGAATACTTGATTCTGATTGGTCAATCGCTCCATCCAGCGGTATGTCATTTCCTGGTAAAAACTGATAACACAGGCTCATCCGGGTTACTGAAATCGGTGCTATACGTTTGCTAGGAACGTTTTTTTTTCCTCATGGAAGTTTTGAGTTTGGTGAGCTAATAAAATATTAAAGCTCAAATCAATATTTTGTGTACAGTTAATTAATTATGTCATCCGGTTATTGCAGACTCAATCTCTCGTTTCATACAAACGCAGCTGCCGCCATTTTGTGACGATTGTTTTGTACACTGTATTAGATTATAAGATAACAAACAGATACGACTATAAAACAGATTCATCTTAAATCAATATCTCTTATCCCCATAATTATTTATTATATATATATATATAAATAAACAAACCCATGTTTAGTTTAAGTTTTAAATTCCCCTTAAACCTGTTTAGCAACCTTGTTTCTTCTCAGTTGCTTCCTTTAAAGGGATACTTCACCTCTGGAAAGATGAATGTGTATTTAAAATGGGTCATTTATGTAGAAGAAATGTGAAATTATTTTTGAATTTGGAGCTTTCTAGACTGAGAAAAGACAGACATTTTTTTTTGGCTTATGTGGATGAAAGACAACCACTCCCAGAATGCACTTGCTTCGCTGCTCTACGAGGCCACTCCCAAGCCGCACCGGTAAGAGAGCATAATTTAAAACAACAAGGCTAGGCTACTAGTGAGTCTCCGTGACGAGTCTGCCCGGGATTTTGAGATCGCCCAAAATGTCTGGGATTCAGATTTTGCGCTTTACAGTCGCCATTCATTATATTTACTGTGGCGAGCAGGACGAGGCTGAGGGCCGCGGGAGAACGGCGCGAGGCCGGTGGAATGATTACTGAGACGCACCGGTCTCGTATCTCTCACGGAGGAGCGGGAATTTTCTTAGCAATGTTAAAACGCACATCAACCGATCACTTGTTTTAGTGTTCATATAAACACTACATTCAGATTCACCAATCGGAATGAATTCAGTTAGACTGAAACAAAAGGTGTGCATGTAAACAATGAATGGCGACTGCAGAAAGCAAAAGCCGAATCCCGGACATTTTGGACGATCTCGACGGCCGGACATGTCCGGGAAAAAGAGGATGGTAACCCCTACTACTCAGCTTTCTCCACAGAACAAGAGCCTGTTAGCTTAGCTTCCAATGAAAGACGGCTGACACTATGTGTACATTCTGTGAGTGAGATCCCACCCTCTATGGGCGGATTGAGAACATGCGGGACAGCTCCTCCTACAGGCTGTAGTCTTTAGCCTCTGGCCAAAAAAATCATCCGATGACGCAAAATGACGATTTTTGCGTCATCTGAGGATTTTTTCCAGACAAAAAATACATAAATCTCTCGTCTCAGGGGGATATGAGGGGGGAAAGCACGGTAATTCGAAAATACTACAGGTTTTCTACTAATACAAAGCTTAATGCTAAATCCTGAAGTATCCCTTTAACTGTCAGTCTTAGCCACTGTATTCTTTGACACAAACAGGAGCAAAGGTTAGAAATGCACAGATGGCTATTTCCATCTCTCCTGCATGACTCCTCTTCTAAAGTTTCTAAACAACTAATATAATCCGGGAGATTCTCAAATAACACCTTTTTCTAAGTTTAAAGGTTTAAAAACAGACAATTGCACCAATAACAAAAATTACAAGCAAGTGTTAAAACAGTCCTACCTAAGACACAACAAATTTCAGACCCAAAGCACCAGACACTCACCAACTTGTCAAACTCTGACAGGATCCACTGAGGCCACGGCAACACTTAGCGTAGGAAATGAACAATGTTGACGTGGAGGTAAGGAGTGGCTTGGCGAACGGACAGTAGGCAAACAGGATGAAAACAGGTACAGCTGGATACCACAGTCAGCTAGTCAGTTTAAGAAGTTTGCCACAACTCTCACTTTAAAATAATTGTTAGCAGCAGCCCTGGTCTTATCTATAAGTTTGTAATGTGCATCACCCCAGTAATACAGGACTATACCTGAGGAATGTAGTCTGTTAACAAGTTGAAATGTTATATTTAACAACTGAAAGTCTAAAATAACTACTTCTCTTAATATACATGGACGAAGGAAATGCTTAAATAACCTATTGAAGCTATTAAATACATAAATTATTCTGCATAATTGTTCAAATGAATGGCACTGTATAACATCACGTGTCCCTTCATATACTAAATGATTTCATAATAAAACTTTGTGTCTCACTGTAGTTAAAATGACACATATTATTAACTCAGGAATGTCATCAATTCTTGTTCAATATTTGGCAAGTTCAAAACACTCTTTGCATTTCTAAACTTGGCAATGACTGAATTTTGCATATCTGATCACAAAGATAAGGGTTCAACAAAACTGCTAAATATTTATTTGTATTGCATTTAGTTTCCATTTATTTGATGACTGACCGTGACTCTCATGTTGGTCTTTGTCCACAAATAGCAATCGATTTCTTTAAAGATCAAATGTGTAAACTCGGCCGATGAACTCTGCATCAGATGGCATGTGTTTGATTTATTTCTAATCACATTTTATGTTTTTTATGTTTTAAATACATTGTTTTACGTGTATTTTTAAGTGTTTCCTGGTTGTGCACCAAAACTGAAAAGAAGATTTGTAGATGTAATGGAGAGTCCAGACATTCAGACAGTTTTAATTAATCATTTCACCATTTGTATAACGTTAGATTCTCTCCAACTAAGAGAGTTCTTTCCCTGGATTATTCAGCAGTAACGTCGTAAATAACCACAAATAAATACAGTTTTATCAGTTGAGAATTTTAAGAATAAAAGTTTAAGAATGAAAGCTAGTCAAGGACTAGGATTATTTATATATTTAACAATACAAAAATACAACCAAGTGGCTATTTATGGATTTAATAATACAAAAATACAACCAAGTAGTTAAGAAATTCATTAGCAGTTGAACTAACTGCCAAAATCTTTAATCACGTGATGTAAACATTTAAACTGCTGGACCAATCAGAGAGTGCTTATCTTCCTGAATCAATCTGACATTTATTAATCAAAGATAAAACACATTATTATTATACAATTATATTTACCTACCTGTTCGGTCTAATGATTATCTGTTCTAAATGCGCTGCAAGTAGTTAAACAAAACATTTAACAAGAGTCCATCTATTTCCCCCAACATTTACTACTATCTCACATATTCATATTATGAAAACATTGCCTATAAAGGAATGACTTTCAAACGACATTTACAGTGAAGGTATTTCTCTATTTTAATACATTTGCATGTTATTTCACAAAGTCAGTGTTTGCTTGGCCCACATGACAGTGCCATGTCTATCTTTAAAGCTTCTGCATGAACACAGTGCAGTGTTGTCGTCCTCTAGAGCTGAAAGTGTTTGAAAGCGGACTCTACTTACTGTCGAGTGGAAGACAAGGCTTGAAATGAACCAGGGAATGAACTTGATGATCAGTTTAGATCGCGACTCGGGAACTACATATCATTCCTCACGGGTCCATTCAGCAGTGAGTGCGCGCGACCCGTGCACTTCCGCAATCGGGGGCGCGGCTGCGCGCTCGAACCAGCTCTTTCCGCTCATGTATGCGTACATTTTACGCAGAAATGCTTGAAATAGAACGAGACATTTGCATTATAGCAATGCTTTAAAACCACACGTTCAATTATGTAATCAGTCAAATAAGAAAAAGTGCCAATTAAAAGGTGCCAGGAGTGTAATACAAACTGTGTATGGCTTTCTTTATTCTGCTCAAACATGTACTCTAATGTGATTTTACAAGACACGACTACAGTTTTATTAACATGAATTTATCGTCATGAATTTTGTGTAGAAATATGCATTTTATTTCTCCACTAAATTCATTGAACAATGCAACTCAAGGCATCTACCAGCAGGGGTTGTAACTTGCACATGCCAACCTTGGATATCTAATAGAGTAGTTTGATATCTAATAGAGATTGAGACCTCTCTGATAAATGCATACTAGCATTTAATTAATAATTAATTATATATTTAGATTTTAGTTGTGCAACTTTAGGCTTGACACAGCAAAAATATTAATGCAAGTTAAAAAATTTTTAACAGTAATTTTACAGACATGCAATATTTAGGGTAATGTGAGGGGAAAATGCCCCACTTAAGAGCAGTGCATTTACTTTTAAATATTAACATATTTAGATATACGTTTAACATGGGGAGGGGCATCAGACTCCAATGTTGAATGACTAAATAAAACTTCAAATTCTCAAATTCATACAATACATAGTTGAGTACAAGTGCATAGTGTATAAGTGCGTTATTTGGGACACAACTCAAGTCTTTGTTAACAGACAGAACCAACTGTTTATTGTGCATCATTTCCTTACAAAAAGAAAAAAGAGAGAGAATGTTGCAATAACTGCTGTTACAATAACAGTTGCAGAGGAAATCAACAGAAAGACAAAATCATGTGCGATGACAGAACTGTGAAAAACGTTAACGAAAAACGTCACTACCTTAAGCAAAAAACACAAAGAGATTTAAAAACGTTCAATTTAGTGGTAAACTTAGATAAGGTTTCTTTTTTCTATTTTAGGAAAATGAAGAGAACCAAAAAAAAAATCATTCTAAAACAGTCAATGCAGAAATAGTCAATGTTGAAGCAAATTTAATTTGCCTAATAAGGCACAATTTCAATAGGAAGAGGTAGAAATCTTGCAGTGAATTTGGCCTGACATAAAGAGCACATTTTTAAAGGTAAACTGCTAGAAGTCATCAACAATATTACATTTTATGATTGTTTAACACTTCAAAAAACTCAGGTGCTTAAAGTTTACAAAAAATAAGGCTTATCATCCACACAAAGCCTATTGTCTGTCACAAATACAAATTAAAGCACGTGTTTACAGTAGTTTATCATTTCATACCTCCCCAACATCAGTATAACTATTCATCAGTTATCTATCCCAGCCTCGGTAAAGACCAACAGCCTCAACATCCTCCGTTAATAAAGCCATTTGGCAATAGATTTAGTGCATACTTTTCAACAAATGTGATGCAAGGCAACGCTGTGTTTTTAAGGAATTACTTCATTGTGGTAATGCATTTGGCACACAAGAGTCTGTTCACTTTCTGTTGTTTCAAATATGTTATGGAAACAAACATATCTTTAAGGAGTTATGGTAAAGCTTAATGTGATTGTGTATTAAGCAACTTCTATGTTTCATTGATGTAAAAATGGCAGCTGGTGTAGAATATATTTGTAAGAATCAAATTTGGGGGAGCCCAGGGTTAAGTTTAGCATTCGCATCCAAACTAAATAAAAAATAAATAACTTTTTCAAACTTGAAAATACACACTTGCAAAGCACACCAAGTGTCAATCCCAGGTCACAATTTAAACTCTTATGGAAAAGAAAAAAAGAAAAAAAACGGCGTGGAGCGTATGAATGCGTCCACACAGACGTGTTAAAATCCCCTCAGTACGCTGGAGGCTGATAGGCGCTCTCTCCCGCAGAGGCCGGGGTGAACGGGGACTGCTGGTAACCGTCTGGAGCGCCGGCGTAGGCGGAGGGGTACGGGGACGTGTGGTCACTGACGGGATCGTTGTAGCCTAGGCCAACATCGGCCAACCCTTGGCGGTACCGTCGATACGCCAACACAGTAAGCAGTCCCTGGAGAAAGAAAGATCATTTTGTTTCAGTTAATCAAATGTACAATGAGGCCATCGGGCAGACACAGGACGTCTAAAGGTCCTGACACACCAAGCGCACGGTTAACCGGCCCAGTTTCTGCGGTGTGTGTTCCACACAAGCGGCGACTTTCTCTTGAATCCAACCCGGAAGTGACTTAGCGCCCTATTTTAACAATGTAAGCGCATGGTCTAAAGCGCACGGCGCAATGCACTCAGGGCGTGTCCGAATCCACTTTTGCTAGTTTAACGACGGGACAAATGGTCGGTGCTCCCGGCGCATGGTCTAAAAGGGTCGGCCCTATTCTCTTAATGAGTAATGTGTGTTTTTGGGCGTAACGTGCAATTAACCAATCAGAGTCTCAACTCCCATTCCCTTTAAAAGCCAGTTGTGCTCGTGCAATGGCGGATTCGCTATTTACATGGAGGAATTTGCAAGCGGAAAGACTGAATGCTTCTCTAGAGAGGAAACGGTTATGCCCGTGCGCAAGGTAAAAGAGCGCAGACCATCTACGGGACAAGCCGGATTCCACCATATCTTTATGTACACTATAATAATCTTTTACATTGTTATCCTTTTATTTTATTTTTAATATTTGGCATGTTTGTGTGCCGTTACACGTCCCTGTGTGTGTAATAAGCAGAGTGTACGCGCGTTCTGGACCCGCTTATAGGCGCACATTACTAATGCGCTCTTTAAATAAAGGAAATACTGCGCCATTGACTTTAGACCAGGTTTCGGTTGGTCAATGGCTGAGTCTATTTGTCTATAGGACGTGAAAATGAAAACTGCATCGAAACTAGCAAAAGCGTTGGGTGTATGATAGGGCCTCTAAACTGCAATACATCGACTGGCCGCTAGAGACAGGCTCCAAAAGAGAGTCAATCCCATAAACCCCCATGTTAAAACTTGTTTCCAGCCTTGTGCAAAAAAAAAAAAAATGGACGTAGTGTGCGTGACGTCACCCGTGGTGTTTCTGAAGAGCATTTTTGAAGCCCAAAGTGGGCGGAGCCGGCCGTCGCCATCTTGGCAGCGCGTCACTCCCGGATAAACCGAAAATGAGCAAAGAGGCGGATTAGCTGAGGTGACGTAACGCTAAAGAGGCGGATTAGCTGAGGTGACGTAACGCTAAAGAGGCGGATTAGCTGAGGTGACGTAACGCTAAAGAGGCGGATTAGCTAAGGTGACGTAACGCTAAAGAGGCGGATTAGCTGAGGTGACGTGACGCTAAAGAGGCGGATTAGCTGAGGTGACGTAACGCTAAAGAGGCGGATTAGCTGAGGTGACGTAACGCTAAAGAGGCGGATTAGCTGAGGTGACGTAACGCTAAAGAGGCGGATTAGCTGAGGTGACGTGACGCTAAAGAGGCGGATTAGCTGAGGTGACGTAACGCTAAAGAGGCGGGTGACGTAACGCTAAAGAGGCGGATTAGCTGAGGTGACGTGACGCTAACAGGCAAACGGCTAGTAGTGACATCAGCTGCAATCCACCTGTCACTCAAGTGGCCACGCCCTTAATTATGCACAACTTTAAGGCTCAATATAATTTAAATGGATGACTTATAAAAAAAATTCACCCCCATAGCAAAATTAGCTATTAAGACCAAAACCAATTTTTGTACCAATTTTTAAAAAGTTGGACATTTTAACATGGGGGTCTATGGGATTGAGTCTCGTTTGGAGCCTGTCTCTAGTGGCCAGTCGATGAATTGCAGTTTAAGTCACCTCCGTGTTGGATTAAAGAGAGAGACAACTTTTTGGCTGAGACGCAACCAACAAGAGGCGGCAGTACACTCCGCTTCCGTCGCCGCTAGTTCTCTAACGTTCGCTTGGTGTGTCGCAGCCTTGATAGAGTGAGATGTGCTCTGCTCACCCAGCTGGCCGTGGAGAAGAAGGAGAAGGCCACCACAGCTCGAGCTGCATCAGCTGGGACGCCTGTTTGCACACTTTTAGACCACTTGTTGGCCAGGACGCAGAAACACACGAACCACAGGAACGTCCACACGGCTGATGAGAAACCGGAGAGAAACTTTATTAGTCATTTCTACCAAAGATATTCAATTCTGTAATCAATTACTCACCCTCATGTCATTCCAAACACAAAAGACTTTCATTCATCTTCAAAACATACAGCAAATGAAGATATTTTAGGCAACACTTTATTTTAAGGTATGCTCTTAGCGTTGATCCTAAAAAGTCAAGTGATAAAGTAAAATAAACACCCACATTTTCATATCTTATCGCAAGACTTGGAATTAACCACTCGATTCATATGGATTCGTTTTCCGACAACTTCAAAGTTTTGGTTGGATAGACTTTCAATGGAGGGACAGAAACCTTTCAGGTTTCATAAAAAATTATCTTAATTTGTGTCTCGAAGACAAAGTGTTGATAGCTTTGGAACGACATGATTCAAATAAACCCCGAAATTAAACCCGTTCATCGTATAAATCGATCAGGATTCGACTCGGATGAAACCACTTGATTCATATATTGGATTAGTCTGAGAACACCTTTATGATCTTCGTGAATCTTCAAAGTTTTAACTGTGTGGATTTTCAATGGAGGGACAGAAACCTCTCAGATTTCATTAAAAATATCTTAATTTGTGCTTCGACAACACACAAAATTCTCATGTGTTTGATCCCACATGATGACAGAATTTAAATGTTTGGGTAACTATCCCTTTAAGAACAAGCGTACATGAGGAACAGAAATATGGTTATTATGACATTAAATCAGTTGTTATGCTGCTAGCAATCTGGAGGAAAAATGTGTGCCGCTACGCCATCTATCTGAGTCCGACACAGGGCTAGTTGGACATACACTACCAGACAAAAGTTTTGGATTAGTATGATTTTTAATGTTTTTAAAAGAAGTTACTTCAGCTCACCAAAGCTGCGTTTATATGATTAAAAATACAATTTTTTTTATTAAATATTATGACAATTTAAAATAACTGTTTTCTATGGAATATATTGTAAAATGTGATCAAATCTGTATTTTCAGCATCATTACTCCATAATATGTAACATTACTATTATAATATGATTTGATGATCAAAAAACATGTTTTATTATTATTAGCAGTGTGTTGAAAACAGTTCATATGAAACATGATTCATATTTTTGTGGAAACTGTGATACATTTTATTTTCTCACAATTCTTTCATGAATAGAAAGTTCAAAAGAACATAATTTAGTGTTTAATGTGTTTAATGTTACAATATCTTTCTATATCAGATAAATGCTGTACTTTTAAACTTTCTACTCATCAAAGAATTCTGAAATAAAAATGTAAATCACTGTTTTCTGGACTGGAGTAATGATGCTGAAAATTCAGCTTTGATCACAGAGATGAATTTCACTTTACTATATATATATACACACAGTACAGGCCAAAAGTTTGGACACATTACTCTTTTTAATGTTTTTGAAAGAAGTTTCTTCTGCTCATCAAGCCTGCATTTATTTGATCAAAAATACAGAAAAAAAAAATGTAATATTGTGATATATTATTACAATTTAAAATAATTGGTTTTCAATTTATTATACTTTAAATTATCATTTATTTCTGTGATGCAAAGCTGAATTTTCAGCATCATTACTCCAGTCTTCAGTGTCACATGTGACAAGACTGGATGTCACATGTGACACTGAAGACTGGAGTAATCACATGACCCTTTAGAAATCATTCTAATATGATGATTCATTATCAAAGTTGGAAACAGTTCTGCTGCTTAATATTTTTTCATAACCTGTGATACTTTTTTAGGATACTTTGATGAATAAAAAGTAAAAAAAACAACAAAAAAAAAACGAAGCAAATGTTTTAAAAATAGAAATCTTTTGTAACAACAATATACACTACTGGTCAGTAATTTTTTTTTCTTTCTTTTTTTGAAATAAATCAATACTTTTATTCAGCAAGGATGTGTTAAATTGATAAAAAGTGATAGTAAAGAAGATTTATATTATTAGAAAATATTTTTTTATTTTGAATAAATGCAGTTCTTTTTAACCTTTTATTCATCAAATATATTAGGCAGCAGAACTGTGTCCAACACTCATAATAAATCAGAATATTAGAATGATTTCTAAAGGATCATGTGATAGACTGGATGTCACATGACATGTGACACTGAAGACTGGAGTAATGATGCTGAAAATTCAGCTTTGCATCACATAAATAAATGATAATTTAAAGTATAATAAATTGAAAACCAATTATTTTAAAATGTAATAATATATCACAATATTACTTTTTTTCTGTATTTTTGATCAAATAAATGCAGGCTTGATGAGCAGAAGAAACTTCTTTCAAAAACATTAAAAATAGTAATTTTCCCAAACTTTTGGCTTGTACTGTACATATATTCACATGGAAAACAGCTGACATAAATTGTAATAATATTTCACAATAAGAACGTTTTTCTTCTTCTTCTTTTTATCAAATAAACGCAGCCTTGGTGAGCAGAAGAGACTTCTTTTAAAAACATAAAAAATCCGATCCAAAGCTTCTGACTGGTAGTGTACATGGGATTACTTGAGCTCTATTGTCTTCATCAAGTTAAACTTCTCTTAACTTTGGCGTGTCGCCCACATCTAGTGGCAGTGTGAACTGGGCTTTCAAGCTCACTTGGTTTTTATATCAAAGCAAATATGTGGCTCTTAGACACCGATCATAAAAAAATAAAAAATAAAAACCTGTACTACTTCTTACCAGAGAAAACAAGATCAACCAAAACAATGTATTTCCTCTCCTTGGCATTGCTTATCTGGTGGAAGAAGGCATCCAGAATAATAAAGATAACACAGGCCAGGAAAGCTAAAATCCCGACACCAATTCCAAAGCTGCAAGCACTGTCACTCCCATCGAACATGCATTTAGTGCTTGGTTGACCCGCAGGATTGATGTAGCCTTCAGAAAGGATGGAAGCGAACACCACTATGGAGAAGAGCTGTGGTGGAAAGAAGAAGAGGCATTAAGGATAACGTCAAATCAGGCACATTATTCACAGAGAGATCACAGAAGTTCACAGAGAACAACACTGTGTGTGTGTGAAGGAGTGGCGGTCTCACAAGATGTTTACTTTGGTTATAAAAAAAAAAAAAGTGGTAGTCAAACAAACACACAAAGTAAAGCACACAATAGAGTATCTTACCATACAGCAAAAGCAGAAGTAGGCCAGTAATGCCGGCATTTGGGCATCTACACTCGTTTTAAAGCGTTCTTTAAAGATTTAAGTTTTAAAAAGTAAAATAATTTTTGTGAAATATTTTATTTAACAAGGATCGATGCATTAAATTAATCAAAAGTGACAGTCAAGGGTTAAAAAAATTATATATATTTAATATAAATGCTGTTCTTTCAACTTATTATGGTTTCCACAAAAATATGAAACTGGTTTCAACATTGATAATAAGAAGAAATGTTTCTTGAGCAGCAAATCAACATATTCAAATGAATTCTCATCATGAAAGGATCATGAAGACTGGAGTAATGATGCTGGAAATTCATTGATTGCTTTGATTACAGGAATACATTACAGGAATAAATTACAGTTTACAGTTGCAACCAGGAAAACGTTCCTATGGGAACCATTAGTTCTCGGGGAACCACCCAGGTGGCCAGTTCCTATGACTAAGTTCCTATAACTATAACGGTGCGAAAGCCCCTAATATTCCAAAACAGAATTGAAAATGCATTGACATTCATGCACTTTAAAGTGTGGCTAAAATGTCGCAATACTATTGGGGGGGCCACTGTACAGATGTAATGTAGAGTAGTTGTGATCAGTGTTGGGTAATTTACTCCCAAAAAGTAATTAATAACTAGCTACTAATTACATCTTCAAACGTGCAATTAGATTACTGTACTTATTACTCCCTCTATAATGTATGGCACTGCTTATTACTAATTACTTTATAAATCCCACATCAACCTCTCAACCAGTATGAATACTGATTTAGGATAGACATGAAACTGCTCTTTTAATTCTTTAAAATAATATAAATTGCTCCTGAACTGACCAGAGTGTGTTAAGAGAGAAGGTTACATTAAAAACATACATTTTAACATTGAATTTTGATGCTAAATCCACTATAAATCCACACTATGTAGGCCATAATCCACTAGAATTGCTGTACTTTAATGCAATGACATCAGAAGTAACGGGAATTAAACTACAGAAATATCAAGGGTAATCCCCTACTTAACTTTTTCAACGGAAAAGTAATTAAATGTAGTTTAGATTACTTAGTAACACTGGTTGTGATTACATAAGTGTAATATATTGTTTTGTTTTGAAAGAAAGAAAGAAAGAAAGAAAGAAAGAAAGAAAGAAAGAAAGAAAGAAAGAAAGAAAGAAACTAGCTGTATAAAAGTATGCTAAGTGTTAAAACGAGCTAGTGCTAATGTTGACATGACATCTCGATAATTGTACCCGTGTTGTATTCGAGTCACATGACGAGGCAAACAACAACAACAAACTCTCAAACTGCTGCCATATGGTCAGTGCTTTGCAACTTATGACAGCAGTATTTTGTTTTGCGAACAAACACTGTTAAACTACATCACAGTTTGAGGCCAGCAGTGATAAATATGACAAACTTTCACACAGCAGAAGCACTAGCTCGGTTAGCTAACGATGACTTTGGTCTCACCCAACTGAACAGCCTGGCGATAGTCTGCGGTTGCTTTAGAAAGCTCCACAAATCAAAGGCCCCACCGGCCAGCGATGCCCCGTAAGCACTCGACTCCATGCCCGCTTTACTGAGACTCTAGCCCGTCTTTATTGCCGACAGATGCGGCAAACTGTCCAGGGTTAGGGTTAGAAATGACTGTCACACTTGTTTCCTGAAAGCAGCGCACCGCCCTTCAAGGAAGTACACGTCACGTCAATGCGAACTTTCCCTCAGGAAGCCAGTCAGTTATTATAGTATTAAAACAGCATCTATCTATCTATCTATCTATCTATCTATCTATCTATCTATCTATCTATCTATCTATCTATCTATCTATCTATCTATCTGTCTGTCTATCTATCTATCTATCTATCTATCTATCTATCTATCTATCTATCTATCTATCTATCTATCTATCTATCTATCTATCTATCTATCTATCTGTCTATCTGTCTGTCTGTCTGTCTATCTATATATATGGGCGTTTCTTCAGTAACACAGTTTCATAAGTTTAAATAATTAGTCTATGTTTAAGGTCTGTAAGAGGACAAACTTAGATTACTAGAAACATTGGTAATATTTGTAATTTTTTCCGACCTGCAATGAACAAATGTCATTTCCACCACATCTCAATATACAGCTGTTATTTAATAATAGAATAACTTATGCCACTCAAGAACTGTCTAAGATAATTTTTGTAACTAGTTTTACCAGTAAAAAATATGACCAAAGAACATAAGAGTGCACATAGTCTAAGAATCACCCACATAATATCAGCTATTTGACATATGGCATGAACAGCTTAAATATTAATGAGTGTAGGCTACTGTAGGAGTTCTGCTGTTTGTTAGGGCGTAGGCCTGAGGTTTCATCACTCTACACACACACACACACACACACACACACACACACACACACACACACACACACACACACACACACACACACACACACACACACACACACACACACATTGGCCTCTATGGTTTACACAGCTCTCTGTGATCTAACTGAAGAAGTATTGTTTGAAGGACCACGTGGACTCAGTCTGTAGTCACTCATTCACAGACACATTTATCATACTTTACAATGTTCACTTTAATAATAATAATAATAATAATAATACAAATACATTTTATTTAGGGCGCCTTTCTGGACACTCAAGGTCACCTCACAAAACATAATAGTACAATACATTTATAAATCAATGAAATTGTAAAAAAATTACAGAGCATAAAATCAGGGTACTTAACTAAAAAAAAACTAAACAAAATTAAGAACGGATTGATCATGTGTGATATGCCAGCTTAAAGAGATGAGTTTTTAGGCGAGATTTAAAAATAGAAAGTGAGTCAATATTACGGATATCTGGTGGAAGAGAGTTCCAGAGACGAGGGGCTGAGCGACTGAAGGCTCTAAACCCCATGGTGGTCAAACGGGCAGAAGGTACAGTAAGATGTATAGAAGAAGAGGACCTAAGAGTCCGGGTCGGTGTGTTAATGTGAAGTAGGTCGGTGAGGTACAAAGGTGCAAGATTATGGATAGCCTTAAAGGCCAGTAGTAAAATCTTAAAATCAATGCGGTATTTAACCGGGAGCCAGTGCATGCAGCTGCTGAAGCACAGGAGTAATATGGTTAATGAAAGGAGTTCGGGTGATAATTCGGGCAGCAGAGTTCTGAACCAGTTGAAGTTTATGTAGAGTTTTGAAAGGAAGACCAACAAGAAGGGAATTGCAATAATCAATACGGGATGTGACCAGTGTATGAACGAGAATTGCTGTACTAGTGAGTGAAAGAGACGGTCTGAGGCGATTGATGTTACGTAAGTGAAAGTATGCAGATCGAGTGACGTTATTAATGTGAGCTTGAAAAGAAAGTGTGCTATCTAGGATCACACCCAGACTCTTAACCTGAGGGGAAGGAGAAACTGTGGAATTGTCAATAATAAGAGAAAAACTGTCAGATTTAGTCAATATTGATTTAGTGCCAATGAGGAGAACCTCAGTTTTGTCACTGTTTAGTTTCAGAAAATTGCAAGAGAACCAGGATTTGATTTCTATTAGGCAATCGGAAAGGGAACTGGGAGGGAGAGATGTGGTAGGTTTAGTGGACATGTAGAGCTGGGTGTCATCCGCATAGCAATGAAAACTAATGTTATATTTGCGAAAGATATGACCAAGTGGCAGCAAATAGATGATAAACAGAAGGGGCCCCAGGACAGAGCCCTGGGGAACACCAGAAGTGACAGGGGATAATTCGGATTTGAAATGTTTAAGCTGGATAAACTGAGTGCGGCCAGAAAGATATGATTTAAACCACTCCAAGGGTGTATCAGTGAAACCAATAGAGACTAATCTGTCAATGAGGATGTTATGAGAAATGATGTCAAAAGCTGCACTTAGATCAAGGAGAATAAGTATAGTGAGTAGTCCAGAATCAGCTGCCATTAATAGATCATTGGTGATTTTCAACAGAGCTGTTTCTGTACTATGACAGGAACGAAAACCAGATTGAAATTGTTCATAAAGTTTATTGTCAGACATATGTGCATTAACCTGATGTGCGATTATTTTTTCTAGAATTTTGGAAAGGAAGGGTAAATTAGAAATTGGTCGGAAGTTATTGAAATTGTTGGGGTCTGCACCAGGTTTCTTGAGTATAGGAGTTATTGCAGCTGATTTTAAAGATGAAGGAATAATACCAGAGGTGAGAGAGGAATGTATAATATTAGTAATTCTAAAAGAAAGAGAGGGAAAACAGGCTTTTACTAAGATGGTAGGAAGAGGATCAAGTGCACAAGTGGTTGATTTCGATTTTCTAATAATAGCTAATACTTCAGCAGCAGAAGGAAGCGTAAAACTTGAAAATGGGCAAGAAGGTGTTGTCAAGGAAGCTGAGAAAGACAGACTGTGAGAGGTATTAGTATTCAGTTGCTGATGAATCTTTTGTACTTTGGAATTAAAAAATGACATTAAAGAATTACAATTAGCAGATGAATATAGATGAGACATAGTAGAGTCTGGTGCTCGTAGTATGTTGTTGACCATGGAGAACAGGGTTCTGGAGTTACCTTCCCCTGTGCTGATTATATCTGCATAATAGTTGGATTTGGCCGTAGAAATAGAATCTTTATAATGGAAAATATGGTTTTTGTACATTTCTTGGTGCACAACAAGTCCAGTTTTCTTATAAAGTCGTTCCAGGCGACGGCCCTTTGCCTTAATTGTGCGTAGTTCTGATGTAAACCATGGAGCAGAATGGGTGAAGGAAACAGTGCGGGTTTTTAAAGGAGCCAAAGAATTTAAAATATTTTGTAGGCCATCATTATAATGTGAAACCAATTCATCAGGGTTAGCTAAGCAGTTTATACTGGGTAGGCAGTCAATTTCAGTAAGGAGAGTGTTTAGATCAATGCCCTTAATATTTCTAAATGAAATGACACGTGGCAGTTTTATTTTAGACAGTGTTAAGTTAACTTTAAAAGAGATTAACATATGATCCGAAATGGCAAGGTCTGCCGCAGTGCAACCATGAGGCGTAATACCAGAACAGCAAACCAAGTCCAACACATGTCCTTTAGAGTGAGTAGCAAAGTCAATATATTGCACCAGTCCAAAACTGTCCAGGCAAGATGTAAATTCTCTTGTGTATGCATTAGTGGTATTGTCCATGTGTATATTAAAATCCCCCAGTAGTATAACATTAGGGGAAAGTGAACAAATAAATGTAAGAAAAGCAGCAAATTCATTCATAAAGTCAGTATTGGGCTTAGGTGGGCGATAGACCGTTGCTACTATAGTTGGAGTAGGGCCATTCAGTTGAAGAGCGATGGATTCAAATGAACCGCAAGAAGGCACAGAAACGGGTGAGATTTTCCACTGCTCGCGATGTATTACAGCTAGACCTCCCCCTCTGCCTGAGTCACGTGGTTTACTAACTGAGGCTACTAACTTTAAACATCCTAAGACTTTTTATGTATTAGTTTGTTCTCTTTTTAATTCATCTTTCAAAACACTTCACTGGATGTATAAGTATTAGTGAATATAGCCCCCTAGATGGCGCTATTAATCTTTAGTTTAGATAGTTCACCCAAAAATGAATAATGAATAATTTATTTACCCTCATATTTTCCAAACCTGTTTTTAGGGCCCAAGCCCTGAAAGGGCGAAGGCCCTATTGTTTCCGGTAGGATTATTTATTATTTTTTCTTTTTTTTGTAGTGGAACTCAAAAGAAGGCATTTTGAAGAACACCCAGTCAATATTGGACCCCACTGACCTTCATTGTATAGACAAAAAATAAAAATACATAGAGAGTTGAGACATTTTTCAAAATATACTTTATTGTCCCATAAAGTAAAATAAAAAGGTTTTGCAGGCTGGAATGGTAATGACGTTTGGACACTTCAGCCACAATTACAGATGTGTGTGTGTATATATATATATATAAACAAATAGCATTTGTTTTAAAGAAATATAGCACAAGCACTCTTTTTAATCGAAACATTGTGTTGTGTTTTCATGTTTTATGTTAGACATAATGATCTTATGCTGTACAAACTGTATAGTATATCCCCTAAACTTAACCATCACATAAAACTTTCTGCATTTTTACATTCCCCCCCCCCCCCCCCCCCCCCCCCCCCCCCCCCCCAAAAAAAAAAAGTGTCTGATTTATAAGCCGTTTTCTTCGCTGGCCAAAAAATTTAAATAAAAAAAAATTGACCCCACAAAGGTGACAATATCCAAAATCATTGACCTTGTGGGGACATTTTTTTGGTAATGTTTTTGGTAATTGTTCAGTGATATCTTCCAAAGATTTCAGAATCTTGGCACAATTTTTTCTCTATACAGTGTTGATATGGCAACTAGTAAATCCACTAAGTTTCGTCAGCATGTGTGCAAGTATTTAAAACAAGGGTGTTACAACTAGCCCCGCTCTCCTCTAACATAAGACTGTAAATCAGCTTTTCAGATGTCGGACCCGTGAGTTACAGGAAGTTGACAGTCTCTACGACGGTTTACAGTATAACACTACTGTAATTACATCTGATGCATATCTCTGACACAGTCTTTGATTGTTTCTCTAGTTTACCATATGTTTACTGTGTTCACAAATTGCAAATATTATCCATTTCGGAAATTGCAAACCATTTGAATCTATAGGCCTATTTATAGATATATTAAGATATAGTTGAATCAAGTGATAGTCTCTTTGCTAAATATGGCTACCTTAGTACAAATAGATGGGTCTGTGCTATTGTTAGCTAGCTATAAACTAGGAAACATTTATAATATAAAGAATTATAAAATATAAAAAATATATTACATCATATATTTTTCTATGTATGTGTGTTGAGGAAATACATCTGCAATATATTTATACACAAGCAGTACCATATCTTATCACATACACATCTACGTATATATTATGAAGTAAATTAGGCTGAATATAAAATGACGTTCATACATTATGATATTAGTAAATATATTTTCAATATATGAAAAGCGCCCATTCCTTATATATTATTCAATATTTTGTAATATATTAACACAATATAGTATTCTGTATATTTAAAAATATACCGTTAAATCATTTAATATATTGATAATTCATATATATATATATGGATGTATTTTTGTCTTTGCATGAGAGTATTGCTTGTTAAGACTCTTGTTTCTTCCTCCTTTAAGCTGACTGTGGTTTGTCACTCTGATGCAGTCTGTCATCTGTGAAGTGTTTCTGCTCACTCCCCGAATGTGAAACTGCGAGCCGCTCATTTATTTTTACACGTATTTGTGCAGCGTATATTTTCTTGAGACTGCGTTTGATGCTCTGTATAGCAGCAGCTGTTAAGGTGAGTATCATGATTGTTGATGCTTTACTGAGGAGGACTGCATTTTCTGTCTAAGAGGAGTGTTGTTGAATGAGCAGATAGAGTGGTTTGATGGACAAACTAAAATGAGCTCTAGAGCAAAAAGTACGTATTAAATAATTTACTTTAGAATATACTTCAGTGCGAACCTAATGTAATGTTTTCAGACACTTAACTGCATGTTAATTGCAATTAAATGAACATGTATCGTAGTTTAAATTGATATTAAATGCAATTATTTGAACTTCAGAGCGCTTTTTGACCCACTTAAGTAACAGTAAAGATCTTTATACTTAATTGTCTTTGAAACATGGTTAAAGTTACTGCTGAATGTACTGACTAGGATTTAAACTAAAATATACTTAATTTGTAATGATGAAGTTGCAATTTAGTACATAATCAAGCACTTTGCATGTGCTTTAGTTTGTTAGTCAACATCAAAATAAGTGTAAAACACGACAAAAGATTCTTGAAACACAATGAGTTCAAATGTACTGTACTTTAAAGTAAAACTTTTAATTTTACATTATTACCAAGTGCACTATTTAAAAGTGAAGTTTCCATATGTATAATTAAGTGGCCATTGTACAGCAGCCACTGTGGCTATAGTGGTTTTCCATTTAGCATTTTCACTGGCCACAATTTTGACACCAATACCACGGTGAAAAACTGCCATAAAGATAATTTTAATATGATCTCATCATTTGTCAGCAGGATTATTAGGCTGCTGTCCCTTTAAGACCTGACGCACAGATCCAATTGTTCTGTTACACACACGTTTTCTTTCTCAACTGTTTACATTCACTTAAAACAACTGACTATGTTTACGTACTCACCTACGGAAGCCCTGAACCGCAACGAAAAAAAGAAAGAAAAAAAGAATAAAGACGAAATATTTCTAGACTAAAGTCTAAATGTTTCAAAAATAAAGTCGTAATGTTTAGAGAATAAAGTCGAAATGTTTCGAGATTAAAGTCGAAACATTACGAGAATAAAGTCGTAATATTTGTTTTAGTAAAGACCTCCGCTCGTGAAGTCAAACTGCTTCTGACATGGATCTAAACATAATATAGCTTTTTACTTTTATCTGGGCTTTCAACAAAAGGAAATTCTACAGGTGCTAATCTACCAACATGGCTTTACCATTTGTCTTAGGACGTTACAAAATATACTGCGCTGGAATAGACTTTACAGGCGAAAACACTTTTCAGACTGGATGGAAGTAGCCAGCTTACACAGCAAAAACTCCAGTGTTAAATGAACTCTCCTGGGAGTTCAAATATGAGTGTTCAAATATGAGTGTTAAATTAACACTCAAGAGTGTTAAAGTTAATGAGCTAATTAAGTGATTAATTGAGTGATGATTGACCATTATTGAAGACACCTGATGTTAACAAGCAGAATCACTGAAGGAGAAAATAATTTTTTTTAAGATACCGTTATGGTGATCAGTGTTTGCTTTAGTTGGGCTCTTGACCCTTAAACTGTTACCATTAGATTTTGTCTGGCTGTTGTATCTGAGTTATAACTGCCAGCTGAACAAAGAGAAAAGTTGATCAGGTTGTGTTGGTTATGTTTTGACATAATCATAATTTGACTTGAGTCACTAAACTCAATTAGAGTCTAATCTCTGACTTATAATGTATATTGTTGATTACAGCATCACTGTGATTCTACAGCATAAGATCCAGAATTTTCTAAATAATCTAAAGGTTTTTTTAAAGTTGTTCTGATAAAACAAAATCTTTCTTTTAGGCACACACAGACATCAAGAATCAGTTTATGAATCTCAACAATGGTGACAAACAGAATATTCAATTAGGGAAAGGAAATTACTAAGACAATTCAGTTCATAATGTATTCATACCGCAATGCATGATGGGAGCCATGAATGAGTTTTGATTGGTGGCACCCAGAATGCACTGCAACATGCTTTATTATTGTCACCATTGTTGAGATTCACAGGCTGATTATTGATTTCAGTGTGTCTAAATAAAGTACATTTCTTTCGGTAATTGTCTTTTGATCAGAACAACTTTCAAGAAATATTTTGGATTGTATTGAAAATGCTGATAATCATTTGCTGTAGAATCACAGGGCTGCTGTAATCAACAAGATAGACATGATTCTCTAAATGAGATTTGTGCTTCAGGTCAAATTATGATTATGTCAAAACATAACCAACACCACCTGATCAACTTTTCTCTTTGTTCATCTGGCAATTATAACTCAGATACAACAGCCAAACAAAATCTAAAGTTAATGATTTAAGGGTCAAGAGACCAACTAAAGCAAACACTGATCACCATAACGGTGTCTTCAAAAATTAGATTTTCTCCTTCAGTGATTCTGCTTGTTAACATCAGGTGTCTTCAATAATGGTCAATCATCACTCAATCAATCACTTAATTATCTCATTAACTTTAACACTCTTGAGTGTTAATTTAACACTCATATTTTAACACTTTAACACTCTTGAGTGTGGAGCCATATAAACTCCCAGGAGAGTTCATTTAACACTGGAGTTTTTGCTGTGTAATATCTGAGGAAATAACGGGATCCGGCCAAATGATTGGATACAGAATGATGCACTTAAATATAAATTATATATATATATATATATATATATATATAATATATATATATTTTTACGTTGCGGTTCAGGGCTTCCGTACTCACCAAGACTGACATTTTGACAGTTTACTTAAGTTTATTATTGTCTTTTAAAAAGACTACAATTGAAAAATGTATAGCCTATAATTATATATAAAATGAAACCCGCCAAAGTGTCTAGAGGGAGTGACTTCGTTACACGCCACTGCTGAAATCCACACGCATTTGGCGGGTGTTAAAGGATTAGTTCACTTTTAAAAAAATGTAAATTCTGTCATAATTTACTCACTCATTTTCCTACTATGGAAGTCAATAGGGTCCATCAACTGTCTGGTTAGGCCTACCTTCTTCAAAACATCTTCCTTTGTGTTCAGCAGAAAGAAGAAACTCATACAGGTTTGAAACAACTTGAGGGTGAGTAAATTATGACAGAATTTTCATTTTTAAGTGAACTATTCCTTTAATGTCAAGCCTTGTCTGCAAGTACAGATTTTTTTTTTTTTTTTTTAAACATACATTTAAGTTTTAATACACTAAGTGTGCATTCACTGCAACAAAGAGCTTTTTTTTTTTTTAAGGGTATAGTCAAACACAATGAATGCACAATTATTAAAAGTATAGAGGAGCAGTTATTACCGGCATGTTATTGTTACGTAACGGGCACGAAGGAGAACAATTAAAATGGTATTTAATGGAATAAACTTGGAATCAGGAACATCAGAACAGAAGACGCACACTCACACAACCTCACGAGAACACAGGGTCTAAAATACACAGAGCAAACCAAAGGAACTTAATTAGATAGACACAGGTGAAGGAGATGACAAATTAGACAGACTGGGGGAAACTGGGTCACAGGACTAAACCAAAAACACCATGAGGCATGGGAGATAGATAGCTTGTGTATTTGATGTTGATTTTAACATAAATTAATTACACACTTTTAGTTTTTTGTTTTGTTTTTGTTTATCCGTGTGGTTTATTTAAGTAAGAAAGGCTCTTGGGAAATAAATCCCATGCAAATATTACACCTTAAGGGGATAGTTCACCCAAAAATGAAAATGTGCCCATGATTTAATCACCCTCAAGTCATCCTAGGTGTATATGACATTCTTCTTTCAAACAAATATCAGAGTTATATTAAAAATGTCCTGGCTCTTCCAAGCTTTATTATGGCAATGAATGGTGGTTTCTGATTTGAAGTCCATAAAAGTGCATCTGTCCATCATAAAAGTGCATCTATCATCATGAAAGTGCATCTATCCATCATAAAAGTGCATCTATCCATCATAAAAGTGTATCTATCATCATAAAAGTGCATCTATCCATCATAAAAGTGCATCTGTCCATCATAAAAGTGCATCTATCCATGATAAAAGTGCATCTGTCCATCATAAAAGTGCATCTATCCATGATAAAAGTGTATCTATCCATCATGAAAGTGCATCTATCCATCATAAAAGTGCATCTATCCATCATAAAAGTGTATCTATCATCATAAAAGTGCATCTATCCATCATAAAAGTGCATCTGTCCATCATAAAAGTGCATCTATCCATGATAAAAGTGTATCTATCCATCATGAAAGTGCATCTATCCATCATAAAAGTGCATCTATCCATCATAAAAGTGTATCTATCATCATAAAAGTGCATCTATCCATCATAAAAGTGCATCTATCCATCATAAAGGTGTATCTATCATCATAAAAGTGCATCTATCCATCATAAAAGTGCATCTATCCATGATAAAAGTGCATCTATCCATCATAAAAGTGCATCTATCCATCATAAAAGTGCATCTATCCATCATAAAAGTGTATCTATCCATGATAAAAGTGCATATATACATGATAAATGTGCATCTATCCATCATAAAAGTGCACATGATAAATGTGCATATATCTATCATAAAAGTATATCCATGATAGTCTCCTGAAGTGAAGCGATGTGTTTGTGTAAGAGAAATATCCATATTTAAAACTTTATCGACTAAAATAACTAGCTTCCGGCAGACTGAAAGAAGAATGTCATAGACACCTAGGATGACTTCATTTTAGTTGTGAACTATCCCTTTAATAAGGAAGTTGATTCTTGATTATGATACAGTTTCTGCTCTGATGCACACAGCTCTAGACTGTCTGGACGGCTGCATCCCTGATCATGGAGACGATTCCCAATGGATATGAAGATGAAGACCTGATTGAGCTGGAAGCTGTTGGGAGATCACACAGAGCAGTGAGATGTGGGCACACACCATACAGACAGCCTGGTGTAAATCCCTTTAATAAAAGACCGAAGGGAAGCAATAACTTCTTGTTTTTGTCTTGTAGTTGATCTGACTCACGGGGATCGAGAAGACCTAGAGGCACAGCATTACCATGAGCCCAAACAGAGGAATAGCTGGTCCTCTTCAACACAGAGGGTCCTGTCCTCCATGCCCAGTCGCTCTATCAGTGAGAGAATGTTTTGATATGGTTTCCCAAGGAACTTTAATTTATATTAAACTTACTACTTAATAGTATTTGCAAACAAACCCTTGTGAATAGGCAGATTTTGATAAACTTATTAAATTCAAAGGCCCGTTGTCAATAACTTTTTATGCACTTTTTATGTAATTCATATTAAATTACAATTTAAGTAGTGTAAGTACACTTCACATTCAACACAATTAAATGCACATGGAATGATTCTGGAAATTTCCTCTGAACGGACTTTTACGATTTCTTTTAATCAGCTTGTGATTTCTAGTGGAGTCAGTTTTCCCGAAGTTCACTCAGGTGTCCCAGCAGAGTAACACAGGTGTAGAGAATCACATTCACTATTCCTTTTGTTGCATGCGCTGTCTTTCTTTAAAATAAATGCCCATATTTATTTTCCTATCAAATGCAATGCCATTTATACATTCATTTACTTGTAGTTACTTGTAACAGAGCTACTGTACGTTGAGGTTCAAAACAGAATAGTTTTCTCCACTTTATAGCAATGTGTTCATTAACTCTTGTTTCCACTGTTAAATATGGAAGCTTGTTTCCGCCACAGAATGAAAAATAAAAAAGGATTGCGTGATATAAAGTCGCAATTGTGTTATAAAGTCATAATTGCATGATATAAAGTCGCAATTGCGAGTCATAAAGTCATAATTGCGTGATATAAAGTCGCAATTGTGTTATAAAGTCATAATTGCGTGATATAAAGTCGCAATTGTGTTATAAAGTCATAATTGCGTGATATAAAGTCGCAATTGTGTTATAAAGTCATAATTGCGTGATATAAAGTCGCAATTGCAAGTCATGAAGTCAGAATTGCATGATATAAAGTCGCAATTGCGAGTTATAAAGTCAGAATTGCGTGATATAAAGTCGCAATTGTGTTATAAAGTCATAATTGCGTGATATAAAGTCGCAGTTGTGTTATAAAGTCAGAATTGCGTGATATAAAGTCGCAATTGTGTTATAAAGTCAGAATTGCGTGATATAAAGTAGCAGTTGTGTCATAAAATCAGAATTGCGTGATATAAAGTCGCAATTGTGTTATAAAGTCAGAATTGTGTTATAAAGTCAGAATTGTGTTATAAAGTCGCAGTTGTGTCATAAAATCAGAATTGCGTGATATAAAGTCGCAATTGTGTTATAAAGTCAGAATTGTGTGATATAAAGTCGCAGTTGTGTCATAAAGTCAGAATTGCGTGATATAAAGTCGGAATTTCGAGCTATAAAGTCAGAATTGCGTGATATAAAGTCGGAATTTCGAGTTATAAAGTCAGAATTGTGTGATATAAAGTCGCAATTGCGTGATATTGTCATGATCTTGTGTGGACCTTTTGTTATTTCCAGTCTTGTGCCATGTTTTGTAGTTCTTTGTAGTTTTTCACGTTGATTAGTCTTCCCCAGGTGTGTCTTGTTAACTTGTTAACCCTGTGTATTTAAACCCCTGTGTTCTTGGTCAGGTCTTGTCCTACATGGATGTGTGTTTGGTGTTTCTTATTCTGTTCTTGGTTTCATGGTCTCTGTTATGGTTTTGTTTGTTTATTTAGATTTTTAAACTATTTTGCATTTGGATCCAAACTTTGATTTTTGAGTTCACCTTGTATTACAGAATAACCACAAAGAACTTCTAAACATGGCACAAGACAGGAAATAACAAAATGTCCACACAAGACAGGAATCATGACAGATATAAAGTCGCAATTGTGTGTTATAAAGTCGGAATTGTGAGATACAAACTTGCAATTGCGAGAAATAAATTTATTTCTCGCAATTCTGACTTTATAACACGCAATTGGGAGATATAAAGTCAAAATTGCGTGATTTAAAGCTACACTGTGTGATATTTTCCCCCATCTAGTGGTGAAATTGTATATTACTACTACCCAGTGAATATTAGTTTCTGTTCCTTTCAATTTCAAGGGCGTTTTAACTCCTACGGTGGCCGTATTATTCCAAGATTAACATGGCTTCCAGTTCGACTTCGTCCAATTGCGCCTTTAAAACTATTCATCACCTGTGATCCGTCGCAGCACAGATTTATGTTACAAGGTAAACAATACTTTTTCACCATTGACGTGAGGAAAAGTAACGCAAGTTATACTAGAGGTCGTTCTAGCGTTATGCACAACCATGCTATGGTTAGACAAGCAACTATAAAACTTTGAATTTACACAAATAGGCTGGATTACCTCTCGAGAGGAAAGCAGGCATCTTCGGCGTCCGTTTTAAAATCTTTGCTCCTCATGAGCTCTTTCCATCTGGGAAAAGTTACTCCAGTATTGACTTTGGTCTTGCTGATTTGCCTGTCGCGTTGACGTTTTAATTCTCTCTTTCGCTTCCTTGGCGACTCTGAGCTACATGCCCATACACAAAAGAAATATATTTGAAATATATTTTCAGTATATATTTTGGAATATATGCAAATATTTGAAATTGGCAAAAATAAATATATTTCACATGTATTTGGAATATATGCCACATATATTTTGACACTTTTGGGGACCCATACAGGAAAAAAATACATTGAAATATATTCTGAAATATAACAAAAATATATGATGTTAAGTGTGAAATATATTTATTGGGTCAATTTCAAATATTTGCATATATTCCAGTAGCACCTCAATGCAGTACACGAGATCCGGGGGGCGGAGTTGGATCCAGATATAAGGGGTGGAGATTGGTAGGTTTAGGGGTGGGTTTAGGGATTAAGGGGTGGAGATGGGTAGGTTTAGGGGTAGGTTTAGGGATCAGGGGGTGGAGATGGGTAGGTTTAGGGGTGGGTTTAGGGATTAAGGGGTGGAGATGGGTAGGTTTAGGGGTAGGTTTAGGGATCAGGGGGTGGAGATGGGTAGGTTTAGGTATATGTAAGGTGGGAGGAGTTGGATCTAGATCCGACTCCTCCCCGTGGATTTCATGTTCTGCAGTTCATGTTCATGTTCTGAATATATGACCATCTCATATATTCCAAAATATATACTGAAAATATATTTCAAATATATTTATTTTGTGTATGGGTGTCCTCGAAAATAGGCGTGATCCTCCATCAGCAATCTTTCAAATCTGCCGGCAGTCGCGAGTAATCTCCCCCTCGCATTCGTCTCTGTGTCACTGAGTGTAAAGCGCGAAAGGCGAAGCTTGAATTACAGGTATGTCCCTCTTTGGCTAATGTAGTTTCAAGATGGAGGGGCAACATGGCGACCGGCATTCGAACCCCTCACCCGTATGTACTTTCAATGGCAGATTATAAACTTACGAGAATACTTTATTACTTGAAAGAAGTAAATATACATTAATGAGCACATATATTTTTGAAAGAACTAAGTGTTTTTTGCTAAGAATCAACTAAAAAAAATCACACAGTGTAGCTTTAAAGTTGCAATTGCGTGTTATAAAATCAGAACTGCGTTATATGAAGTCGTAATTGCGAGAAAAAAAGTCAGAATTGCAAGTGTATTTCCCACAATTCTGACTTTACACGCAATTGCGACTTTATATCGCGCAATTCTGAGAAATAAAGTCAAAATTGCAAGATGTTAACTCGCAATTGTGAGATAAAAGGTCGCAATTATCTTTTTAAATGTTTTATTCTGTGATGGAAACAAGCTTCCATAGTTAAGTGTACAGTGTCTTTTCTCAGGATGGAATCAGACGGCTGTGCTCTCCCAGAACCAGAGCCGATCCACCAAAACGCGAAGACGACGACGAGCGCCTAACCCTGTCTCCACCACTTCCAGCGCTGCAAACCGGGATGTGTTTAGAGAGCGGAAGACCTGCGCTGATGACGGTTTGCAGCAGTAAAACACTCACAATGCCAATCGTTTCAATCAAACAGGGCTCATATCATGAGGAATCACTTTTCCTTGATCTTTTAAGATAAAATAATTTGATGTGGCGCGAAACACCGTAACTTTCAGAAGTTCCTCCACAGTGAGAAAGTTTAATGAAGCTGAACTGCAAAGACGACTCGTTCTAAACTTCTGCAATTTAATGTCACTCTTATATATAAAAGTCAGTTCTGTCATGACAACTCTCTCAGTGTTTGGCATGGTAATGTACAATATAACACGCATGAATTACCAGTAGTGGATTTAGACAGGTGGAGCTGGGGAAGATGGAGGGTTTCTGAAAGCCTGCTGCACTACTACAGCAAATGCTGACCAATTGAGCTCATTGGCTCAAATACAGCAGTAACCAATCAGCTGTGCCCTATAGAGAATGATGTGATTGCAAGCAGATTGAGTTGAGGAGCGACCAGCCGGCGCCATCTAGAGTTTCATCACAGAACTTTGCATGGCAACAAGAAAGAGAGAGGAAAATGTGCAAATGTTTAAACTTTATTCACATTAAAGTGGACCTCAGTAAACTGACACTGACTTTGTTTCTGTGTCCTGGTCCTAGTTATCCAAGATGAGGAGCTGCTGAATAAACTACAAGATTTGCCTGCTGGAGAAAGTGTACGTCTGTTGCGTGAGATGCCTCTTAGTGTCTCTAAGAAGCGTGAGATCAGGTACAGAATTCATTACAGTACTGACTTTTACATAACATTAAAGCTTCTTAAAAAATGTATTTAAAATATATAGTGAAAATTGTTCATCTCTTTGTACAAGTCTTTGTGTAACCTTATCTAAATGTGTTTTTTTAGAGCTTTGTGCTTCTCCTGGGAGCTTGCACAGCCTCTCTCTGAAAACGAAGCCCTGTTCTGCCATCGGTTTCAAGCTTGCTTCCTGAAGGTGACTTTTTGCACAGTAACTTTTAGATTAACATTAATACATATTTACATCTGGTTATTTCCATGAATGATGTTTAA
Organism: Leuciscus leuciscus; assembly: GCF_965113295.1. Lineage (NCBI taxonomy): Eukaryota > Metazoa > Chordata > Actinopteri > Cypriniformes > Leuciscidae > Leuciscus > Leuciscus leuciscus. The sequence continues at coordinate 75,634,144 of NC_138725.1, read as the reverse complement.
ATGAACTTGATTTGAAACTTGCTAATGACGTGTGATCGTACACGAAGGCATGGAAATACATTGCATTCGGACCGATACCGTTACTATTTCTGTGTTAACTACAAAAACATGAATTTGTGAAAACGGTGATGTCATGCACATGCGTATTACGTGTTCAGTCTACAGGCGCATAGTGTTTCTTTACAAAGTGACATCACCAACTACTGGCCTGGCACGAATAATACAGTGTTTTAGTCGGATCAGGGTGAACGGGGATCGTTTTGATGATTTTGTCGTATGTACAAATTGTTGTCATGTAAAAGTACCATAAGGAAACTAAAAGGACATGCTAAACTGAAAGGATATACTAAAGACAAAGACAAATAATGGTTAGTAAATATATAATAATAATAATAATAGTTTTAATTTATTGATTTGATACTACATTAATTTGTATATATATTAATATATATAACAAATTAATTTAATATCAAATCAATACATTTTAACAACAAGGCAAAGTCACTTTTCAGTTGTTTCTCAACACATTATTTGTCTGTTTAATTAGCGAGAAAGTCATTCTACCGAGTCATTAAGATGCATCATTTACTATATAAAATTTAATCTTACAGCATTTTCCACATAAGCAGTAATGTTTGTTTTTAAATTTTGTTAAAAAAAAACCCACAACAACAACTCACATGTCAAATAGTAAACCCCTAAAAGTCAGAATTATGCTTATGTTTGTTTTAGTTTGTGGACTTTTAGTTTGTATTTCCCCAGTTCCTGTTTTCCTTTGTTTGTTTTCCGCTCCTCTTTTGTTACCATGGTGACCATCATTATGAGTTTGTTTGGTTCAGCTGTGTGTGTGATTAATGACCTTGTTTGTATCTGTTCTTAAATATATTTATATATATGTTCTTAAAAAAAAAAAAAAAAAATATATATATATATATATATATATATATATATATACAGTGTATATATATATATATATTTTTTTTTTAATGAATGAATGAATGAGGCATTTATATAGCGCTTTCATATGTACTACTGTACACCCAAAGCGCTTTACAATCATATCAGGGGATCTCTCCTCAACCACCACCAGTGTGGAGCATCCACTTGGATGATGCGACGGCAGCCACAGTACAACGGCCCCAGTGCGCTCACCACACACCAGCTATAGGTGGAGAGAGGAGAGAGAGTGATAGAGCCAATTCAATGTAAGGGGATTATTAGGAGGCCATGATTGGTAAGGGCCAATGGGTGGAATGTGGCCAGGACACCGGGGTTACACCCCTACTCTTTACGAGAAATGCCATGGGATTTTTAATGACCACAGAGAGTCAGGACCTCGGTTTTACGTCTCATCCGAAAGACGGTGCTCTCTGACAGTATAGTGTCCCCGTCACTACACTGGGGCGTTAGGACCCACACAGACCACAGGGTGAGCGCCCCCTGCTGGCCTCACTAACACCTCTTCCAGCAGCAACCTGGTTTTTCTCAACCTGGTTTTATTTCATGTTATATATATATTATCACGGTATATCATATTATATATATATATGTCACTCTTCAGTTGTCTCTCAAGGAGACTGGTTTTATGTCTTCAATGCTTTAACAATGTAAGGAGGACACCAATTTGCACCCAATTTGTATATAAATCACTGTTGAAATGTACATTTAAATTTTTTTTAAATTTAGATTTCTGGAGGTTAATATTGAAACCCTGCCCGCACTTCTTTTTGACAGGTTTTGTGTGGTTGCTGGTTAGGTGGACTCTCACAGAAGAAATCCATACAGCTCTGGCAGAAAGTGCTTAAAAACATCAGTGCTCGCTTTGGCACCGGGATCCTGTCCTATTTCATCTTCCTCAGAAGACTGTTACTCTACAACATCCTCTTCTTCCTCATCAACGGCCTTTTCCTGCTCCTACCACAAATCTCAAATCCACCTCCACCTCCACCTTCAGAAGATGAACACACTTACCTCTGGATGCTTACTGGCACGGTAAGGATGTATATTTTAAAAAGCAAGTCCTTTATATTGTGGTCATTGTGTTTTTGTGGATTCTCCATGGTGTAGATGATTCATTGGGTAAGGGGAAAGGACATCCCATTCCCTGTGAATTTAAGTAAATGCCCTGCTTTATATTACTTACCGAATGCTATCATTCTTTGTTCCTCAACAGGGTTTTCTCACAGACTCTGTGATGTTTTATGGCCACTATACCAACTCCACAAGTGGAAATTGCCAAGCTAAAGCTACAGTGTGTCCTCACAATTACAACATACCCCTGGCATATATTTTTACGATTGGAACAGGCATGTTTGTTACATGCGTAATGCTTGTTTACAGGTTCGTCTATTTTCCATACTCATTGTTTTAATTAATTTTCACATCATTAGCTTGATTAAATCAGATTTTCTTTTTCCTTCCAGGATGTCAAAATCATTCGAAAAGAGTTTCTGCACATTCAAGGCTACCGGTAACCTAGCTTTAAAGGTTTTCTGCTCTTGGGATTTTAAAGTCTGCAGGAAAAGGTCTGTTAAACTGCAGGCGGTGAACATCTGCACTCAGCTGAAGGTTTGTGGAAATATGACTTCATTCATGTTAAAACTACTTTATCCTACACAGATCTAATAATTAAATTACAGTATGTCATACACAAATGTTAGATGCATATTAGTTCCTTAGTTAATATATACCCTTAAAGAGTCAGTTCACCCAAAAATAAAAATTCTGTCATCATTTACGTCGTTCCAAACCCATAAAACTTTTTTTAATCTCCGAAAAACAGATCAAAATATTTTTTATTAAATCTGAAATATATCTGTCCCTCCATTGACAGTCCACGCACAACTACAAATTTGACTTCAAAAAGTTAAAAAAGACATTGTAAAATTAATCCATATGAATCGAGTAGTTTAGTCTATATTAATTTCTGAAGAGACTCGATTGCTTTATATGATAGACTGTTATTCACATATAAACATTCGTCATCACACAAATCAGCTATGATAAACGTAAGCACGGTGCACTTGACGTGTGAGAACCAATGAGGATCATTCTTGTGTTACGCATCATGCTTGAGCCTCTACAAGAACCAATGAGGTTTTCAATGGAGTGTACCTTGAATGATTTGAGCTCTTAACAGTGCACTATACGGAGGGAAAGGTGGAGAATGAAGTGTACCCAAGCTTTTAGGGTTAGGTTTAAGGTCTCCCTATGTCTCAGTTTGTAGATCCTGCCCCCTTTTAAAGCTTTGAGATCTCTAAACCCTTCTCAAGCCGGACGCCCACTGATTTGTCAACCACTTTAACCAGCCAGAAACCACCTCAAATGTTCCAAAAACCACCAACAACCTCATGCTGGTTTATGTGATGTGTGGTTTTAGTTTCCCATAAAAAAAAGTCTTTTTGATTAGCTAATAGTGAACTATGCATTCAGTAGAGTACTATTACTTATTTATTTGTTAATCAGGGTTTCTTGTTAGTAATCAGTAGTTGCTGGAATGCTAATATTGTGTTACTCATTTGTTCCGGTGTAGTTATTCATTAATGACGGGACCAGTATAAAGTGCTGTTGTCATTTTGAATGTCAAATACTTCCTCCAAGCCCATTGCACAAGACTTTCTGAAAAGTTTAAACACTGTAGCACAATCAACACTGTTTTTTTTTAACAACTGAATTGGCATAATCAGCAAAACCACTGCTGGAAAGTCTGAAGCAGGACAACATGTTTGTCCAAACAATGGAAGACAGGGACAATTCTGTTTGGAGACACTAGTGGTGCATAATTTACGCACTTCAGCTTTAACAATGCATAATAATTTGTTGACTCTTACCATAGATTTGAGTCACTCTGCTGAATTTTTGTGTTTTTAGGAAATGCTGTCAGAGCTCAGCTGCAGTAAAAAGAAGAGGAACTTGTGTTCAACGTTGGGCTGGTTGAGTGTACACTTACTAGTATGGTCCATTTGCCTACTTTGCATTGGTGCCTGCATGATGGCTGTTTACTATAGCCACCCTTACCTTGAGCAGGGCAAATTTATGGTAAGGGTCTGGTCATAGTGTCAAATAGACAACAGGAAGGCAACAGGAAACTTAACGCTTAAAAAATCACACAAATAATGGTGGAAAAGACCAGTCACTTCCTGTTCAGGTCACACACCAGTTATTTTTGCAGCTTCATTACATTGCAAACAGCTTTATGTGTCCTTCAACGGTATTCTCTGGGTTTTTTTTTGTTTTTGTTTTTTTTATTGGACTGTTGCCTTACTGATCTGTAACTTGTTTTCAGAGTGTTTTAGCCTTTTGCAGAACTTCTGTGCTCATTCTTAAGAAAAAAATACCATTTGTATGATACGGCAATTGATAAATTGAAGCAAAAATAAGTCATAAAATAAAACTATTTAAATTGTTCATGTAAATGTGCAGAATTGTCCCCATTCATCAAGTTACATTCTTATGGGTTATTTAGAAAACCTTAATGTCATTGAAATGCTCACAGATTTTTCCACTAAAATGCTATATGCATTTCTGAATTCTCTTTTCTTTGCTGAACCCTGTTATGCTGTGACATTTAAAGCTAAAATCTTCAGTCTGATCTTCATATATGACCTGGCATGTTGTTTTTGAATACTTTATTTGATACAATGTGTGTGCATGTCTTTATCAAGTCTTTTCAGGAAAATGACCCAGTCCGTTTGCTGGCCATGCCTTTGGTCGTGTCTTGCATCAGTCATCTACTGCCTGGTTTCTTCGACAAGTTATCCAAGGGGGAAGATTACAACTCCCCAAGTGTTCACATTTACGTGTCCATTGTAAGGTCAGGGACGCAAATACTTATTTGCTTACCATACTTTCGCTAACTATTTATGCACTTCCTGTGTAATTCCGCTATGAGCGTTTTCGATTCAGTGCAGCAGGAAGCAACTTCAGCATGCTTCATTTGCTTGCCTTTTAAATCACTTTTATATTTGCATTTTAATGCACAGTCTTGCTCACTCTAGTGTGACATTTTAATGCACAGTCTTGCATGACTCTTATCTTAAAGTACCTTTTAGGTCTGTTTAATTAGCAAGAAAGTCATTCGACCAAGCCATTAAGATGGAAAATTAAAATTGGATCTTACAGCATTTTCCACATAAGCAGTAATGTTTGTTTTTAAACTTTGTAAAAAAATAAAAATAAAAAAAAACTCTCACATGTCAAATGGAAAACCCCCAAATGTCAGATTTGTGGACTTTTAGTTTGTGTTTCCTCAGTTCCTGTTTTCCGTTTCATATTTTCATACAAGACATACTTTTTACCTTACAATGTTGCTAAAATATGTAATATTTTATCACTCAAATGCATGAATACAGAGAATACATGTACAAGAATCTTGCATTTGAAACTAGATTTCTATCAAATCTAATTTTCATTATTTTGGACATGCTTATTTGTCATTTGATTATATGTTAATAACCAAACTGATGTCAAATAACATATTTGTTCAGTTCACACAAGTTCAAGACAGGTTGTTATCATTAGAATAAAATATCTGAGTGTTAAGCAAACAACCTTTCGGTTTCTTCTTTCACAGGAACCTGTTGCTGAAGGGTTGCATTTTTAGTATGTTGTGTTACTATTGGCTCACGAAAATCGATGACCGCACGAAAGGCCAAAAGGTGAACAAAATCATGAAACCTAAAGACCTCTTTTAAAAATCCAGTAATGTTGTTATTTCGACAAAATTATTCAAAGCAATATTGATCAAGAAGCCAATCCTCACAGTTCATGTGTTGATTTGTTTGTAGGGTGTATATTTTCTTCTATCTATGTGCTTATTAGTTGAATTTGAAATAAAGCATGATTGTCTTCATTTGTGTACTTGCAGTGCTGGGAGACATTTGTTGGTCAAGAGCTTTATCGTTTGGTTTTAATGGATCTAATAGTTGCAGTGCTGCACATCATCTTTGCAGAGTTTCTGTGGGGGTAAGTTCTCGTGATCCCAGATAATAATGGCAGTGATGTTTGGCTGGGTTTGTTGACTCTTTCTGCCCCTTCAGGATGTGCATTAGAAACTTCACATTTAGGAGGAGGAAACTGGAGTTTGACATTGCACGAGATGTTCTGGAGCTCATCTATGGTCAAACGCTTGTGTGGTACTGTCACCTTCTCATGGAGAAACGTTACAGTTTGTTCTGATGGCATGACACTCACAGTCTTTTCTGTGTCCTCTTGTTATAGGTTTGGTGTGCTGTTTTCACCCCTGTTGCCTGCAGTACAAATTGGGAAACTGTTTCTCTTGTTCTACTTCAAAAAGGTCAAGATCTTCTTAGTATTTTTATAGGCTTCATTTGGATGACAGTTCATTGAGGATAGGAGATTGTTTAATTACTTTATTGCTTTAATTATAAAGATGTAGTTCCCACCCCAAATGCAATTCGGTCACAATTTACTTACCCCTCATGTTGTTCTTTAGTGAAACACAAAAGGAGATGATAGGCTGAACTGAATCCATGTATCATTCGTTCATTCGTTTTTTGATGAAAAAAACGAATGAACCCCCCCAAAAAAACGAAAAACAACAATTCAGCTTGATTTTTCATTTTCGTTCTGAGGTAGAAAAATGTATAAACAAATTGAATATTCGATTTCTACACATGGGGGCGGGAATGAAACGCCCCTTTCCCCTGTTTTGTCAGCTGAAGATCAACTGTTCCGTCATTAGTTCTTCCTCAGTTCTTCACTGCAGAATAAGAGTCCTCCGCTTGTACGGATTCTTAACATGTTTATTGCAACTACATTTCATCTTTTTCTCATCAAACAACCAGACTAACGAATGGCTCGACACAACCCGTGCCGGGGAAAAGCCTAGTCAGGTCAAATTTATAGCAGTCATAAACCCGGGTGTGCAGCGCCGTTGTTTTATCTATTAAGCACAGATAAAAGCCTGACAACGCTAAACGTTCAGTTTTCTGATAATATAATTCACATATTAAAGTGTGGCAATAAATTAAATGTGACAATTATATTAATTCTAACTATAAAAATACCAACAGAGTTGCTTGATGCAAGTAAATGGTGGTCTAATTATTTTATGGTTTCTATGCTGTTTATATGGCAGAATATATGAGCAAAATCCTTGAAAGAGCAGTCGCTGCCCTACTTCATCAACACATGTCCCATTATGCTCTTTATGAACCCTTCCAATCTGGCTTCAGAGCACATCACAGCACTGAGACTGCCCTTATCAAAATGACCAATTACCTCCTCATCGCTGCTGATTCTGGACATATCAGCATCCTCATTCTTCTAGATCTCTCAGCAGCCTTTGACACAGTTTCCCATACTATCCTTCTCAACCATCTAGCTGAATGTGTTGGCCTCACTGGCTCAGCACTCTCCTGGTTCCAGTCATATCTCTTCAATAGGGAACAGTTCGTCACCTTTAGAGACTCCAGCGCCCCCCCGGCCACAGTCAAACAAGGTGTGCCTCAAGGCTCTGTGCTTGGACCCCTCCTTTTCACCATTTACATGCACCCCCTCGGCCAGTTAATACGTCACCATGGTCTCAGTTTCCACTGTTATGCTGATGACACAGCTGTATGCACCAAACCATCCACTCAGCTTCCCCCACTGTCACTTGTTGACTGTCTGAATGAAATACTAACCTACTCAAGCTAAACAGCAGCAAAACAGAGCTAATGGTAGTGGCTCCCAAGCCACTGCTCTTGATGGTAGGTGATTTACTCCTCAAAGTGGATGGTTGCTCCATCTCTCCATCCCAAGAAGTCCGCAACCTTGGTGTCATTCTGGACTCCACCCTTTCCTTCCAGTCACATGTCAAACTCATTACCACATCTGCATTTTACCACCTTAAAAATATCTCCAGACTTTGACCTTCTCTCTCAGACACTGTGGCAGAGTCACTCATTCATGCCTTCATCACCAGTCGTTTGGACTACTGTAATGGTGTCCTGTATGGGGTACCCAGCAAGGTCCTGGACAAGCTACAATATGTCCAGAACTCGGCGGCCAGGGTTCTCACACACACTAGGTCATGGCAGCACATCACCCCAATCCTCACTCAGCTTCACTGGCTCCCGGTCAAATTCCGCATCACCTACAAAATCCTCCTCTTCACCTATAAATCTCTCCATGCCACTGCCCCCCAGTACCTACTGGACCTTCTCCATCCCTACATCCCCTCACGGAATCTACGGTCCATTGACAAGGGCCTGCTCTCTGTCCCCCACACCAGACTGCAGACTTTAGGCAGAGCATTCAGCGTCGCAGCCCCCACCCTCTGGAACTCCATCCCCTCAGACATCCGAAATGCCCCTTCTCTGGACACTTTCAAAAAACGTCTAAAAACCCACCTCTTTACAAAGGCGTTTAACCTTGAATGACTTTTCTTTTGTCTCTGCAGTTATGTGTAAAGCGTTCTTGGGTCCCGTGAAAGGCGCTATATAAATATAAGTTATTATTATTATTATTATTATATGACCATGTAACATAGGCTATAGGCTTATATGAATGAATGAATGAGGGATTTATATAGTGCTTTCATATGTACTACTGTTCACCCAGAGCGTTTTACAATCATGGCAGGGGGTCTCTCCTCAACCACCACCAGTGTGCAGCATCCACTTGGATGATTCGACCGCAGCCACAGTACAACAGCGCGCACACACACACACACACACACACACCCACCAGCTATAAGGTAGAGAGAAGAGAGAGTGATAGAGCCAGTTCAGTGTAAGGGATTATTAGGAGGCCATGACTGGAAAGGGCCGATGGAGGGAATGTGTCCAGGACACCGGGGTTACACCCCTACTCTTTACGGTTAATATGTTTTATTGATATTATTAGGATATCCTCTGTCAATTAAGGGTGTATGTGTCTCCCCCTTTATAGACAAGTTTGATGATGAACTTCCAAGCGCCCAGGAAACACTGGAGGGCCACTCAGATGAGCACTGTCTTCGTCAGCCTCCTGTTTTTACCATCCTTCATTGGGGCCCTTATGTGTGTCATATATACGATGTGGAGGTTTGTCTCTTCAGAATATTACATTCACTCTTCACTGCAAAAAAAAAAATATATATATATATATATATATATTTTAAATAAATTGGCAGATACTTTTGCTTGTTTTAAGCAAAAACTCAAATTAAAAATGATTTAATTTAGCCCCCCCGCCCACACAACCCATTTTTTCAGCAGGTTTTGTCCATAGCCACTTTCACATATGGACCACAAAACCAGTCTTACGGATCTTTTATTTTTATTTTTATTGAGATTTATACATCATCTGAAAGCTGAATAAATAAGCTTTCCATTGATGTTTGTTAGGTTTAGGACAATATTTGGCTGAGATGCGACTATTTGAAAATCTGGAATCTGAAGGTGCAAAAAAAAAAAAATAATATTGAGAAAATCACCTTTAGAGTTGTGCATTTCTGTTGGTGATTTTGCTGCATCCACTCACAAAAATACATTTTTGATATATTTATGGTAGGAAATTTACTAAATATCTTCATGGAACATGATCTTTACTTAATATCCTAATGATTATTAGGTAATTTCGACCCATATAATGAATTGTTGGCTATTGCCACAAATATACCCGTGCGACTTATGACTGGTTTTGTGGTCCACAAACACACACACACACGCACGCGCACGCGCACGCGCACGCGCACGCGCACACGTCCTGAACACAAAGCAAATGATTTCAATAATAAAAGAGACATTGCAGTGCGAGTGTGTTTTGTTTGCTGCTTCTGTTTTCTCAGGATCAAGCCCTCCTCACACTGTGGGCCCTTCAGGAGCCTCCACAACATGCTCCTCTTAGGCAAGCAGTGGATCATGGATCTGGGGGGCTCGAATCCCAGTCTGAAATGGCTCAGCTTGGCGTATCTTCACTTGGTGGACAACCCTTTGTTCCTCTTCATTTTGGCAGGCCTGTTCCTGTGAGTTTCCCTTGCTCAGTCATGGGTCTCCTGGGTGAAGTATAGTTCAGATTTGGGTCATTGTTTTAACCTGTCATCTCCATCTCTTTCCAGAACCATTATATACATTCACATGCAAGTTTTGGATGGCCAAAAGTTGATCATTGGAAGGTTACAAGTACAGATAGACCATGTGAGTATTATGACCCTTGTGGAAAAGTACATAAGTATATTATTTCCGTAATAAGTTCCCTTAAGTGCAAACTGATTATAATGTTTTTGGGCACTTACTATATTTAAAATATAATGAATTTAAATGTAATATTGAATAGCATGACAGTTAAATTCATAATCAAGGGTCGTGTCCCAAATGACGCACTATACACAATGAGAATTGCATTTCAACTTTTTAACAGAGAAATTGTGAGTGGTGTTTGCATTGATTCTGAGTTGCTATCAGGATGTTCATTTAATAATTCGGGTTTTCTTGCTAACATCTCCTCTGTCTTCTTAGGAGGGTGAGGATAAGAAGTTCCTCATAGCTAAACTACAGGCCCTCAATGAGGCGAGCGCGCTCAGCCGTGAGGTCAACATTTGGGCCTTCCTTTAAATCTGAGACTCTTCCTCATGCATTCAGGATGTCTGACAGATGAAGACATTCCACAGCTTTTCTTGTGGCTGATTTCCTTCTTCTGAACAGGTGTTTCAATGACCGCGTCACCTGCTGATTACTTCTATTACCCAGGAAGGCTGGATTCTACAGAAAACTAATTTGGAAGAATACACTTTACCTTCAACAACAAACATAAATCCTGAAAAACTGGTTTGCTTATGTAGAAGATGGAAGTCAATTACCACTGCATTTTGGAGTTAGTAAATGACACTGATATCTAGCAGTGCCACTGTCATGTAATCACATTACAAATATTTTTAAACACACAAGGTTAATTTTTTGCTTATGGAAATGTTTTTTTTTTCAGATCTATATCTATATTTTTTTGTGTGGTGTTAATAATAATGTGATGATAATTTTAGATGATGGAGAACTGTTTCAGAGACACGGGCTATGAATACCTTATCGTGAAAAACAATATACTAAAATGTATTTGGAAATAAAAATAAATTGTGCTAAGTATACTAGAGTTACATTTTACATATGTATATGCCTATTTAAAATACCCTGCAGTTGTCCTTTTGGTATACTAAAAGTCCGCTAAATTGGAACAACTAATTTGTACTTAAAGTATAGGCTTAATTTAGTTATCCGGAAATAGTGCTGAGGTGCAACTAAAGATAAACAAGTGTTTTTGATTGTGCTAAAGTGAAACTTATGCAAGTATACTTAAAATATCTTGCATTTAAAGACTGTTATTATACAGAGATCATACTATCCTTACTATAACAGATATTAAAACACATTTTAAGGCTTAATATTAAGAAGTGTGCATTGTGCAATGAAGAAATATAATTTTATATCAGTAAGTCTTAAGTGATATTTGTGATTTGAAGTGTATTTAGTATGAAATAGATGTATTTTAAGTAGATTTTGGTATGTTGAGATTTAGTTTATTTATCTATCGGCTGTCTTTTGGAGGTTTAAGATCAGTCAATAAATGCAACATATCTGTAAAAGACAATTTGTGAATTACTGATTTTATTTTTTAAACTACTATTCTTTTTTTATCACACGACTTTCTGAGATGCGTGTGTCTGATTGGTCAAATGTGGCATTCCATGAAGTTTTTTCGTTTGCATTAACTTTCCTACGAACATAGCTGTGCTATTATTTATTTCTTTTTAATCGATTCTGCGATGAAAGCTGACTCATTTATTTGTCGGTATATTTCATTTTCACGAAGACTGAAGGTCGTTGTACTTGAGGACACTGTAATGTACGGTATGCGGTAATATGTAGGGGAAGTTTTGTCTAAACCTGTAAGACTGAATTCTGAGGAATTGTCACGTGCTGGCCAGAGCTTGTGGAGTTCTGTGGGAGGAGTTTCTTAAACATCTCTGAAATCCACCTTATAAAAGGTAATGTTTTTACATTTTGACTCCCAACACTACACCATTGTAAACTACAACAGCCGTTCAGGAATCTGAGGAGGGTATATGTGCAGTGTGAGTTTCTTTTCCTCGTGTAATTTAGCGTTTTACCACTACTTTTACATTTTCTGCATCCGTTATTAATTGGTTAATTTTGCTGTTTTTATTTTAATTAATGGTTTGTTTTATGTTTCATCTGTTTATAAGCTCAAAAATGTTGCCTCAGTCGTTGTATTGTGTTCATTCTGTATAGATAAAGAGTGTCGTAATGGAATCCACGGACCGTTTATACATCCGTCTTCCTGAAGAACATAACGAATTCCTAAAGTCTGGAGAGTGGGTAAGCTGACCAAATGTTACAAATTTATTTTTTTTAGGAATTTTTTTTCTCAAAAAGGAATTTTCCTTTATGAGGACATTTACCACATTAAAACTAGCGGGGCACTCGCTATAATATCAAATAAAATGTCTATTAAAATAATTAAAATATTAACTCAGGGGTAGTAAACTAGAAAACTTTCAGGTTAAATATTTTCTGAGTGCCATTCCATAAACAATGGCGTCTTTAACTGTCATTGACTCTCAGTCTTTGTGGAGTGTAAGTTTAAGATTTTGCCTGAGATGCTGTAATACACACACACAAGTGGTTTGTAAAATGGATGGATGAAAGTAGATGTAATTTGATTGATGTCATCTTGTCTACCTTTCTTCATAGGACCATGGGATTGTTGTCACAGATCTGAATCCACACGTGACCAAAAGTGAGCTTCATGCCTACTTTCAAAAGTTCGGGACAATTACAGAATCTGATGTAAGTAGGCTACTTGAACAGGGTACAGATATGTTACACTGCAAATGTATGCATACACAGACTCTAGAACAACTTCTGTCTCCATTACATGTGCCCTGCACTTTTATGTTTTAGTGTGTCCCTGTTGCCATGTTTGTTGTCCTTTGTAGATATTTGTGTTGATGATTAGTCTTCATTGTTCCCAGCTGTGTGTCCGACAAGTGGCGTATTACATCATCTAGCGATATTTAGATAAAAATAGTTGGCAGCACTGTTACCATCATCATGCATATCATTAAAGTTATCCTGCATTTAGATCTGCCTCTTGGTTTCTGAATCTGTGTTTATAGATAATCGGTAGAATGGTTCTTGTTGCTTTAGAAAAAAAAAACAGGCCAAATTAACTGACATTTTCTTCAGCAAATAGTTAAAACTAGCTGAATTTTATAGTTGAGTTTAAACAAACCCCAGCTGAGCTCAGAATGTTGGGTCAAACATTCAACCCATCCAGCTGGGTCAAAACAACCTAGTGTAGCGTGTATGTTCAGTTTTGGTTCCTGTTTTGCCTGCCTGAGTTCATAGTTAGTTTCCTTGATTGTTAATTAGTCCATCACACCTGTTTCTGTTTACTTTGATTACTCTCCCATTGGATTTAGTCAATCATTTTATCCCTGAAAAATCATCTTTAATCACCAAAATGACACATTTAAACGTTTTCTTCTTCCTTTAATCACGTCTTCATGCCTTAAAATAGCTTTGTAACTCGACACCCTTGCTTCATTTAGTGCGGTTCTATGAATATGCAAATGAGCCCCACCTCCACTCACTCGCTCAGCTCAGAGATCCACTCGTTGGCGATCATACGTTGATCTGATTGGTTACAAGGTAGTTTGTGACGTCAGACCCCAGCGATTTCAAAGCGTGTTTTTGAGACTGTCTTTGGTTCACTGCAGTTTTAAGGAGAAAATACTCAGCAATGGTGTCGACTTATGAATTTACACATGGTTTGTCTTAAAGCGTATTAAAAACACCACATAGACATATAAACAACATTAAAAGCTTGATTTTCACGACAGGGGGACTTTAAGCCCTGAGTTTCCTAGTTTATTTCTAGAAATTACCCAACGATTTAAAAAATAACCCAACATATTGTGTGACCCAACGGTTGGGTTAAATAAATAACCCATCGTTTTTTACTTTGTACTGTAGTTCTGTGTCCGGTATCATCTCTGTCTTATGATTGTGTTCTCCTTAATATTATTAAATTCAGTATATTTCACAGAATCTCCTGCATCGTGCGCTTCACTATACAGTAGTGCCGGACCTTGTCCGGTTTTGACCCAGTGTTGGGTTGCCAAAACGGCACAAAATTGGGTTGTTTTTAACCCAGCATTTTTTTAGAGTGTGTAGCATACTTTGCCACCCTTCTCTTCATTATCTTGTATCTTTGATCTTGGTTAAATGTGTTTTCAGCTCTACTAATTTGTAGACTTTTTTTTATTTCTTTTTTTTATGAGCAGATCACGATTGACAAGTCGTCAGGATGGCCGAAGGGTGTGGGCTTTGTGAGATATTCGTCTTCAGAGGAAGCTGAAGCAGCCAAAGCGGATGAGCCACACACACTTGGAGGTTTTCCGGTATGGATCAACAAAATTGTTACGCCAAAAGTGAGTCAAAATACTGTTTGTCGCAAGGAGGCCTAGACTTACTTGCTTAGACCTCCATTCTGGTCCAGATTGGCTTACTGTATGTTGGTTTGAGGTGGACCAGCATAGCCATGTCCGTCACCAGACAAAAATGGTATTCCTGATTAATCTGGCTGTCAAAGGGAAGCCTGCTAATTAAGCTAGCTAAGCATGTAGGGACACCAGCATCCCAATCCAATAACATCCATTCATCTCAATGGCAGGCTGCCATCATTGCTCATGATGAGCACAGGTTTTTTTGTTGTTGTTGAGCCAGTCATATGAGCTGTAAAAGTAAGGGGTTTGGGACTGTTTGCGTTTATTCTTGTGGTGCGATCAGTCAATCAGTGTTGTCATGTATCAGTAGTCCCATGCAGTGGCATCACAATGTTAACTGGGTCCCCTGTACAGTTTTTGCATTGGGAACCCTCAGAAGAAATTATGGTATGGGGTAGAAAATTGGGGGAAATTGCGGGGGCCTTCAGGAAGAGATAGTTATGGGCCTCTTTACACAGTTACCCTTACTGAAAAATACTATTTCAGTCTTTACTTTAAAGTTTCTCATTTAATTCAATGCGATACTTGCTGTTTCTTTGTAATTATTTGTGAAATTCACTAGCCAAGAATCAAGTTACTTATTTATCTGTTTGTCTAGAACCGGTTTGATACTCAACACCGATCGTTTCAGCCAAACCTGTGTGTGCACTAGAAGTGGAATATAAAGACAGAGGCCGTTTGGAGTGATTTGCACTAAACCTGAATCCTATCCTTTTACTGGAAGAAATGTGAACTAAATGCTGCTGTAAATTTAATGTTCAATGTAAATTGTTTAATTTTATACGTTCATTATTACATTCAAAATCCTGTTTGATTTAATGTCTATGAAATGCCCTGTACTGTGAAGGATCACTTTTTTATGTATGCCTGAGATGTTGAATAAATTTTTCCTCAGAACAGTTCTTGGTGTATTTTTGTTGAGAAAGATATATATATATACATTATATAGAGTTGAGGGTTATTTTCAGCTTTTACTACGGTGTGACATTTTAATTAGAGTTTGAATGTGATTCTGTGAAAAGTCTTTTTTATGGCAATTTCCTCTGAATTTGTGAAGATTAAAATTACTTGAAATGGGAATGTAAATCTTAGCTCAGTCTTTCAATAAAATAAAAATCAGCATTTTGTTTCGGTTTCTATTATTAAAGTATCCTCTTCAGATTTTATTTATTTTTATGCCCACATAAATAAGTCTTGAAGAGCTTGTTAAAATGTCCATCACCTTGCTTAGCCCAGTTAGCATTTGCTCATGGAAACAAAGATGTTTTCATATTTGGTTGGTAAAATATTTGTACTTGCATGTTTCCCCTAAAAACACAAATGAAAACAAAGACACACTAAGTGCGTTTCTATAGCTTCAGAATGGCAGAAAAACAAATTATAGGCGGAAATGACATGGGTATTGTATTGCCTGTTCTGGGGAAAAATGATTTTGCTTCTATCACCCTTAGGGTTACAGAGTTATGATTCAAATGCGAATTGTCATATTATAGCGCCACCTAGTGTCGGATGGGTGAGTGCACTGAGTAACTGTGTACAGTTCACAAAACCATCCTGCAAATTTTAGGGTCTCTACGATTATGGTCTCTGACACTCATACACTTTTAGGGCAGAAAAATAAGGAAGAAGAAGCAAATCGGTAGCTTCAAACACAATAGGGTTCTATAAAATACTCCATATTAAGTGGCAGCAGTAAAATCTGACCATTTTATAATGCAACAATCTTCTTCTTTTTTTCTTTTCTTTTTTTTTACCTCCGTTGAACAAGACATGCATTTTGAATTAGAAAAATCTGCTCCATCTTAAACACTCATGACATTCCTGTCAAAACATAAACAGGCAAAGCATTTCCATAGCCTGTGTCAATTTTGAACCACACAAGTAAAATAAATAAAAAACGGGTGAAAAACTGTTTGACGACAACAACCCTAATTGATGGAGTGTGTAGCTTTTCATTTCTTAAACAAATCATGGCCATTCCCTGGATGACAATGTCAAGATTCATTAGGCTTACAAATGCAGCAGCAAAGTTGGATGGCATTTGATTTTAAGTAAGCTTATATTTAAACCAAGGAACTCTAAAACAGATGTACACGATGTCTGGTAATTATAATTTTCCCCATCAAAAATGTGTATATCCATAAACGTTTGAAGGCCACGTGTGATTTGGTCCTGTGTAGTGTGTTCGTGCGCTAGAGGGCAACTGCCTCACATCCAACACACCATCCAGCAAACGAAGAAGAAGCCGATTCCACTGACGACAGCGGGAAAGAATGGCAAACGCGGGAAATGAAATCTCGTTTAAAAAGGTACATTTCAATACGTTTACTCTTTACGTCTTCGGGTCTTTAACATGCATCTCATAATGCCATAGCAAGTCGAACACATTCAGGTCATGAGGGTTTTTCATGATGCCACGGCGTTGCATTGATTCCTATCTATCCCTCTGTTTCCAGGAGACTGTTGCCAAACTGTTGACACGCTCTTTTAAGGAGGACAAAACCAAAGGTGAGAAACAGTCAGACACACGCAGGGTTCACCTTCACCTGGCAATGTGGTAAAGTGAGAGAAGCTGTTGGTCATTTGCATTTAAAACGTCCCGCGTGGCAAAAAAATATAAAAAAATCCTGTCATAATGTCAAAACGCATCATAATTTTGTTCTTCATTTTTCTTTGTGGCCAGGAGTGCTACTTACATAATACGAAAATGAAACGAAAACCAGATCTTTAGTATTCCCAGCTAAACATCTGATAGCACAGGTACATCTGAGACATATATGGGATGTGCGTTTTACATCGTTTTTTTCCTCATCTGCAATACGTCTCTAGGACGTTTCCTGTCAGATGTCAAATATATGTTTAGAAAGTGTCTTTAAGATGTTTATGATTTAGAATACAGTAAAACTGACACCTTAAAGATGCTGATGCTTTCCAGATGAAGTGATCTTCAACAGACGTCTTGCAGACGTACGTGTGCTCTTCGTACTTGGGATTCTGGATTTTACTGTTGATGATTTGACATGATCCAGGATTGTTTGGTTGTTCGAAGCTCATCCTGGAGCTAGTCCATAAACTCAAAGTGCTTTGTGGTAGATTTAATTTTCTTCCTTCGCACCTGATTTAAGTCTATCTGGGTCTCGTCTACAATCAACGTCCCCGTTCAATAATATTTATACTCTAGTGCGTCTCCTCAGCGACGTCGGCTGAGTCCCCTAACCCTAACTTGCTGCACAGCAATAACTAAACATACTTCAGACAAGCCTTCGAGTATGCTTTAATCACGGCCGGAGGATCAGAGAGAATCCCACCAGAAAAAAGAATACAACAGTTTTTATTGAATAGGAGCATGGCGAAAATGACATGATACATTAAATAATTTCTAGGGATGCACCGATATGGAAATTTTGGCCGATACGATAATTCTTTATATTTGAAAGCCGATAACCAATATATTGGCAGATAAATATAAACCCAAATTTTTACATCATTTTTGAGAGCCTGATTACAAAAACAAAAGTCTCACCATTAAAATCACGTCCCAAGCACACAATTATAATGATGTTCTCATTATAATTTTATGTAGCTGATATGACAGACTTGCGCTGCACATTTTGCACTGAACTGTATTTTCCTTTTTTAAGTGATTCCCATCATATTTCAAGCAATTCAAATCCATCATGAAGTGTCTCAGCTGAAGGAATTAATACATTATTTATCGGCTTTAATATATCTGCCAAATTTTCTTATCAGGCCGATAACGATAACATGTATCGGCTCGGCTGATACCGATATGGTGGCAGATATATCATGCATCCCTAATAATTTCCCTACAATTTGATTGGTTCTTCATATGCAAACCCTTCTGTTACTAGGTAGACTAGGAACATTGTTAATCACAAGTTTTCAAGTTTTTTTTTTTTAGACATCTGTCTAGTGTCTAGTTTCATTTCCCCTATTTGTTATTTATACACTCACACACTCAAAGTCACGAGGTTTCGACCAAAGGGTTTGGAAACATTTATGATTCAAAGGTGGTGATGCTTAATTTAGTCTGTCTCAGCCACTGCTACTTTCTTACAAGAGTACACTATTGAACCAGGAACAATAATACATCATTTAAAAAATACATTTGCAAATAATATTAGCCTATAATGTTGCTTCACATGTAAAATTAAATGATTTGCTAAATACAGCATTGAATTAAAATTGTAAAGCCTGTAGAAATACTAGAAATCGGGGAATAATTGGAAATCATGTAACTAACAGTGCATTTCATTTAGCCTATCTATTATAACTTGAGTTGTTTTAAGAAATTCTTGACTCTTGACCAAAAATTGATGCACCTCTTAAATAAAATCCCTTCCTTGTCTGGCGTATATGCTTCTCTTAGCAATGTCTGAAACTTTGTTCTTCATGATGACTCGTTTGCTGTATTCCTCATTTGGATAAAGGCGTCTGCTATATGCTTCTCTTAGCAATGTCTGAAACTTTGTTCTTCATGATGACTCGTTTGCTGTATTCCTCATTTGGATAAAGGCGTCTGCTAAATGTAAATGTAAAATCGCAACATGTATTTCCATCAAGAGGTGCATGAGCTTTTAGTGAAGATCTTGTATTGACAATGGAAGAGTCCAGCCGCTAGCCAATCGCTGATCATGGTTTCGAGTATCGATATATCTGGCCTTTCCAGTGAACACAAGATCGCGCAGTAATCTCAGATGAACTTAATCCAGATATTTTAAGCAAATCTGCAAATTCGTTTGAAGAAGCACATTATCCAGAGATCATTGATCACGATTAGAAGATCTGGCATCTGTCAAATCATCTCAGATGTGTTAATCGAGTTATAAAGAAGTGGCAAATTTTGTTTTGAGGTAAAAAAAACGTTTTAATTTAGTACATAATGTGTAGCTAATTGATTCTCTCACATCAGATAAATAAAAAAAATTACTTCTCTGCAAGACCGAATTGTGAGTTTATAACTTCTGACTTTTTGCCTGTGGATTGAAATATAAATTCGCAATTACCTTTTTTATTATGAATATTTTTTTATTCTGTGTTGGAATCAGGCTTTTATAAAACAAACTCTCAGTTCTCAGGTCAAGTGTTCTGAGTACAGTTTAGTTTTTTTCGGTCTGATGTATTTGTGAAATCTCCCCTCACATTTGAACACCAAACGCAACATGATCACTTGCAGCCGGTTCCCGTTCCAGTGAACTAGTTTTTGGTGCAGTATTGTAGCTTTGCACGTGTGTGAGGAGTCGTCGGATAAAGACAGAAACATTACAGTAACTCATACCAGCGTTCAGTCATGAAGTGTTTCTTGTGCAGTCAGCAGTGATGCCGTCGTCCTCGTGACGGAGATGCTGAAGGTGTTTGTTGAAGGTAAGACAGACTTCACCTGTCCTGGTCTGATACAGTAGTGTAGTTTCTCTCAGTATTGATGTGAGGATGGTCTGTCTGCCACAGAGGCGACACGCAGAGCTGTTAAACAGGCCAGCAGTGAAGACTGTGACACCGTCGATATTGAGCACTTTGAGAAGATTCTGCCACAATTGGTGAGTTTTGTCTGTGTTTTGCTTGTGTTCGAGATGATTGCTATTTTTAAAGGAGTCATATGAGGCTTTTTAATGTTTTCCTTCAGTGTGTGTGTAATGTATCGGATTGTACCTGCAAAGTTACAAAGCTCATAGCCTCCTGATTTAGTTAAACCAAACTTTATTCAGACACCTTCAACATTTCTCACATTATCAGAGTTTATTCGCTATAGTTTAGAAAATGGTCATAAAAATGACTAGAACTCAGAGTTATGAACTCAGTTGATATTTGACTGGTTTTGTCCGTCCTTCTGTTAGACTGTCTCACAGATGAATTATGTTGAATATCTGTCAGCTGTTAAATTCAACTACACAATTAGATCATAGTTTAGCTCAACCAATCACCAAGCAATGCGTCATTGTGTTCAGTCTGTGTGTAAAAAGAGCATTAGCAATTAAAGAAAAAACACTTCAGCAAAACATGATCATGTCAAAGAGTCTGAATAATCTTTGGTCCCAAATTGTTATAAATGTTACTGGTAGTCACTGTATGAAGAATTTTTTAGTATGATATGTCTCACACTTTACTTCACTCACATAAATGAACTATAGTGTCCTGCACCCACTAGTAGAAAAATATAAAAAATTATATTTGGTGTCTGAACAATTTTTGGTTTGACTGTATTTTAACCAAGAACACTGATCCAGACCACCAATGTGAGATATTAACATAATGCCGTCCAAAGGCATGTACGCAAAGACCGAAGGCGAGGCTTCAGTGAATTGAAGTGTTGTCGCCATGTATCGGAGACGCTGCGTGTTTGGATGCAAAAGGATATTAGGAATCTGGTTAAGATTTATTTATAAGCCTTTCCTGAGCAGCACTTTTTACAGAGGACAGGTTTCTGAACCTGAGAGAGTACAACACCAGTTATATACAAAGACTACTTGCGAATGTCAAATGTTCTGCTTAATCCGATCGATCTGCTTGATCATCTGTATTTTCAGGATCTGACTCGAGTTCGAACTGATATGGTAAAACATTATTATTATCTGTAATTATTATCTTTACAAAAGCTTTAGAAACCTTGGAAGCCGAAGCTTTGCATTTGCAAGTTACATTTGCAACACACACTTGAGGTGTTTGGCCAATCACAGCGCACTGGGTCAGCTGGCCAATCAGAGCACTCTGAGCTTTTCTGAAGGAACGAGGGGCTTTGTCAGCTCAGAAATCAGCTCGTTTCAGACAGACTGGGAATAGAGGTGCTGCAAAAATGTGAAAATAACCATTTTTTTAACAGTTTTTTAATGTTATTTGGCCCTCTGCTGTTAAGAATTAATGTGGTTCATCACTACATATTTCAGCATTAGCTCAACTTGACTATCTATGTATAAGCAGTGTTTACACTATACAGCTGTGGTCAGACTTAATGGCAGCACTGGTAAATATGATCAAAAAATGGCTGTAAAAAATAAAAGGGGTGCCAATATTTGTGGCCAACGTGTTTTGGAGAAAAACATTTATTTCATAATGTGATTTTCACCCGCACTTTCAATTCTTTTACTTCAATGAAAGGTTTGATTTTTGCCCAAAAAAAAAAAAGATCAAAAGGATAAACAATGCAGATTGATTTTTTTTACAGCCATTTTTTTTTCATCATATTTAACAGGGGTGCCATCAATTCTGACCACAACTGTATATACAGTACCCGTCAATTTTGGAAACATTAACACTCTCTTCTGCTCACCAAGCCTACATTTATTTGATTAAAAGATTAAAAATAATATTGCGAAATATTAACTGTTAAAACATCTGTTTTCTATTTGGATATATTGTGAAGTGTAATTTATTCCTGTGATCAAAGCTGAATGTTCAGCATCATTACTCCAGTCTTCAGTGTCACATGATCCTTCAGAAATCATTCTAATATGATGATTTGATGCTCAAGAAACATTTATGATTATTATTATCTATGTTGAAAACAGTTGTGCTGCTTAATATGTTTTGTGAAAATTGTGATACTTTTATCAGGATTTTTTTAATAGAAAGTTCAATGAACAGCATATATATATATAAATTGTCTTTTTTAAATTAGATTTATTAAAGCATTTATTAAATATAAATATTTTGTAACTTTATAAATGGCTTCACTGACACTTTTGATCAATGTAATGCATCCTTGAAGAATAAAAGTATTAAATTCTCTCTTTTTTTAAAATCTTGCCTCAAATGTTTGATTGGTATCATTGTTTCCACATAATTGTTAAGCTATAAAAAACATATTTCAACTGATAATAATGATAAATGTTTCTTGATCATAATAATATCAATGATTTCTGAAGGATCATGTGAGACTGAAGACTGGAGTAATGATGCTGAAAATTCAGCTTTGATCACAGGAATACATTACATTTTTAACATATATATTCACATAATAATTTTTTTTTATTATTTTAAATTGTAATATTTCATTATTACTTTTTCACTGGAGTTTTGATTAAAAAAAATGTTTTCTTTCAAAAAATTTTTATGTTTCCAAAACCGGTGCTGTATATTATCATTAAAATGTAATTATTGAACAAACAATGGACTCATTAAAAAATTATCACAAAACAGTTGTTTTTCTAAAAGCTGACTTTCTTAATATCGGATTTTGAGAACCGTCACAGTTCTGTACAGTTAGCCGTGTTTCTGTGCTTTTACTAAACCTTAAAAGACTCACAGTCTGTATCGTTTTGTGTGTTGCATTCTAGCAAAACTATCATAATTTCTTACGATGTCTCCTTTCCCGTTGCAGCTTCTTGACTTCTAGAGATGCCAGCAGAGGGCGCCGCAACCCAGTTCTGCTGAAACGCCAACATCCTGGACTTCACTTTTGTATATTAACAAAATGTAGCAAACTTTATTTTGCCTGTGTGCATGTATTAAATGTATGACTAATAAAATGATAATATTTCACTGGTGATCCTGTTGCTCAATCTGTTAAACGTTGGTATTGTTTAGTGGTTTATTTATGTGCATAAATCACTGGGTAACAGCGCTTTTATTATGGTCTGGAGTCTCTGTGGGCCACCTGTGCTCTGCTCAGCGGCAGGTGCTCCCAGCATGCTCTGCTCCGGCCCCCATCAAAGCCTCTCCAAGCAGTTGGAATTGATTAAAGTAATAAGGGAGGCAGCAAAGACCCTTAGATGATGACAAGTGGCAGGAAAAAGAAGCACCCCCTCCGGCCACTTTGAAGTTCCCCTTCTTCCCCTCGCTGTCCTGCAAAGTGCTGCGGTTAAAGGTGTCACGGGGGTGAGAGGGCAACAGGGCGGAATGTGTGTGTGTGTGTGTGTGTGGAGAGAGAGTGTCAGCCTGTTAAAATTACGGCGACCACACGCATAGTTGTTCAGTTTTAGTGGAAGCATAACAAAACAAATTGGGACCGAGGAACATGTCACAGGAAGAGAGAGGGGTGTAATTTTGAGGGTAAATAAACAAGACGTCGGGTTGCTCAAGGGGGCTCCCGGTCTTTCATCATTTTGCTCTGATAATTGCGCTAACCTGCCGCCAGAGAGTTTCCAGTAGAGAATGATGCTGGTTAAAGGGGTTTGCTTTGCATGGGTTTGTTGTTGGGTAAGCAAGAGCACAAGGAAAGATCAACATGTTGGATTTGGTTAGATCCTGTAGTTAAGGGCAACAGCAAGTAAAATACTGCTTTTATGTTGGATACGAGCCTATTTGCTTAAATTGGGGTTTCTACATTATTGAAAAGCCTGAAAATACTGGGATATTTTATAATTGTGGTTGACAGGAGTGGAAAATTAAGTTATTTAGTGAATATACTTTTTTTTCTAGTTATGTTCAGCTATACAAGTAACACTGTTATTGTGAATACAGCACTAGGCTCAAGTACCTTGTTGCTTTTATTAAACGGTTACCACACAATACAAATATTAAAGCCAAAAAATATGTATCAATTTAACTTTCATGAAGTAAAATTATTAAAAGCCAGCCTTCTTTCAAAAAAAAAAAAAAAAGAAAAAAAAAAAAGAAATTCCCTGACAGTGAACAGTCTCAGAAGTTACATTGTTACATCATTGTTACATTATTTCTCCATTAGATGGCGGCAAACACTGTGTTTATGAGTCAGTCAGCAGAGAAGACTTTTATATTGAAAGGATCGAAACTTGTGAACACGGAAAAGCAAGATGCAACTCAGGACCAGGGGGGCAGGGTTTCATAAAATATTGAAGTTCCCCCGGGCGCCGCCATTGATTAGCGGACCCTCACCTGCTGTTAGCATCCCATTGACTCCCATTCATTTTCGCGTCACTTTGACAGCGAATAACTTTACATCTGAGGCGTTTAAAGACTCCAATTGTCCATTATTTATTTCTAAAGAAACACGAAAATGTATAACATGCTCCATTACCTTGTATCTTACGTTATGGCCCCGTAGAAGCAGTTTTTGTAAAAATAGGCTAACGATTGCGTCATAACCACACGACTCTCTGTCGCACAGTAGAGAGATTACCGTATGGACAGGAGGAGAAGCTCACGGGCAATCGGGGGGACGTGGAGGCAAAGTGACAAAATTATTAATCAGAATACTTAGCAAAAGTTTCTCCTGCTCCAGCTCATGGACAGCTCCTACTAACACTCTCCGTCTCTGCAAGTTTCGGAAGGGAATGATTCAGATTTCTTGACAGACAAGTTGCTCACGTCACATCTACGTTGTCAAGCTCAGTTTGAGTCTGCGCAGTACGCTCAGCCATCAGGAAGAGAGAGCTTCTAATTGACTTCACTTGTCTCCGTTGAATCCAATGGGATTCAGTATATAAACTGTGTCCAGTTTATATACTGTCTATGGTCAGGACACGGGAAATCTCCTTAACTGTAAAAAGGACAAGATATCGCAACGGACATTCAAACGGATTTTTATTACAAATATAGGACTGACCTGAAGGAAAATGCCATATCTACTGTAAATGCAGGTACACTCTTTTACTCGATCTCTCAAAAAACGGTAGTACTCTATAGACCTTCTGTAGCTCCGCCCCTTTCCAGCGCTGTGCTCGTTGTCTTTTGACTTCCGGTCTGTATTTTCACAGCGATCTTGCGTATTTATGAATGAACGGCTCGTTTTAAAATCTTCCCGGTCGACTGACATTTGTTAAGACATCTGCTTTAAACATTACAGCCCTCATGATAACTTTCGTTAACTTTACATTAAGTAAATCCACTTAAAGAGCTAATTACTCCTGGACAGCAATGCCATAGAAATATACAGAGTGACCGCAAAAAAGGAAGTTCAAAGACAATATTCTAAAGATGGCGGCGCCCTCGTTTCTCTGGCGCATAAGGTCTATAAGCTTCAATGAACAATATCAATGAGAACAAACATATGTTTACATTGCTAAGAGTGGTTGCTAGGGGTGTTGTGATGCATAGAACCGCTAAGTGAAGCGGTCATAGCCGCTACTGACCAATCAGAATCAAGGACTGGAACTAACCGTTTTATGTTTTAACCGATGTTATAGTTTAGAAATTGTGTCAAAATGTTGGAATCCAAATCACATTCTATTGTGCTTAATGATGAACATAGACTGTAAAAGAAAAAATATTAATGAACATAAATGCTCTCTAAAATTATCTTTAAACTTGGTAATTAATCTTTAGTAGTAGGTAAATGATAAATGTTAGGCCTACCATAATTTATTTTTTTAAGACATAATTTTTGAATTGGAATGATTTTTCACTAAGAGCATAATTGCCCTTATTTGATCTATCTTGCATTCATTATAACCCGTGAACATAGAGAAAAAAAAATATATATATATTTTTTTTTAAGGTTTGTCCAAACGTGTCAGATAAAGAAACAGCTTTTTACCTCGGATGAAAAATACGTACGCTGGAAATCATTAAAGAGATCCATCAGTGGATCATGCGTATATGGCTTATTTACCATTTGTGGAAAAAAAAGAAAAAAAAACCCTCCATTTAATAGCAAAAACATCTTAGTTTAATTACCTTGGGTGGTTCTGTCTTTCAAGAACAGCTTTGCTTACTTATATGAGTCATTGGGAGTCATTTCAAACAACTGATTATTCTAAAAGACTGTTAATTATGCAGGATTAAAAACAAATTTCTGATTCCATTACAGATTTTTGTTCAGCACCACTCATCTGCGGTCATTTCATGTAGTCTTGGTAATGATGATTGCTTAATGTTATGAAGGCACCAAATTCATTTAAATTGATACATCTTCATGGTATGTGTCTATTGAGAGAACGAAGTTGCAGCCTGTCCATTTTATTGGCATTTACTGTATGATCATTGCAACTCTTTGTGCATCTTAGTGGAACAAATTACCCCTGAAGGCAGCGTTATTAAACATTTGAAAGTGGTTAAGACAAGAATGGAGGGGTGGGTTGAAAAGAGTAATGACTTTTCTTGATCCTACATTAAAGACTGGGAGTGTCAACAGCCATTCCAGACTCTTTGGAGAAGCTCTGGAGCGCTGAGCGAGACAGAGACTGATCCGTCTCCAATTCGGCAGTAGAGCTTGGATGGGTCCACACATAAGTCAGTATTCAGGTCTGTGGTTTGTGAGCAGTGAATTAGATATGATGTTATGGATGCAGGAGTTACAGCGGCGTGGCGTTCTGACTAGTCAGGAGATCAATCTTCTACAGTAGCTCCATGGGATTTCACCCAAAAGTTTCCCTTGGATTCGTAAATCTCATTAAAAGCATAACACAGAGTACATCTTGATCGGTTTGTCACTTCTGGCAAAGACATTATCTACTGGAATAGTTTGAGGGAGGCAGGTTCAAGTTAAGCTGTACTTGACAGCATTTGTGGTGTTGTTGACTACTAAAAAAAACTCCTTCAAGCAAGAACTTACTTCTATTGTAACTGCATTACTGTAAAAGAAGTTGTAGTTGAGTAAAACATTAAGCTTTCTGACTTGAATGACTTACCTTGCTTACCCACATGATCACATCATTGAAGCTGAAAGATTAGATATAATGTTGCACATTCGATAAGTTGTCTGCATATGTGCACAGTAAATGTTCTCAAACAAAATTACTATATGTTTACAACCGATGCATGAATCCGTTCTTGCCCTTGTTCTAAAGTTGTTGAATCTAGATTATTACAGAAGTTCTGAAGTATAATATGGTCCATCTTCGACTCATCTAAATTTAGTTCATTTTTATTTGCTTTCATTTTAAACTACTTTGATGCCATGAAAATAGCCTCTGCTGCCACTGAAAAAAAAAATTTCCCCAAGTTTGCTGAAACCATACCATAGTTTTGTTTGAGGAACAGACTGAAATGATATGTGACCCTGGACCACAAAACCAGTCACATGGGTCAATTTTTTTAAAATTGAGATTAATATGTCATCTGAAAGCTGAATGAATAAGCTTTCCATTGATGTATAGTTTGTTATGATAGGACAATATTTGGCTGAGATACAACTATTGGAAAATCTTGAATCTGAGGGTGCAAAAAAAATCAAAACATTGAGAAAATCTCCTTTAATGTTGTGCATTAATGTTGGCGATTGTGCTGCATCCACTCACAAAAATAAATGTTTTATATATTTACGGTAGGAAATTTACAAAATATCTTTATCTTTACTTAATATCCTAATGATTTTTGGCATAAAATAAAAATTTATAATTTTGACCCATACAATGTATTGTTGGCTATTGCCACAAATATACCCGTGCGACATGTGACTGGTTTTGTGATCCAGGGTCACATATAAGCCATTTTTCACTGATGTTCTTCCCCTCTGGAAAGCTGTTTGAGGTAAGAGAACTGGACAAACCATTCAAAATGGTTTTGTACACAAAACAATTACAACAAAACAAGTCAAGTCAAGTTTATTTGTATAGCGCTTTTCACAAAACAAGAAATTCATTGAAAAGATCTGACAAGTCTTTCACAAATCAGACATCAGGACTTCTGAAATTCAGAATATCCATTAATTCAGAATATGCATGTGCACGTGAATTGATTGTGATTGTCTGGTCTACAAATGCAATTGTATCATTACTTTAGCTTTAAAACATTTCACTAGACACACTGACTGTAGGTACACTGTTTTTAAATTTACGCATTTAGCAGATGCTTTTATCCAAAGCGACTTACAAAAGAGGAACAGAAGCAATTAATCGAGGAGCCGACAATATTCGAATGATGAGTTTTAATTTTTGAACTGTGGTTTTAATTTGAGCATTGACCATTCCTCTCAGCACTAATGGCAGTGTTGTAGTTTTGGAGACGGGACTCAGTTTTGAGTCTGTGTAGAGTCCAAGACCATATTTTCATGAACTCTCGTGCATTTGGTCTCAGTCTTGACATGGACTCAGTGTTCAGTCTCAAGTTTTACAACACTGTGGATACGTTTTGTGGTCCGCGGCGACTTGTGCATGTGATTCGCTCTGTGCTGTCGTATCTCCGTGCGCAGTGTGTGTGTGCTGTGGAGGTTCATGTGACACTGATGTGAAACCAGGCTTCATTCACGCCAAAGGAAAGCTTATTTACACTGTCTGAATCGTTCAGACCCTCTTCAGGTCTCTGTCTTGACTCAACCTACTCGGGTCTCGGCCTAAACTCGGACTAGAAATAAGCTGGTCTCGATTACAACACTGACTACAACACCGAACTTCTCATAAGACCGTATTATTGTCTTACGCCGCTTGTTTGGAAAGAAAATATGCTGAAGAAAGAAACAAGAAAACAGTGTACAGGGCATTTTGGAATGCAGAACTATATGTGTTGTACATAATGATATGTCTAAATATGGTGTAAGTATGGACTCTAACTTTGTAAAAAGCTGTACTGTGTGCTTTGTTGCTGGGTGATGTCATTCTGAAACAGTTGGGTTTGCATCAGACCAGTTTCTTTTCTTTTCTATTCCAAGCTCTACATTATAAGTCTTGTCTAAATCATGAAATAAAATCAGATAAAATGCAATTCAACAATTGCTGTCTTTATTGGCAGCTCATGTGCTCAGTTTAACATAATTTAAGGTGTGTTCACACTTGGCAGGTTTGGTTGGATTAAAACAAACTGGTGTGATTGCGGTTCGTTTGAATAAGTGTGAACACTGCCATCTGAACCCTGGTGTGGACGGAGACCCCTGAAAATATGGGTCTCAGACCGCTTCCAAACAAACTCTGGTGCGGTTCAACTGAAATGTGAACACAACACGGACCAACGACATCTAAATGAACCAAAAACAGGATATAATGTCACAAGAGGTGACCCTAAAAAGGACAGAATCTCAAGCATACCTGAAATACCTGTGTGACGGAGGGATTCCTGCCCCTGTTTTGACTCCTTAACACATTTTATAAGTTCTTCACGAGTTGTCAGCTCCATCATATACCATCATATGTACAATCATATGATAATATGGGCATTGTTTTGAATGATCGACAAGTTCCTTCACAAAATATACGTCATAAAAGCAGTTTGTTAGGTTCAATGTTAAAAATGAAAGTGTTAAGCGATCCAGGACTAAGGCTGCGTCCGAAATCGCATACTCTCTTGAGTAGGTGCTTATTTTGAATAAGTAATTACTTCACGACTGCTAAAAAAAAGTATGTTCTATATAGTATGAATGTGTGTAGTATATCTCTGTAATCTGGACATATTACATCCACCATGTTGTCACAAGACCTACCAGCGTCAGTTGCGTTGCTTCACAAATCCTCTCCTGAGGCCTCATGGGATAGTAAAGTGTCCATCATATGCACACTTCATAGTCTCAGCAGAAGAAGTAGGTCATCTGGGTACTCTTTTATGAGTACTGTGAATTCAGACATACTACTTTTGTCTCATACTGTTTTTCGCCTACTATATAGTAGGGAGTATGCGATTTCGGGTGTAGCCTAAATGTTTTATTTTCTGTTTTGGTCCGGACCAAAAGAACCAAGACAGCGAACAAAAAGTGTGAACGCACCCTTAAAAGAGAATGTGAAACTAGTCAATTTCCAGTGGTTGTAGAATTAGCCAGTTGAACTGATTCAGAGTGTAGAATACAGTATGACCAAAGATGAGAAAATCTCATGAATTTGGAAAGACCTACATAAAATGTTCTGCAGTAATGCCTGGAGAGAAGCTCACTGTTTGCCTTTGTGACCTGACCTGGGGCAACAAGCAAGCCTGTATGACCTGGCCTCTGAGGGGCCTTCCTCCAAAGACTGGCTCGGCTTCAATGGGGAGCCTCAGGCTCTGTGTTTGTGCTAATAAGAACATACCTGGCAGCTTCTGACAGTAGGGCACTTTGCTGGGATCACTGCTAAGTGCTTTTGGCGCTTGGCTGTTTGTCTGGGGCTGAGGTCGGACCTCTGCTGTGCCCTACCTATTGGCTGGTGCTCTTGGAGCCATGGGGGGCGGAAAAGACTCTTCCGGAACAAGCGAGGTGGATGATGGGGTCACCGACCTTGGCTTGCAGCTGAGGAGGGGAAAAAGTGCACAAGAGATGAACAATTAGGCTGTAGACTGGGCTATTTCTGGAGGCACTCTGCCCTTTCATTTGCTAGTAACCACTGAGCAAGTCCCAATAGACGCCCGAGGCGCATGCAGTAACAAGGTAATCCCCTTACATAACACCAGCCTGTAAGTGCCCGTCTTTCAATTAGTTTTGCGAAGGCCTCTAAAAATAAAGAGCTGCATTGACTTGAGTGACGTCAGAAGGTTAGGAGTGACTGGGGCGACGGGAAACCCAAATTAGACGTGATTTGACTGGAGGTTAGCAGAGCGCTCTATTTTTAGGCCCTTCAAAGGTTGAAAACACCACTGCAGAGGCCCTGTATGTACTTGTCCAAAGCTTAGTAGACCTAGTGCATCGTAATGTCATGTGCTCCAGATCATGAAAGGGCGATGGCCTGGTGATATTTGAAAAGGAGCAACTAATGACTGAAATCTCTTTAGGAGCCCGCAGGGAGCTTGTGGTGAACACAGTATGGCGTCACACCATAGTTAGACCTCATCCGTTAGAGCAAAGGTTACCGCAGCATTGTTTGAGAAAGTGTTGGATTGTAACTGTTTCCTGCATTCATATTATTTCACAGGTGATGCCTCACAGTTATGGTAAATGAGGAATTCTGGAGGAAAAGTTCACCCAGATATGAAAGTTGTCACCATTTACACCCTCAAGTCATCTCAAACCACGATGCCTCACTATGACAAAAATGTTAAGCCTTAATTCACTAGGGATGGGAATCGACAATTTGAGTTGTTGATTCTGGTACTGGTCCCAAGTCTCAGTAAACTCTCCAACTGATTCAGAAATGTTTTTTATTCACTCGTAAAACAAATACATAAGAGTTCATCGGATTTACTCTGCATCTTTCACTGCTGAAGCTCTGAAATGGACTACAAAATGATAGGGTCAAATGCTTTGATTTGAGAATTGCAATGAAGGAGAAGATATTCAGTGAATACATTTTCTTTTTGATCTGTTCATTACACAAAGACTTGGAATATAGCATTTTTATACACTTTTTATGGTGCTTTATACATTTAGATTGACATAACCTGTCCTTGGTCTTCCTAAAGGAGGCCAGTGCAAACTTTTTACTCCATTTACACTACCATGATCATATACACGAGACACCAACTGAGGATGGGTTTAGCTGTTTTTACTGGACCACTCACAGGTGTTTTATATGAAGCAGTGATTTTCCTTGTGACAAGTTTATCTGCCTGCTTAGCTGAAAACACACTCCCGCCAAATGGCTTTGTATATCAAACGATGACCATAAACTTATTTCACAAAAAGTTGTGAAATACTGGGCATGTGAATACTCTACATTAATATTAGTGACAATTTTTTTGCCTTATTGTGGTTAGTACGTACACCTGTTGTGTAATTTCAATTGTATGGATATAAAGATTTTTATTATTATAGAAAGACATAAAACCTCAAAAGAATCAAAATGTTGAGTTAAGAAGGAAAAATGTAGGTACTTAAAAGCAAGGCCTCTTTTTTTTGTTCATGGCAAGAGACCAAGGAGACGCTATTCAAACCTCTTTTACGTCTCTGTGGCAGGAAATCTAATAAAACAAAGAGTGAGCGGCAGGGGTGATTTACCAACCTGTCTTGACATCAGAGCTGAAATAAAGCAGAGCTGTTGGAAATAGGTTGGTTTGAGGGAGTAGGAGGGTAGAACTGTTACTCACATGGCACATCTGACAGGTTCACAGAGTAGTTTAACACATGACCATCCATGAAGATATTTACCACGCGACGGCAGAAATAATGCGCCAACCGCAAAGATGAATCTGCAGATCAGTAGGCAGGACTACTTTACAGACTGGAAATGAACTTATTAAGGGGCACAGTTATTATACTGTTAAAAGTACTATATTATTAAATTTATGCTTAAAAAAACAAACAAAAGAAAAACTGGTTGCCCGAAATTCACTGTACATTTTTTGTTGTTGTTTTGAACCAGTTCTTGTGAACTCAGACTTGAAATGAGCCAATATCCATCCTATGATGCAGATTTTGCAAACTCAGGCGCTCCAAATAGTCCGAGACTACATTGAACTGAAGTATGAACAGGTTCGACACACCGAAGGGTGCAAAGTGTTTCTAAATTCTGATGTCTTTTGCTGAGAAGTATAAAGTATAACAGATAAAACAATTCATAAGTATAGTGGTGATCCCATGGCAGTAGTTCTCAAGTCAATAGCAGTAGCCACCTTTAATTATATAGTGCTTTATACAATCTATATATACACAGTATATTCGCTCTCAAGTCAACAGTCAGATAATGGTTACAACAGTTCTTGAGTTACACTGATCTGTGGAAACACTCAGACGACCGATGATCTTGTCCATAAACAATGGACAATACCTGTTTGTATGTGCACAGGGTCAAACACCCGAAGACAAAACACCATAATGCAATAAACATTAACTGAATAACATAAAGCATAACACAAAACACCCTTACTTTATACATATTAACTTACCCTTACCATCACTTTGTACATTATTAACAAAAATATCAAAGAAATAAAACTATTTAAACAAAGTACAATCATATGTGATATCACGCAGGGACTTCTGGGAATATCCTTATACTGTTTTTCCACTGTAAATGATATAGCAAATTCATAGTTTTCTTCCAGAAACCATAAAATTGACCGTATTTTAAAGTAAAATTCATTGTTAAACATTTTCCAATCAAAATTTTGAGTCACAAATATGTCCTTAATAATATAAGTTTTACTGTTTTGAGTCTTGTGTTTTCAACTATGTATTACGCAATGTGACCATACTCTAATCTGTTTTTTCAATGATGCCAGACTGCATCAGTAAAGTTTCAAATAGTTACATATCTTTATGAGATAAAGTGCATTTAGGTGTTTTATTAACTGGACTATCTAACAGTAGTCATACCACATGTTTTTTTTTAATTCATTTGAATTTCAAGTGATAACTTATATTATAATAATTACAGTAAAATATGATTACTCATACCATGATAAAAGATTGTAGATTGTACTCCCCACCCATAATTATATTAGCACAGGTATAATGACGCTATAGTGTAATTATATGGATATATAACCCGATGAGGCAAGTCTATGTGAAAGGAAATAGTTAAATGCGGCAATAACCTCTGTATACAGGCCCCGTCCTCCCTCATACTCAGCGTCCTCCTTGATCTGACTGTTCTACTCCTTCCCAGACATGAAAATTAAACCCACTCCAAAAACAGCACCAGTGCAGATCCAATCTCAATGAGCTGTAATTTAAAAAACGGCCCGCTGGAAAAACAGCAATAAATTTGCAATGCCTTCAAAGGAGCCGCCTGTGCGTTCACCTTTTTGTACATAAAACAAAAAGACTTTAGCTATTGGCTATGAAAAACATCTCACAACATGCTGGGACAGAGAGCAGGACATGAATTGGCATAATGGGGGAGGGAGGGTGGTGTTGTCTGGGGAGCTGTCAAGCGCACAGCCAGATGTTAGTCAGGCATGCATCCATGAATGCTGCTGAAAAATTGAGAGGTACCCAACAGCTATCTCTGCCGAAGCTAACTGAAGCTGTAGCGTTCCTAACTACTCGTAATTTTAAAAAGTAGATCAGCTTGGAGCCCGAAGTATACTTCAGTTTTGACTCCTAAAATGTATTCTTACTCTTTTTAACTAGTTGCGGGTATCTCTAACTCCAACACAAACTCTTGTCAACACAGGCATCTATTGCCTTACCATAGTGTGATGATGTTGTTCTGTCTCTACAGTTTATTTCGTGCCAGTGAAACAACGGTCCAGGCCAGTATTGCCACCTTGTGGACCAGCTAATTAAGGCACATGTGCGAGCTGAGCGTACAGTGTTCGCACGGTTAGAAAAGTCGAGCTGTATGCGCAATACTATGCTGATGATGAGGCACGCTGTACGCATTCCCTAGCATTCATGTGAAAACCAAACTTTGGGCTTAAGTCAGGGCCATCCGATTCACTACAATGAACAGGATGGCAACACATTAGAAATGAGAGTGAATTACTTTTAAGGATTAGTTCACTTCAGAATTCAAATTTCCTGGTAATTTACTCACCCCCACGTCATCCAAGATGTTCATGTCTTTCTTTCCCAGCCGACGAATAAGGGTCTTATCTAGTGAAACCATCCGTCATGTTCTAAAGAAAAACAAACAAACATTTATATACTTTTTAACCACAAAATTTTAACCACCTTTCCAATGTGATTACATAATGCGTGAAATCATGGACGTGCAAGACGAGCATTTGTGGTTAAAAAAGTATCTATATATATATATATATATTTTTTTTTTTTCTGAAAATGGCAGATGGTTTGGCTAGATAAGACTCCTCGGCTGGGATCGTTTAGAGATCCCTTGAAGCTGCATTGAAATTGAAATTGCATTGAAAATGCATTGATTCTTTTCGCCTGAAGAATGAAAAACATGAACATCTGACATGGGGATGAGAAAATGATCAGGAAATTTTAATTCTGAAGTGAACTACTCCTTTAATTAGTTACTCCACAACACTTCAGCCTGTCCTTTACCAGAAACTAAAAGACAATATGAGGTAGAACAGTGGCTGTGATCTAGGTACCAAATCAAAGTGCTTGAACATTAGCAATGCACAGGAGATGAGTATATTTAAGTCCTTACAGCAAAAAAAAAAAAGTAATTGCCCTACTCAACCATGTCATGGTGGTTGTTTGAAGGTTCCCTTTGGAAATGAGTGTAATGTATCTTGTGAACCCTCCTGCTCCTGGAAATTAGTGTTTCTTCACCTTTGTTTGGCAAGAAGCTTCTGAGTGGATATCAATGGGAGAACAATTTCCTGTATGTATGACCGACTGCTCGGAAAGAAAGGGCCAAATTTTCCCCCTACACCAGTGCCGCTGTCGTCCAGTGAGCTATGACCCTGTCTCAGGAACTCAGAGCACTGAGCTGTGGAGGCTGAGCCCCTCCATCAAACCATGGCGCTTTCATGCCAGTCCAGGTTTTGCTGTTGAGTGTCCAGTACACTAAAATACTAACAATTACCCAGATACAATCTAAACCGTATTTCATGCTCTAATGTCCTTGAAATGTTAAGAGATTGATTTAAATTTCTAAAGTAAAATACATTTTTATACTTTTAGGGGGCATAACATCAAATTCAAGGGTGATTGATACCACACTGAAGAAAAAACACTCATAAAGAAGACCTTGTTAGGTGGTTCAGCCTAATCTTTGATTACTATTTCTTAGAAGAAAAAAACAGCAGGGAAGCAGATTTGTAAACGCCTATTTGGGCTGGATATGTTGCAATCCGTGGTAATGGTCAATAAGGCATGTTTTTGTTTTTACAGTCTTTAGTTTTATGAATAAACATATGGAGTAGTGTTGCTACAAGACACACACACAAAAAAAACATATACATCAATTCTGAGGCTAAGAATTTGAGTACATGCTGACTTGGTAGATTTATATCATCGTCCTTGATCTCTTCTGATTGTGGGAATACTGCTATAATATTAAAAGGAAGTCAAGGCCCCTTAAAACAATGTTAAAACAAAGCAATCTAAGGAGTCCTGCCCTTCTATGCATCCGTGATATTTAACAGGGAAACAAGACCTGTCCAACTACAGCTGAATAAACTACTTAAGTCGATCATATACTGCGAAAGACATGATCATAGACGGGAAAACCTAAAATGTGGTAACAGAAGAAGAGATAGATAAACAGAGCGTTTGAAGTCTCATGGATCATAAAAACGTATAACAAAGATTGGCTTCTGTATGCACCGATCCCCTCACTTTGGTATAATCTCTCGACAGCATACTGCAGTTAGAGTTGTGCCTTTCTATAATGACTCTCATATTTAAGGAAGAATTCACCCCAAAATGCAACATGTCTTCTAAGGTCATACAATTGATTTGTTTAAGGAATGCACAGAAATTTACATCATTCTTCATTGATAATCTTCCCCCCATAATTCTGGAATCTCATTTTCATTCATGTTCAAATCACCTATGGTTCATCAAGATGTGACGTGTCGTGTAGCCAAGTATGGTGTCCCATACTCAGAATTTGTGCTCTGCATTTCAACCATCCAAGTGCACACACACAACAGCGAGTATGCAATGTGTAATTAGAAATCAATGTGTGAAAAGTCAATACAGAAAATGTCTTCATAATAACAGTACGTTGGCCCTATTTTTACAGACTTTTCTTAGTGTAACCTTCTGCCTAACATCTCCTTTTCTTGTATTTATGGTTGAAAAGAAAATACAGTGTATTTACGACAATGAAAAATGTGAGAATTTTGGATGAACTATTCTTTATGAGATGAGGTAAGCAGGATTGTTTCCTCTTTGTCAACTGTAAATACATCTGCGCAATCCAGTGTAGCCACCAACTGATTATTGCAAAACAAATTCAATGCTAATGTGGGGTTACAAAAATTGGGCGGCACACAGAGACAGTAAGTGCGTACTATTCTGGTGGCGAAATTTGCGTCATGCAAATTTAAGTGGATCTTAATTTAAGTGGATCTTCGCATACGTGTAAAAACCGAAGTATATTATGCTCTTTATTGTGGCCATGCAGGTTAAAATCCTGATTGGAATTCTGTCAGCTATTCTTTGCACTTGTGTACTACCTCTATTTCCAGCCCTTGCCTAGTGGTCAAGATAGTGCACTCTTCAGTATGTGGAGAAACAGAGAATGTATACTAGCATACACTGAGAGGACTGCAGAGTAGAGGAACGTCATACTTTGATCTGCTAATTACTGTGGAAAATTACCTGGCAAACCACAGACCCTTTTTTTATCTAACAGCATTAGCAGACTTTTCCACTTTTAAAGGAACTTTATTGCACCATAAATCTGTAAAAGCACTGTAAGTGGTATAGGTTTGTGTACTGTTAAAGTGCCAAATGATTAGTCATTTTGATGTAAATGCAACTGAATGCACACCTCAGAAGACAACGTGAGTTGGTTGTAGTTTAAAGTTTTTTCTAACCTTACCTTTGTAGTTTGCAGAGATGTTTTACTATGGATGTTGTCAATATTATATCTGTTGTTGGGTACATTAAACATTCAAAAGAGTGTTTAACTTTTATCTTTATCTTTCTTTGAAGTCCTCCCTAGGAGGCCATATCTGCACTTTGCTGATGACTTTAATTACCATTCAACACCAAGTAACTACAACTATAAACTGATCTCTATGGAAATGGCTCCAGGTTTGTGAGGTTGAGGTTGTAATGAGGTTGTCACTAAATTAACTTTCATGCCAGCTCTTAAATCTATCTCCCCAGGCGGGAGGGGTGCGAGGAGCACTAGGCATGAGCCCCATGATGGGTCTGTGAGGCGGTGCTGTGGCATAAGTGGCTCTATTTCCAGGGGGCACAGGGCACAAACATAAAGCCATCCAATAAAGGGGCATGCACCCTGCTACTGTGGGAGAGGTCATAAACATTGTACCAAAGAACAGCACTAAGACATGAAAGGAGACCAGCGCCTCTCAAATCACCAGCTGCTGCGCATTCATATCACCTGCTTTTGTGTAGGAATGCATTTGTGTATATTACGCCTACATACATAAACACAACTCACTCCCACTTGCATACAAAAGCAAGCAGCAAACAAAGAGCATAAAATAACAAAGGCATCATGCAAGCCTCTTGTCAGATTTAAGATGGGACACATAGTTTAGTCTCACGTGGAGTTCTCCGCCCCCCCCCAAGGTATTGCTTTGATTCTTTATTTCGCAGTGTGTCCTCTCTTGTCTCTTAACCAGCTCCCCCTGCCCTTAAGTCCAGCTGATGGGAGACTCTTTTGTCCAGTAGCACCCAGGCAACAACATCAAAGGATCCAGGGTACAGCTAAAGAGTCCCCCCCAAAACAAAACAAATTAAAATCTAAAACAGAGTTCCCAAAGTGGTTTCTGGACAGGAAACAAGCTAGGAGTGGAAAAAAGAATGATCTATAATTGGCTGGTTGAACGATTTCAAGCTCAATGGAAAAAAAGTTTGAGAGCTAGAGAGGAAGGTATAATTTTTATATAATGCACAACTTGTATGAACTTCTTTCCACTTTCAGAGTATGCAGGATCACTCTGGACATTTTGCTAAACATCTCATTTTGTGTTCCACTGAAGAAAGAACGTAATAGGGGTTTGGAACAACAAAGGGTGAGTAAATGATGACAGAATATGAATTTTAAGCACACTAATCCTTTAATGGCAACCCCAAAACTACCAAGTATAATAGAGATGGTAATCTTTGAGATTTGTATTTGCATTGATCTCTCAGGGAAGACTCTAGTCCTCGTTAAAGACATCCTTGTCTGTTGTCCACCCGCTCTAACGCTGGCACCAGGTTGCCAACCGATGTTGTGCAAGCCCTCTATTCAGTCCGACGACAGAGACGCTCCTCCATCCGGGCCCAGCTTGTAATTAAAAGTCCAGACCTCAAAGAGCACAACATTTCTGTCTTAATGGTAGGCTTCTTTCCAAGGCCCTAGTTTAATACTAACGCAGCAGCCATAAACCAGTGATGTGGACAGAAAGGAAGAAAGATATTAAGACTACAAAGTGCTTGCGTCCCATCTCGGATTAGAGGTTCACTGTCCCTTTGTAGTACTAAGTGGTAGATGCACACAATCAAAAATAATAACTTCATTTGAGTCTCCCTTATTGTCTTGTCCCTCGCTCTATTTTAAGACTGCACAACAATGTTCAAAAGCAGCGACAGGAAAATGTCTGGGAGAAAATTAATGCATTTCATGTTTAGAGAGCGTGTTGTGCGATTAAGGGAAGCCCACATCAAATGCTGTGGCTTCAGAAAACCACCACTTGAAAAACAAGGCGCTTCTTCTTTGTGGAACTGTGGAGAAAAGAGGAGGTGTTGTTTTTAGAGAGGACCAAGCCCATGTTAACAGTTTCCTGGAGCGATATGAGTCAGGAGACATATACAAAACAGAGACTTGTTGAATAAAGTGTCGGCATGCAAATGGTCATTTGCTAAAGGAGTTAATAGTGTAATGAAGCCATCACCAACTTCAAACAGCATAAAGAGATCCCAAAACAAAACTTCAACCAACTGTACAGTGTTGCATGCAGTGGCTTAAAGATAAATAGGAGCCTTACTGTCGGACACCTAATGATATAAAGTGCATTCTGGGACCACTGACAGCATTTTTTGACAGTGTATTTCGCTATATTTGCATGGCAAGGTGAGGACAGGTTCTGAGTCTTTTATTCACGTCTCAGTATTGTTGCCACATGTGTAAGGTTGTTTACTTTGTTTTTGACTGTGGAATTTCATGAATCAGACCACAACTTAACAGCCTAAATTATTAGCATGTTGTTTTTTTTCCACAACTACACACACTTTACTATTAAATAAATGTGCTAATACACATACTTATAGTGGGCCCCCAACGGATCTTTAGGTGAGGGGATGACAAGTTTATTTTTAGAGACCTAATCATGGAAATCTACTCATTAAACTTTAAACTTCAGGATCATGTCAACCACATCAGAAGAGAACCCAGGTCAGGAATGGTCACACGGAGGCTTTGGATAATGATCAAGCTCAAAGAAAGAGAGGTGGGTGGGGAAAGAGACTGTGAAAGGGAAAGGGAAGGGGAGAATGGAAAAGATACAACTTGAGAGAGGAGTTGGAACTACTGAGGTTTGGAGAAACTAGCCTTCTGATTGCATCGTTGCTCAAATAAACAACCACTTAACAGTCTCTTCAGAATAAAGCTGTGGTGTAGGGAGAGGAAGGCTTTCATTTTGGGAAATGCTAATGTAATCTATAGGGGGTATTACTTCATGCGATAGAGAATGAGAAAGGACAAAAACAGATCACTTTAATCTGGAAATTTTCCATGACATGCTTAGGGTTTGAGCTATTTTTGCATGTCATTTATTTTGATTAACTGTGTGATTCACTAGGTTTGTTTTGTATAATGAATTTGTTATATGGGTTTCTTTTGTTTGTTTGATTTTTGATTGATTTGATCTTGACGTTATGTGGTTTAAATGCTCATCTTCTGCTTGGGTAATTTGTGTGAGTAAAGCATCCTCTTGTGCGTGATTTACTTTTGTGTAAGCCATCAATAAATCTTGGTGACTCCTATTTAAAGGAACCTGAGTTGTGGCTGTGGGTAGTGTTGTCATGATACCAAATACATTGGAACACATCTGATTGCTTTCTCAACTGTTACGTTCATTTAAGATGTAATCGACTGTGTTTGCATGGATACTCGGGAGGACGTGCATTTTGACACATTTTTGACCATTTAAGCACAATAATCCGCGAAAGAGAACTTAATTTGCGATCACATGCTGTCTGAAAAGCAGCTTTTTGTGCACGTCCTAGACCTGCACAGCCAGCAAAGGAGAATGTAACTCAGCCGGAAAGCTAGAACCCACCAGTGTGCAGAGCCACGCAAAATAATACAATGGCTTATATTGCCCTATTTGGGGCATTTAAATTATTTTAAATACAAAAACCAGGAAAGATGCTTTTCCATTGCCACAGTTTGAAGAGCCCTTGGACGGTGTTACCAGGGCAAAATGGTTTTCGACACTTGACTTAG
This sequence comes from Leuciscus leuciscus, assembly GCF_965113295.1. Lineage (NCBI taxonomy): Eukaryota > Metazoa > Chordata > Actinopteri > Cypriniformes > Leuciscidae > Leuciscus > Leuciscus leuciscus. The sequence continues at coordinate 75,592,999 of NC_138725.1, read as the reverse complement.
CCAATAGTTATAGTCAGGATGAGGTTGCTAAAAAAAAGATAGGGCTAAGACAGCTTTCAATTCAATATGATGCAATTTGGGTTGTGCAATGTTCCTGGCACTTTTCAGCGTCCCATGGAGCATATGTTTGGAGACCCTTGGTATCAGTATGTTTTGTTATACTTGGATGATTTAATTGTGTTTTCATCAACCGCATTTAGATAGGTTTAAGTAGGTGTTTTCCTGTATCTTGGTCATGTTGTTTCGATGGAAGGGGTTGCTACACATCCAGATAAGGTGGCAGCAGTACGAGATTGGAGAACCCCGAATAATTTGGCAGAACTGTGATCTTTTCTTGGATTTGCCATTTATTGCAGGTTTTGCAAAGATGGCAGCACCATAGATTTAGTAATAGATACCAGCCATTCATACCTTGGAGCGGTGCTGTCACAAGAGCACAATGGTAAATTACAACCAGTTGCTTTTGCTAGTAGGGGGCTTAGACCATCTGAAAAGAACAAGTACAACTATAGGAGTACCTTGCACTTAAGTGAGCAGTCTCTGGAAAGTTTATGGAATATTTGCTAGGTGCATCTTTTACAGTGTATATTGACTAGGCATGTGCCGGTATCACATTTTCATGCTGCGATTAATTGAGTGATCTTTTATCACGGTATACGGTATTATCACGGTATTTTAATTGCACATGAGAAACAGATGGATTTGGGGGGATGTAAAAAAATAAAATAAAACTTGCATCACAAGGTGTAATTGTGATTGTCAAAACATTTGGTAACTAAACTGAATTTTATTAAGTTTAGTGACAACATGTTACAATGATTACATGGTACAATGACTGGTAGGCTAGCCTACTGTTTGTATTGCTTAACACAAATTTAACGATTTCAATTCAATACTTGGGATTTGATTTAAATCTTGATTCAATATTGACTAATTTTGGATAAATATTAGGAAGGCTACAGTAGATAGCCCACATGTTATTTTTTTCTCATGAAAAAAAATATCTCACATAATGCTATGTAACCATATATAGAGCCCTATCAACTGGTATTATTAAAGGTTACAAATAACTAATTAAATCAAATATAATGCGGTTTTCATTATAATAACAATTATGTAATGACACAAGTAAAAATATAATAAATATGTAAAAAAGTGCAGTGCACATATTCAGCAAAATACTCCTCTTTATCTACATGTTTTAGTCATCTAACATGCTGCTGGTCATTAAATAGTTTAAAGTAACCTGCTCTGTCTTGTTTGACGGTCTTGGTGTCCTCTTTGCGATTTTTCTCTGCGTGAGAAAACGGATGTGTGGCGTGAGCGTGTGAAGAGTCTCGCGCTGAATGCGTCGAGTTGGCAGCTCTGCTTTTAGAAGCGGGATGGATCCGGATAGATCGGCGGCGGCCATAGACTGTAGGCGGCGGCGTTCCTCCTTCCGCCATGCTGCTTCTCCATGTGAGGACTGTTTACATTAGACTAGAAGTGCGCACCGGCCGCATGCTTATACACGTGGCGATTGTTTACATCAGAGTGCGCACGTGTTTCGCGCAGTTTGTTTAAGCGGTTGATGGAAAATAAGCTATAATGCGCGTTCTAAAAATCTAAATTCGGATCTATTATTTTTCACGGTATTTTGAAGTGCCCACGATAACAATATCGTGCATATTCATTACCGCGATTTATCGCATTACCGAATACCGGCACATGTCTAATATTGACAACAATCCATTACGATATCTGTATACAGCCAAACTTGGCATAGCAGAGCAGAGGTGGCTGCATTTAATCTGACTTTGATGTAACATCCTGGGAAATGCATCGGAATGGAAATGCAGATGCGTTGTCTTGTCAGTATATGGAATCGCAGTTATCTGAAGTTCCTTGGGGAGGGAGCACTGTGCAGAGAAAACCCCTGTGTGTTCAGTCTGAGATTGTTACTTTTACAGGTTTCTGGGGGGTAGATCTTGCCCCATTGCAGAAGCAGCATCCAGTTATTGAACCTTTGTTGGTTTATTGGAAGGAAGGTAGATTTTCAAGTCCAAAGGAGCGAGCTAAATTTGGGGTAGGTACTATGGAACTTGTCCGACAGTGGGCTTAAGGAGAATGATGCAACATTATATCAGTGCATTTATGCTTCAGGCGGAGAAATGGTTCTTTCAGATGGTTCTGCCTCAGTGTTTGTAGCGGAATATGCTTTCGAGTCTTCATGATAACCATGGACATGAAGGCGTGGAACACAATTGGTGCGGTCACGCTGTTATTGGCCATGTATGGCAAAGGATATAGAGAAGTGGTGTCATGAGTGTGGAACGGGCATTCTTGCTAAGGCTGTGCAACCCAAAGTTAGGCCCTTTATGGGGAGTATTCAGGCCAGTCGTCCACAGGTAGTGGCAATAGATTTTACCGTTTTGGAGCCCGCATCGAATGATAGGGAAAATGTGTTGTTATTAACAGACGTTTTCTCCAAATTTACCACAAAGGAGCAGCAAGCTAGTACAGTATTGGATGTGTTGGTAAAGCATTGGTTTAATTTGTTTGGTCCCCCTAGTAGGATACATTCAGATCAGGGCAGGAGTTTTCAAAGTAGTCTGATACAGAAGCTCTTTAAGGTCTATAATATTCAGAAATGCCACACAGCCCATATCATCCACAGGGCAACGGATGGTGTGAAACGTACACTGCTTGATCTGTTGGGTACCTTGCTGACCAAAAGAGGTGTTGGCCACAGTACCTCTCCCAGTTAGTTTATGCATAAAATACTACTGTTCATTAGTCAACTGAGTTTGTTTTTGTTTTTCGTTTGTATGTTGTTGTTTTTTCGGGTACACAGACTAAAATGTGACGAGATTACTCATAGAGTGAAAAGCTGTCTCGTGGTATCGCCATGACGGAGCGTGAGGGTGAAATTAGCATAGAATATGGTACATTGACATTACATGCCTCCACTGTCATTTTGCTGTTTTCTTTTCCAGTCGCACACAGTTGAAGCAGGAATCACAGTTCACTGATCGCGTGACGATGGCGGATGATTTGTTGCGCAACAGAGCCTAAAACATCTGATAAATGTCTTATCTTGTAGAATGCGTACTCAGCACCGCTGCTCCCTATACACGGAGTAGCCTACGCGAGCTCCCTGATGCGCGCAAATTAGGCTGCATACATACAATAGCCGGTCTCAAAATATCAAACCTATCTCTACACTGTGTAGTTGTGGCTCTGATCTCTGTTTTTTAACTTTGAATATTGAGAGAGTACTGTAACGTCTGAAGAACGACAGACAAGGGAGGCTCCGTTTCTGAACTTTTAAGCGGAACTGCAAGAACTCACTCGCTCGTTTCTATCTATCCGGCCTTTTTCCAAACTCACCGCCTTAACCCTATAACTGCCCGTGCAAAATAAAACAGCAATTTCACAACAATTATAAAGAGTCTGTGTGCTACAGTAAGCCTACTTTGATTATGGTCGCACTTGCACTTATTGTTTGCACTTAATAAGACTAAGAGAAAACTGTTATTTATTTTTGTTATTTATACTGTTTTTATTTCTATGTTCAATTTGTGGAAATGAGTTGAATCAGGAGGTCACACACAGTCTCAATCAGAAGTTCTGGAAGCTCATAATTAATGTACAGTAAGGTCTGAAGAGAATCATGTGAAATCATACAGGAGAAAAGCCAGTCAGTTGAGTTTGTGGCAAAACATTTTACAGTGCTTGTATAGTGTTGTCTTTCAATGCATATGATAATTCATATTCATAAAGTAGAACTGAAATGATATTCATTAGAAGATTATTAGTTAAAACATTCAAAATGCACCTGCAGACAATTTTTTCCGGTCATGAACTTTGTCATTGAGGATTTCTATAAAATATTGTGCAAAAATCTTGTCTCGTCTCGTTCTTGTGAAGCCAATTTCGTGTCTCGTCTCGTGAGATAAGTGTCTTGTCACACCCCTAGTAAAACAACACCCACAGCAAAAACCCCAGTGTTAAATTAACTCTCATCATCAGTTTATTTGAGTCCACACTCAAGAGTGTTAAAAGTAACACTAAAGTGGTGTTAAAGTTAATGAGATAATTACGTGATTACTTGCGTGATGATTGAGCATTATTGAAGACACCTGATATAAACAAGCAGAATCACTGAAGGAAAGACTCACCAATTTAGGTCACCATTATGGAGATCAGTGTTTGCTTTAGGTGGGCTCATGACTTTATAACATTATATTTTGTGTTGGCTGCTGTAACTGAGTTATGATAGCCAGATAAGCCAAGAGAAAATGTAAACAGATGTTGGTTATGTTTTGACATACTGTTACCTGATTCACTGAACTCATTTATAGCCTAATCTTTGAGTAAAATTGACCTTCTTGATTACAGCAGCCCTGTGATTCTACAGCATAAATTCCAGCGTTTTCAATATAATCCGAGGGATTTTTAAAAGTTGTTCTGATAAAAAATAAATAAATAACTACTACTATTTAGACATCAAGAATCAGTGTATGAATCTCAACAACGGTGACAACCAAAAAGCATGATGCAGTGCATTCTGGAATCAGTGCAATCAAAACTCATCCATAGCACCCAGCATGCATTGTGGCATGAATAAATTATGAGCTGAATTGTTTTAGTGATTTTTTTTATTCTTACTATTTATTTATTTTTTGCTGGGTTTTTTAATGACATTTTAGTAGCTTTTTGTGATGTGCAGAGTTGATATGTTTATGCTGTTTGTCACCATTATTGAGATGCTGATTCTTAATGTGTGTGTGTGTGTGTGTGTGTGTGTGTTTAAAAACTTAAGTAGTTAAAGAGATTGGGATGATCTCAGTTAATCATGTCACAACATGATGATTATATCACTATAAAAAAAAAAAAAAAAGAAGAAGTGTTTTATAAACACTCAGCTTGAGCTGGTAATCGGGCCCAAAGAAATGGGAAAGGCCTTTGGGCCAGACCTGTTTCTTTTCTTTTTTTGTTTATATATTGTTTGTTCCCCCACTGTTTACTACTGCATCACGAGGACGCTTACATGCTTAGGGTTTGGGCAGAGTTGAGCTATTTTTGCATATCATTTATTTTTGATTAACTGTGTAATTAATGAGATTGGTTTTGTATAATGAAGTAATTTTAGTTCATTTTGTGTGTTTGATTGTTTGTTAGATTTGATCTTGCCTTTATGTGGTTTAAATGTTCATCTTCTGCTTGGGTAATTTGTGCGAGTAAAGTCTCCTTGTGTGTGTAATATACTTTTGTGTAAGCCATTAATTAATCTTGGTGACTCCTATAGGGCGGGTCATGTAACACAAAGGAGACTTGACTTACTTTTATAACAAGGAAGGATGCATGCAGAATACCAAACTGGTGCAGCATTTATCTTATTACAAAAAGCTACAAAGCTATATAATCCACATTAGGTCACAGTAGGAAGTTATTACAAACACTCAAAGTGAGTTTTGAGCAAAAAACATGGTATAAATCATGAACTGTCGTGCAGTTTTCACTCAGCAATAAACTAATGGTGCTTGCTGACATTCAGAAAAACCATGCATGCAGTAAATAACAAATAATATAGTAGAGTCAGGGATATAAAGACCAGACCATCTAATCGCACACTGGGGTATCACTGATGTATTTTATGTTGTAGAAGGAAATGAGTAGTGCTGTTCCAGGATCAACAAGGATGTTTGCTGTGTTCTAGTGTGTAAAATCATGGTTAGCATCTGGGGACAGTGTCACGGTCAGGGATCCACTTTGATGAAAGTAATTATTCTGGTAGTCCAGCTGAATGGTGGAAGATAAGAGACAAAACCCATGGCTCTTTTGGCCACATCTGTGAATGTCTTTCATTCACCTTTTTCACCTTTGTCCTTTAGTTATCTAACACATCAACTCTGCCCAAAGCAAGAAGTAGGACCTCATTGGACAAACCAGATAAGTTAGTTCTATTTTTAGCCAAGTAGATCAAAGCTCTCTCGATTATCCAACTCTCCAATATCAAACGCTGATGAGGTCACAGGCATCGGAAATGAGCATGAATGATCCACATTCCCTTTGAGCTGCTCAAACTAAGAAGGCCAATTAACTTTTCTAGAGGAGGTTTCATCTCAGGAAAGATTGCAGTTCTCAGGATGCCGCTGTGCACCTGCTGTACATTTGTCAACCCCGTCATATGGACTGACTAACACTCCTTTTCAATTCGAAGCATGTTCATGTAATCCTCCATCTACTCATTTCATAGTTAACATAACCTTAACATTTTGAGCATGAAAAAACAATCCACTATTTTAAAAAAGCCATCTGGAAAAGATACTTACTTTAAAAAAAACACCCTCACACTATATGCGAACCCATATTGGACCATGTGAAAGTGGCCTTGCAAAGTTGTATCCGCATGGCTCACCATTCAAATTCAAATCCTGCAGATAAATGACAAGGAGTGTCTCATTTCATGCAACGGATACAACGAATGTTCACAGAGGGATGAAACAGGCTCTCACGAAGACCACCCACATAGACAGCAGCAACATGACACTGACAGCCTTCTATGGCCTATACAGAGACACTCTTGGGAATGAGGAATTTTGTCCATGGCTTTGATGTCTACATGCTTTGTATTGTCCAATGCAAACGTTTACATCCATGCACTGGCATTCATGCACATGTCCATATGCAGAGGAGGCCATTATTCGTATTATTCATGTGGACAAGACTTGCACGTGTCTGTAAAGAGGCGATTCTGGTGTCTAATGATCCTTATAATGACAAGAGCACAAACAGTGGAATGTTGGGCTAAAAATAGCCGTAAAACTTTTTCCATCCCTGTTTCCTATCCTGAGTTCCAAGAAGTTAACAGACCTGGCAAAGTTTAAAAAGGCATGTTATGGCAGAAAATAAAGTTAAAGTTAAATAAAGTTAAAGGTTTGTAATCCTGATTTCGCATGGTTTGTCACTTTCTCAGGCCAAGTACAGCGTAAACGTCAGGAGTTGTTCTAGGAAATATGCTGAACATTGCTGGAGAAACAAGATTGTGTTGTTTGTAAAGTGCCGGTCGAGGAGAGAATTACAATACATTTGAGACGGGTATAGACGACAGCCCGGAATAAAGCCACGCATACCAGCCTCCTGCCGCTGCCTCATAAGATGCAGTAGTCCAGCGCGGAGGCTACACATAGTCCTGTTGTAAATAAGACAACATCTGTATTGCAAACCTCTCCATGTTGCTGATGTGGATGTTGTTGTTTTTGGTGTATACCTACCAACGCAACATAATCGCCATAGAAACCAATGCAGATATTCCAGAAAACGAAAGAGCGGCATGGGACACACAAATCGGACCTAAACAGTTGCGATACACAGTGTGGACAGTCAGTAATTTAGATCAGATTCCAATCGGATACACAAATAATCGGATTTGGACTGACTTCACCAGTGTGAACGTGGCTTATGCGAACAACAAGTGTGCATTGTCTGCATGGAAAGTGTGCATGGAAAGCACTTACCCCTTCTCCCCTTTCTTAATTATTCTGTATAATTCCAATTTGAGTAGAAAGAATTACTTAGAGAATGCTTTAGAGAATTGAGAGTTTTTTAAAAATTATTATTATTTATTTTTTTGCAGTTCATTTTTGCAATGTAATTAAAGTGCCCAAAATTATCCTGGGGGGCTATAACAGCTTCCTAATCTATTGGGTGTTTTATATACTGTCAAATTACTGATTTCTGTTATTAATTATACATCATAAGATCCCTTTGAAGATATGAAGATCATTCCTCATTAGGAAGACAGGATGTCTGGACGATGAAGAAAGGCCAGAAAAAAGAGGACCCATTAGCCAAGAGAACAACTAGTCTTCCTAGAAAATCAGTGGGTTCTGTCCTATTGTATCATTATTATTTTTCTGCTTCATTTTTCAAAAAAAAAAAAAAAAACATCAGGTCCTGATGTCAGTGTATCATTGTCATTTCAAACGTACCCTTGGAAGTGGCACACAAGTTGTGATTGAACTCAGAAAGCTGCCCTGGAGCTTTACTTTGAGGGAGAAACCACGGAACCACAGCTAATGTCTTGCAGTCCCCTGGTCTGAACTACTGTCAACAGATTTTCACTCCGTGAAATACTTGAAGATGATTGTCATACCAAATTCTCTCTCAGCAGAAGCTTCGGCACTAATGACAATGCGATGAGATTAAAGCGACAAATGTGAGCTCAACTGACAACAGGCAAAGACACAGATAGCGCTTTTCCACCATCATGGTTTACTTGCGGGTTCCAGGTTGGTCCCAGTTGTCCAGGCTGGATCCTCTGAGGTAAGGGAGAGTCTGAATTTACTTTAACATATGAAGAAACAATTATTTTGCCTTGAAGCAAACGAATATCTTTGCCCAACATTGCCTTAAAGAATGCGGAGTTAGGGTGAGTCAATTGGGTTCTCTTTGGAGAAGTAACTGTTGATGAAGAAAGACAACAAAGAGACATGACATGAAGAATAGATGATGGGAAAAAGAATAGAGAGTGTAGCTGATTGATTCAAGAGTCAGGAGACGCAAAAGACAAAGGCCTTAAAGGCTCCCCTGACTGCATCCTTTGCTTTATGTCGGATGGACTTTTCAGGAGAACTTGGTCTGGAGATTCTCCTTTCATCCCTCACCACAAGCTGAAGAGACGTATAAAAAAGTTTTGTGCCAAAGTTGCAATAGTTGTTTTTAATTCAACCAAAACCAATGTGAAAGGCCTAATTACAGAAGAGTGAGCAACCCAGCCCTTTTTCAAATAACTGTACAGTAAGTTTGATGTTTTGTGTCCTTCATCCTGTTTTGTTTCTTTTTCTTTCCTTCATCTTGTGTGTTATAAAGAATGCCATTGACTCACTTGTGGTTTACATTTAGTCAAAGAGTGTGTCTCCTTCTGCACCCTCATGTTTCCACCCTTTTCCTGGCTTTGATCATCATGGAGACTAAACTGTCTGTCTCGTGGACTCATGCACCATGTGTCCGCTGAGTACCAATGTTACATACACATTGCTCAGAGTATGTGCATTGAGTTTGCATGTTTACTAGGGTTGGGTATTGGTTGGGTTTTATCCGATACCAGTACCTACTCGGTATTTTTCAAACGGTTCCGGTGCTTAAACGGTTCTTAAACCGGTACTTAAGAAAACGAAACTACACACACTTTATCAAAAAAATTATATCTGTGTGTGTTTTCTGAATTTTTTTTTCTGATTTCTGATTAAATTAAAAATTGTGCTGATGTAGCCGAAAACACTTAAGTTAAGATAAAAATTTTGTCTTCTAATATTATTTATATATATTATATATATATATCAATTATATTACATATTATATATTATAGACTTTTACAAAACAGAGAAATATCTGACACTGAGCAGAAATATTTAACACACAAAGTATAGCCTCATATAAATATACTTGATATAGGCTACTTCATACTTGATATGCAAGATTTGCAGTTGGTATTAAAATACTAGACTTACCCGAAGAGGAACACTGCAGCTGAACTTGAACTTTAGTCAAGAATGTCAGAGGTTTTGGGTTCTAATCCGCATGCGTAGTTTTTTTAAACCGATAATGCTCATCAGTGGTTGTATATCAAGTGTGCACTTTGTGTGCATTATATGTTGTGATTTCACCAGAACGAATAGATATGAGGTGCCGTCTAGGGCTTAAATCGAACTTCATTCACGCACACATTAACGCTTGCATACACATATACTAAGTAGTCACACATACATGTATACTGCTGAATGCTCCAACTATATGAAATGCACAACGTCACATCTAAAGTCGCTCACGCACACACACACAAACCGCACACATACTCATCTGAGACGCGAGCACACACACACACACACACACACACAAACACACAAACACAAACTCGCGCGCATACTCATCTGAGACGCGAGCACACACACACACACACACACACACACACACACACACAAACTCGCGCACATGCTCATCTGAGACGCGAGCACACACACACACACACACACACACACACACACACACACACAAACTCGCGCACATGCTCATCTGAGACGCGAGCACACACACACACACACACACACACACACACACACACACACACACAAACTCGCGCACATACTCATCTGAGACGCGAGCACGCACACACAAACTCTCCAAGCACATAACGTTACTCATATAGACGGCGCCTCATAAATAGATCGATCTCTGCAACGTATTGAAGCGCGCGTCCGAGACGAGTGCGGTGTGCGTGAGCCACAAGAGAAAATAATTTTCAGCGCTAGATCGTCTCTTATTTAACAAACGAACGAAATGAATGCTCTGCTGGTTAACTGGAGATGTTTTGTTATTGGATCATTCGTGCCGCGAGATGTTTTATAGGGGGCGGTGAAAAAAGTCAGGCACCGAAATCAGGCACCGAAAGTTTCGTTCTTATTCGGTCTGGTTACTACCGTTTACGTCGGAACCGGTTCCCTATTGGAACCGGGTTTCGGTACCCAACCCTAATGTTTACACACACTCTAGGTAAAAGAGTAGATGTTTCCAAAGCTGAAAATAACCTTAAGCAAATCTGAAAATAATTTAATGAATATATGATTGTCCATTTATTCTGAAATAAGTTTTGATCATTACTCAAACCTCCCAGGAATCAAATTCTAAGGCATCCAGTCAGCAATGACACCATTCTTCCAGTCAACTATCTCTTCTCTACCTCCCCCCACTACCTCCAGCATCCATGGGACTAACACATTCTTCCTCTGTGCATCAACCTGGCTTCACAATGAATCAAACCAATCAAATTTAACCTATTAAGCGAAGGCTTCAGTGCATGTCATTCATGCTTTAAAGTTGGTCATTACTACAGGGGTGTCTAATTCTGCTCTTGGAGGGCCGCCGTCCTGCAGAGTGTAGTTCTGACCCCGGTTAAACACACCTGAACCAATCAAGGTCTCTAGATCCACCAGAAACTTCCTGAAAGGTGTGTTGGAGCAGGAGGTTGGCCTTCCAGGAGCAGGTTTGGACACCCCCGCATTAAGACTTCTCTCCTCAGTCCATGACCCTCAACTCTAAATTTAGTTTTCACCTTCCTCTTCCTTCTCGTGGATGTCACGCCCCTTAATAACAGCGAGCTCTACTCAGATGTAAATATTAATGATGTCATCAATTTCAAACCATTTCGAGCCCGATTCAGACCCTGACAATGTTAACGAAAAATAGGATTGTGCTGAACGAATTTCAAGCAGGGACTTTGCAAGTACGGATTTCACAGGACGTTTCAGAGTGGTATTTTTTTGGTAATTTAATAGATACGATGTTATCCACCATTTAATCATATTTGTCAGAAAACTATGGTAATACAAGTTACCCAAGAGTCCCCAAGAGACTTACTTATAAAATCTCAATCTCAGCAGATGGATGTCTTGAGGTGTGTTACTCTAGATGACCTAAGGCTCTCTTTTGTGAACCAGATCACAAGAACTGTCAGGGCTTACCATAAGGATGCCCAATGCTCTTATTTAGATTCTCCTCCAGGCCCTGATCACCTTGTGGTTAAAATACTACTAATAAGTCTCCATCCACAATCTTTTTACTTGACCTGCCATTCATTTCTCTTCCCCACCTGCCAATTCATGTGAGAATACAAGGCATAGTTTCGGTCTCACACAAAAGTTGTCATTGTCTTAAAAGCCTACATCTAATTTAGTCTATCATCAAACATCATAGCCCAGCTCAGTTCAGACTGTGCAAATGGCCACCTCTTTAAGACACACCAATGCTATACATCACACGGTGACTCGCATAGACAAATAAACTTATACCTGGATATTCTGTAGCTACTCATTGTCTTGAACATATCTACATATGCTTTCACCAGATAATTTTAAAACTGTAGCATTCCATCGTTCTCCAAACTGCCCTTTACTCTAGTTTTTCCAAGCTATAGAGTTTATGTGAGAATGTGATGAAATGTTGAATGACTGTTATTAACACTAACAGCATTTGAGCATTTGAAAAGTACTGATCTAGTAAATCAAATCTAATTTTGGACGTCCAGGATGCATAAATAAGACATGCTGGGACTTTGGCAGACCGTGGAGCCTAGACCTCATTGTGGAATATTGCAATAAACCCCAACCACTACAAGATTGAGCAAGGGACAAAGACATCAAAGTAGAATTAAACAGGCTGTTTGATCTCTTTCCGTTTTCCCCCTCATTTTAACATCATGCTGTACTGTTTACACTCTGTTCCTCATTATGCTCTTCATCCATCAGACTCATTCTTCATTATGCTCACTCCTCGATCAGGGAAAAGAACGTGACTTTTAAGACGATGTCGGAAAACTTCAGTTCCAGTTTCTAAGCGTGAGGCAATATTGGTGTGTAATTTGTGTTTATGGTAAGCGCAAGTCTCATGTAAGTGCAAGTCTCATGTGACTGATGGATTTTAGAAGGTAATAATTCACTGATTTATCGCTTGCTCTTTCACTAAAATGTGATGTTTGTGCTTTCACAAACGGGAATGATATAGTTTTTCTTTTTCTTTTTTTATGTTTTACGTAGATGTCTGCTCTTCTAAGATAAAACAAATTCAGAACTATAAAAGGGGAGCAATTAAAGCATTGGATAGCCACATATTACAAATAAAAATGCAGTTTTGGACAGTGTGCAAAGGTTTTAAGCACGATCATCACATTCAGGTAATAAACAGAGCTCTGGTGTTGGCGGGCCTGCATTTATCAAATGTGAGATTCTGGCAGCTTTGGGATCGTTCACACAAACAACCTCTGCAGATCCTGCCAGTCTGGGTGCTAGTGAGGGAAGTCGTTATAGTGATGTAGATCAAGCATTTTCACAGTCCATCTCTGTGATATCTATTGAGAGAAAAAAATGTATCTCCATTTTGAGTGGAAGAGGCCACAATAACTTCACCTTAAGGCCCTGATATACTTCAAGCGAAAACAAAGAATGAATTGGAAAGACATCATTTTGGAAAAAATCAGGCCAAACGAAGTTTGTTCGATTCAGGAGTTTTCAAGTGAACATTTCCGAAAAATTGGAAATCTTCTCCAGTTTATGTCTGTCAAGATCAGCTGCTTTAAAGTTGTAATTCTAATTGAAAGCGACACTGTATTTTCAGTTTAATACTGTAAAGCTTCTTGCTTTAAAGAAATCTATTGTATAAAGTGATATAAATAAATGTAACGTGACTGGAGTACCAAATTGCAGAGCTGGTGCAAACATAACCACATTGCTAAGATCAGACGCTTTCTTAACTGCTGTTTTCTCGCCGCTGTCATTTTGTTGTGTTTATGTGCTGCACGCTTTCCTTTCAATAACAATGTATATATAGATCTCTCTCTCTCTCTCTCTCTCTCTCTCTCTCTCTCTCTCTCTCTCTCTCTCTCTCTCTCTCTATATATATATATATATATATATATATATACTACCGTTCAAAAGTTTGGGGTTTGTAATGTTTTTAAAAGAAGTATCTTCTGCTCACCAAGGCTGCATTTATTTGATAAAAATACAAACAAAAACAGTAATATTGTGAAATATTATTCCAATGTAAAACAGCTGTTTTCTATCTGAATATACAGTAGTGTAATTTATTCCTGTGATCAAAGCTGAATTACTCCAGTCTTCAGTGTCACATGATCCTTCAGAAATCATTCTAATATGATGATTTGATGCTCAAGAAACATTTATGATTATTATCAATGTTGAAAACAGTTATTTACATTTTTATTTCATGATGCTATGATGAATAGAAAGTTCAAAAGAACAGCATTTATGTGAAATCTAAAGCTTTTGTAACATTAAACACTACCGTTCAAAAGTTTGGTGTCAGTGAGAATTTTCATTTTATTTTTGGGGGAAATAAATAAAATAAATCAATACTTTTATTCATCAAGGATGAGTTAAACTGATCAAAAGTTACAGTAAATACATTTATAATGCTAGAAAATATTCTATTTTAAATAAATGCTGTTCTTTTGAACTTTCTATGCATCAAATCATCATATTAGAATGATTTCTGAAGGATCATGTGACACTGAAGACTGGAGTAATGATGCTGAAAATTCAGCTTTGATCACAGGAATAAATTACAGTTTAAAATATATTAAAATAGAAAACAGCTTTTTTTTAATTGTTTTTTATCAAATAAATGCAGCCTTGGTGAGCAGAAGATACTTATTTTAAAAACATAAAAAAACTTTTGAACGGTAGTGTATATATATTAAATGCCTCTCTCAGCAGCGTGGATAATGGCACCGGGATGTTAGCTATATTGCTACAAAGGTATTTATAACTTCTTTTTACCCTTAAGCGAAGAACGAAAAAGAGCTTTGTTGTGAGTATATTTGGGGCCTCTACTGGAGTAAGGGTCTTTCCCCCCCCATCTGGCAGTCATAAGCGTTTCAAAGTGTGTGAGCATTTGTGTACAATGTGTTTGTATAAATGTTTGTCAAATTTCTTACCAAGGTATTGTATAATGTGTGTGTGAGTGTATGTGAAAACAGAGACACTTGTGCCCGTGGCGTCAGGGAGAGCTCGTGACTGTGCCTGTTTAACTCCGCTAACAGAACAACCATCCTCAAACGCAATCACGCAACCCACAGATGGCCCACAGAACACAGACAACCACACAGAAACTAACAAGGAACCATAATAATCCACAACCCCACAGCATAGACACATAAACCAGGGAGAATACAAACTTCCCTCAAAACAGAACAATTGTGTTGTTTTCACAGCACCTCCCACCTGTTTCCAAGGAGTGGAAAAAGTCCTTGACATTCATTCTGGGAAGTGGATCTGAATCATCACCTGTAGTAGGAGTTGTTAGTTTGTCACATAACCTGGACTTGAACTTGAACATGTCCAGTAATTTCATTACTACTAATTATATTGCTATCCAATGGAATTAAGTGGTTGTTGAAATTTGAATTCAATATTGAGAAATGCTGAGACTAAATTTACTGAAAGACACTGAGACATTTAAATAAGTATTGGATTATTGATGTTGATGTTAGCCACCATGAATGTGATTCCAATAAGTATAACATGATACTGGATCAACATTCAATTCAACCAATCCGATTTGAGGGACACGTTTACACGTTCATCAGTGTTATTCATCTATCATTTTCCTCTGATTTTAGGGATACTGTAAGTTATGGGTAGGGTTAACAATACCTTTACTACAAGCCAGTTGAACCATAATAATTGTGTTATTACAGGTGCAATAAATGAAGAACTCACTATTTGTACACTATTTGTAGTTGGTAACAATGTAGAGACTATATTTTAACTATGAATTAACTACACCGTAAAAACAAATTTGTTTAGTTTACTTAATTCAATTGTGCAAACTCGTTGACTTAATTTAATTAAGTAAGCATAACTTAATTGAATCAAGTTCTTCTTACTTAATCCAAGTGTTAGCAATAAAATGTTAAAAGAGCATTATTATACATGAAATATAGTTATGTTATATATCATTAATACATTCATTCAAAACATGGAAATAATTTAAGTATAGATATATATAATATTTATTACTTCACTTCCTTTGAAATCAAATAACTGTGATTTCATGTTGCATCATTGCATCAATTGGAAGAGAATTACAATAATATAAATGAAGTTCCAAGTGCCCAACCAAAGGGAACACTAATCACAATAATGGTGAGACATTTTAGGAAATCAACATGAATTTATGAAGTCAACTTATGTGACGGTCTCCCAAAATTAGATGATGACAGCAGAAGTGGAAGAAATGAGTGAAAAGTCTATTGAGAATTGCCCCGCCTGTTTTTTGTTTGTTTTTTGTTTTTTGTTTTTGCTTTGGCAAAATGGTACTCAAACCACTCAAGTTCACTTGGGTTTTCTGAGTAACGAAGGCATAACATGCAAACCGTAGCCTACAGATTACTAAATTGTTTTAAGTAAGTTAAATCAAATTATTGGACATTAAGTAAAGTTAACTAAAAAGTCTTAGTAAGAACAACTGTTAGATTTTACAGTGCATAAACTAATAATTTGTTGTTTTTTTCTAAGTACTTTATTGCTGTATACTTATTATAAAGTGTAACCAAAACAAAACAAAAAAATATGGTTTGGAAAAAAGCTGTTTGACAATTAGTTTGGCTTACACTCTTAGTAAAACCGAAAAAGTATAATATGGTGAAAAAGTTATAGGATGCGTTTTTTCCTGTGTCTTGTGCATCTAGATGACAAACCATCTGAAAGTATGATCATTTGTACTTGAAGTTGTACATGAAGTTTGCTTTTATTTTCCTGATGGATATTTATTTTCTTTCGGTGTAAATAGACATTTTCTAATTTTGTGAAAGGGCCTTGAGATTTGAAAAATGCTGCTCAGCAAACTACAATGATAAGTGTATGTAAATAGCCATCATTACAACTAAAACTAGACGCCCACTAACCATTTTTCTTCTCATTTTCAGGCATCGGATTTATTTACTTATTAAGATTTGAAAAGAAGGCAGTTGGTACACACACATCCATGTCTGTCAAAGGCTGAACACTATCAACCTCATTAAGTAAATTCCCTGCCGAGTTTAATGGCTCAACCAGTTATCTTGGCCACCTCTGGGGACCATGAGGAGTGTTTTCTCATGGTCTTGGCAGTGACCAACACTTCGCACCAAAGGACTTGAGGAACTGGTAAACCTTATTGTCCACAGAAGTAGATATGTGTGATCTCAGTAATGTTATTGCCTTGTTGACGAGTTGATGACTAGGCTTAAGCTGCAATACCTTGACCCTGTTTACCTGATTTAAACATCTGTACATTATCTGATCAAACTGGACAGCTCTAAATATAGGTGAAAACAAGAATTTATCTTACTACTCAACCCATTTTCATTGGTGGACATGGATGAATTTTACATTATTACACCTCCTCTCTACCCAGCCTGGTTGAAAGCATCTTTTTTCGATGAAGCCCCTCCTTCCGAAATATGAAATGTGCTGTGATTGTGTGTTGTGATTGGCAGCGTTTAGCGCGTGTTCGGAAGATGTCACGCCCCTTCATAACAGCGAGCTCTACTCAAATGTAAATATTAACGATGGCATAAATTTCAAACCATTTCGAGCCCAATTCAGACCCTGACAATTTTAATGAAAAAGAGGATTGTGCTGAACGGATTTCAAGCAGGGACTGTGCAAGCACGGATTTCACAGGACGTTTCAGAGTGGTATTTATTTATTTTTTTCTAATAGATACGATGTTATTCACCATTTAATCATATTTGTCGGAAAACTATGGTAATTTTCCTATGGGGCGACAGACAGTCTTAGAAAAGAAAGAGCTTACAAAAGCTACAGTAAACACTACATCAATACTGTAATGTTAGTTCGCAGGCTAGCGGAGGCAAAGCTTTGCCCTTCGTTTACATCATAGCTATCATATAGCAACTACATAAAGCTTACAATTGTAACTGTTAATAGAAAACACAAGTACAAAATTAAGACATACTCACAAGTTGTGATCCATAAACAGCAGATTGTCCCGACAAAATGGGAACGGCTCCGTCTTTCAGGAGAAGCTTTTGTGCGTATAGCCTGCATTGTGCTCTGTCTGTCTGCTGTTCTCCATAAAATATGCAGCGCACAGACAAACGTTGAGGTTAAAATCTTCAGGAACATTGTTTAAAATAAAATGTAACCTCTCGAAGTTCGTCAGCCTTAGTTGAGACAAACTTTTTCTAGGGTGGAAAAAAAACAGCGACAACACTTTTAATCTTCTCTAGCGCAGCTCAACCAGGCCTCGCCAACTTTTTCACGTATTCCATGGGCGGAGATTATTTAAATGAGTAACGTTATGACTTCATAAGAAGGGGATTCTTTCAAATAAAATATCTCCCTTTTGAGTGGACTTTGAGCTTTGTAACCTTGCCAATCTTTTTTATCCTCAAACAGCAACATTACAGACTAACTAAAGTTTAAAAAGTGAAAAAGCACAATAGGACCCCTTTAAGACATCAACCTTCTTAGTATTCCTCAATCTATTCATTATAAACAACATTACAAGGGAAAAAAATATAACATAATTTCTGTTTTCTTATTTTAAAACATTTTTAAAAAGTGTATATTGTGACCCGAAGTATGTAATAGTGTTTTTATATATATATATTTTTTGTGCAACCATGATTGGTTGCACTATTTTAAGGTGACATAGTTACATTGTACTTATTCAAATATGTACTGAGTAATATTAATTAACAACATGTACTTACATTTACAGTTAGGGTTTGGTTTAGGGTTAGTTACTTGTAATTATGCATAATTATGCTGTTATTACTATAGTAAGTACAAGTAGTAACATGTAACTACGTCACCTTAAAATAAAGTATGACCCAATGATTTAATCTCTGATGTACAAAAGATCACACAAGTATCACCAGCAAAACTTGAAATGGCTCCCTGTCCTCAATGAAAACCATTTACAAGTCACAGAGGATGATCACTTGAATCACCCAAGATGGATGTAATTATCAGGTAAAACAGGGTTTAGATGTAGAAACACCCAAGCCTTGGGTTCCTCAGATTGAATGCGTAAAATAAACCGTGAGGAACATGTAAGCATGACATCATCATTATGTCCCATTGTATAATTTTTCTCTGCACTATAAAAAAATCTGTAACCCTAAATATGAGCGATAATAGCGATGTTTGCATTGGAAAGCAGCAGCATTTAACCATGCTTTTGTAAAGAGGGCACATGTCAGTTCTTAACTGAAGAGTAAAAGGCAATAACAATAATCTCTCGCAAAGCTTTTATCACATGATACTGTTTGCCCAACATTGTAACAGTCATTACGTTTTCATTATTTCAAAGTCTTTTTCCATTTATATCTGCATTCCTATCAATCTGCCTGAAGACCTTTAAAATATGAGAGGCTGCCTGTGGCATCAGAGACGCATATGATCTTCCCAAGTTGTTTCCTTTGCTTTGATGAAACCAACACTGCTTGAAAATCAATGGAGTGGCTCTGAGAGTGAGAGGTCAGAGTAAGTGCTCTTGTGTTGTTGCAGTCGCAGTGGTGTGATGGGAGCATGTAATGTGGCCCCTCACTTCAAAGGCCCAAAGAAAATACATAAATACAGAGCCATTAGGCGGATTGTTTTCTTAACTTAACATTTCAAACACATCGTCCACGATCATGTGATGAATCTCCCCTGCACATTGCCTATGTTAATGCTGTTTTTGGGGCAGTCCATGGGCACTGTATGCTGTTGGTGGATCCGTAACATCCTCAAGAAAGGGGCAAAAGATAGATTTGAGACTAAAGACAGAACAACAGCCTCCCTTGGTAGTATGGCTTTAATTGTTCACCCAACAGTAAAGACCAGATTATACTTTATTTTCTGCGTTCAGCGTTCCTTTCAAAGCTTGCTCCGTTGACTGTGAGCGTGGATGGACATGTTTGGCGAATGCACTACCTAGTGGACCATTGTTTTTGAGCACTTAATCACTAGTACATGCGCTGTTGTCCACATAAAAAGTCCCAAGCGGACAGAAAAAAAAGGCTGCCCCTGGACAATATGCACAGACATCAGTGGACTGTGCTTAAATAAGGAATAATGTATCCTTGCATCAGCCTGAAAGGGGTTTATTCTGCAATAACAACCGTCTGGATGTACATTATCCCGCTTATTACTCAGCTACATGCCAAATAAGTAAATAATTAGACATGAAATGTAAAAAAAAAGAAAAAGATTTGCTCTTTAAATGCAAAACTTCTGTTGCTAGCCCGACAAGTTCAAACTAGACGGATATTTAAGGGATACGGTATACAGTCATACCCCACTTATAACACGGTATTTTACCACATAACTAATTATGGGGATACAAGATATTGATTTGAAATTAAACGGTTTTAAAATCGTACCCGTTTGTTATCTTATAATCCATTACAGTGTACAAAACAATTGTCACAAAATGGCGGCAGCTGTATTTGTATGAAACAAGAGAGCGAGTCCGCAAGACCCGGATGACATAATTAAATAACTGTACACAAAATATAGTTTGAGTTTGAAAATTTTATTAGCGCTGATCCGACAAAACCCGACGAAGAGTCTGTTGGAGTCTGTCGGTGCGGTGTGAAAAAGAGAGGAGGAAGCGAAAGAGGAGAATATGGATGCGGTCATGGCTAGGGAAAAGAGGCCAATCTTGGCTAGTCAGTGGACGTAGGTCGTAGCAGCAAACACACTGTGAGATGATCATGCTAAATCTCTGACACTGTCAGAAAATCATCGCAGGTTATCTTTGATCTCAAGACTGTGACAACGGCCGTCTTTGAACCTCTCTCTCTGTACGACGTTGAACCAGCCATGACCACAGAAATCGCCATGATTGGCTAGCTTTCGTCTTGGATAACCCAAAATCTGAAAAATGTGTAGTGGGCACTATAGTAGTTTAAGCTATGAAACAAGCTGCTATTAAAACACAACTAACTACAAACTCTTACAATGTCGGATTCTCAATTGCTTCATATCAGAGAGAGTGGAGAAAAAACAAAAGAGCTACTTTCACTTTACTGAAAAAACTGCAGTCAAGATAGCTTGAAGCACTTCTTTAGTAAGTCATTCCCCAACACTGCGTAGAGAATGGTGGTTGGGCCTCAAACATGCGCACATCCATGGGAGAGAACGCCACAAGTCTGGAGTTTACCCAGCAAGTTGTAAAATGTGGATTTTCGAGACAACATTATTAGTGTCACAGAAGAGTTTGTAAACCGTACGGCTGCCACTGTGAACTCTAGATACAAGGGTGATCTTCCATGTAGACAGATTACCACTTCATCACCAACAAGAGCTTCAAACGGCAGAATGAATTCCAGTCGGAAAACGAACCACATCAAACAGAAACTGAAGTAGTCTCTTCAACTTATTATAACTCCAAATGTTTACTGGAAGGAAATCGCCTCCTTTTCCACCAATACTACAGTATATTGGTAGTAAACATGTTTACAAGTCCAAGACAGAAACAAAATCATAACATTCTCTGAAGCTATTTTTAGACATGAGAGTTGTAAACGCTTTTTTTTAAAAAGACACATGAATCAGAGAACAATTTTGAGAAGAAAGAAGAACTTCCTCATTTTTTGAGTGGTTGGGGCATTAGGAAAAGCCTCACAAACCTGCTAGACAAAAACCGGTGACCACAGTTTGGAGGTTGACCAGCAAAACATGTAAAAATATAATGAACCACTAGCATTGCTATAGAAGGATACAATTCTGGGGAAGTCTTGCTTCCTTTATTCTCTTTAGTAGATTTTTTAAGGGCAGATCAATTCTGACGTATTACAGTCCTTTCAAGTGCATATAATACTAATGCCAAATATCAAATCTACAAATTCTCATTTATTAATTTTAATGTTAATCTCATAATTTACTTATACATTTTTACAATAAAAAGTTGTATCTGTCACCATTAGTTAATGCAGTGTGAACTAACATGAATATATATATATATTTATTAACTTACGTTAAATTAGCTGTAAAATGAATTCCTCATTGTTAGTTAATGTTAGTTAATGCATTAACTAATGTTTACAAATTAGACCTTATTGTAAAGTGTTACCATTTTATTTTATATTTAGAATGAAAATAATGTGTTTTATAAGGTTTCTCATCCTTTCAGCAGAAATATAGAAATAGATTGATCACTGATCAGGCCAATTAAATGTTCAAAATGAGGGAGAAATAAAAACTGTCACGAAACCCTGTGTATTTTAATCCAATTCAAGACGTGTGAAGCAGAATGAATACAAGGAGACTTTTAATGGACCTGAGGAAACTCCACACGACACATTCAACATCGATGTTGATGACAGTGAACAGAAAGAACTGAGGGCTTAAATACTCACGAAATGATAATCAACAGAACAAGGAACAGGTGTGAAACTCAATCATAAGGAAAATTAAAGTCAACACAACATGACCTTGACAGAAACTTCTGGAAGCTTGTTTCCGCAACAGAATAAAACTATTTAAAAGATAATTGCGACTTTTTTTCTTACAATTGCTAGTTTATATCTCGCAATTCTGACTAAATATCTTGCAATTTCAACTTTATATCACGCAATTCTAAATTTGTAACATGCAATTGCGACTTTATATCTTGCAATTCTGACTTTATAACTTGCAATTGCAAGTTTATATCACATAATTCTGAGAAAAAAGTCTGTGGCGGACTTTTTTTTTTCTGTGGCGGAAACTATTCTCCATAGAATCATGATGTTAATAAATCGATTTTGTCCTCATAATTCTAAAAAGCAAACAAACAAAAAACAGTTCCATTTAATAAATATTTTGTTGCTGATCATATTGAAAAGAAAATATGTGATATCTGCTATACCTATTTATTAATTTTTTTAATTTATTTTTTTAAGAAAGAAAATATTCGTACAAAAGTTGCCACCACAATGCTAGGGCATTGATAAGGTGCTCTGAGTTTTTTTAATGTATTGTTTTGCAGTTTCTTGGGCATTTTGGGAGCTTGCTTATACCTCCCAATAGTATGTAAAGCGAAATTGCAAGTCCAGTTGCTCAGAAAGTAATAGCACACCTCAAAAAGCCACATGATAGAGTGTTATTCATGTCTGTGGATTGAAGGAGTAACATGGCGAGGGTTTGGCGTTTGTTCAAAACTTTAACACTTAAAATGACCAACAATAATAGAGATGCTCGGCTTAAGCACTACAAATAGTGAACAAACCTCAGAGAAAAGTCATCAAGTGAATCATCCAAGACCAAAATCGAGCTGTTTTAGTTGGCTTAGTGAGATACCAGATTCAAGAATGAAATGCTAACAATCATAATAGTTAGTTTGCTAATTTACTAATGTGCACTCATTAGGATAACAAACAAGTCAGCTTAAGCTAAGCCATAGTGTTTTTTCTCCTCAGATCCAATCAGAATGCGGCAACATGCCAACAATAATGTGATGACACCTCTCTAGAGCAGAAACAGACCCTCGATCGCTTCAAAGAGGCCAGGAGTGCTTTCAAACATCAACTGGTAATAAAATACAAAAAAGATTCATCACTTTTCCATGACATCAAAGGAATCTCCAGCACAAAGGATACCTGACTTCAATATTTGGGAGTTGTTCTTCATTTTGCTCTTCAGAAATCCAGTTTGCTACGCAGCTTTAGCTGTAGCCTTAGTAGGAGATATTGTTGTGAAATTAATCAAGGATGCAAAACGAATTACAGAGATCTTCTTGGAGCTGCACAAACATGTCAGCGAGATTGATTTGATTGAGTCAGTCTGATTGATGCATGATTTTGGGATGATGCACAGAGTTTGACGCATATCACACGATAGCAAAATGGAGGTAAACGGAAGGATGGGAGATCAGAGACCCATGAATTAGGTGAGAAAATCTTTCCCTGTCCTCTGCAGTGTGTTTGAGGAACAGATCCATGTGCTGTGAGAACTCCCCCTTGAGGTCGCTCGGGGTAAATACAGTGTGCGAACGCACCTTTTTTGAATTTGTGATTAAGAAGTGTGTTCTAGGTTCTCTATGTAACAAACTTGCCTTGTTATGTGCAGTAAAAATTGGAGACATTTGCGGCATTTCTGGATTCCTTTTAAAGTTGTGTACAACTGGCAAGTTATATCTTACAGCCTTGCTTCTCAATGAAGTGGCTCAACGTAGAGGGTCAACGGTCTCATATACACAACAAAAAATGATTTGTTCGCATGCATAGAGAAGTCATTTGTCTTTGTAATGTGTTGTCTTGCAAGGTCCTTGCCCAAGATTACTCAAATGTTCCTCTGGCTCTGCCTCTTTGGTTCCCACTCGCTGTCGAGAGAAAATGAAAGAATGACAAAAGCATTTTTCAAATTACAACCCTGGCTATTTACTATTTCAGGGCACACAAGTCAAACTCTTGTCAACAAGTCTACATTTTTTTTCTGTACTTTCTCCCTGCATTAAAAAGCATGCTACAGTCTTTTTGAAAGTACAGAGGAAAGGAATGACCATAATTACAGTTTTGGGACAGCAGGGGAGTGCCAGCCTCGGACCTTTAATCTGCACATCTTCATTTGTCTCTCCCTGGACAGTGTGGTATATTTGTTCTCATTTAACACGACATGACAACGGTAATTTTCATAATGACCAAAAATACCAGTGGCGTGCCGTCTGTTCTCTCACTGTGCACTCTCAATATCCACACACAGTAGCCCGAGATGTATTAATCATTGTAATGCCTTTATAACCGAGAGGAAATGTCCGGCTGTCCGCTGATCTGACTGATGCGTGGCTCACAGATACCTCATGATAAAGGCATTTAAGGTAAAGAATATTGCTTATTGCACTTAATTCCTGGCTGAATATGACAGATAGGGTCTTGTCTGGAGTGTGTAGACTGATTTATCTGTAATGTTTCTAATTGAGTGAAACAAAGTAGTATATGGTTTTTCTGTCTCCGTCGTCTCAGTCGCTATTTCTCACTCTCAGGCGAGCTGGAACTCCTGTTATTGTACTTGGATAGGCGTGCAGCTCTTAAAAATGTGCGCGACGGGATAGAAATAGACCAGCGTGCAGTAATATTAATAATAATAGTAAAGTCATCAAAACTATGAAGTAATAGAACTGGAAAGATTGGCTCTGCGCACTCTGGGCTTCACTCAGCAAACTTCACTAGGTGCATCCGGATGATTTTTGAGCAATATTGATGGAGTTCCCATGCATGTGGGACACACAATGACATGTAGGGTTGCCTATATACTTAAACTAAAAATACATACTAAGAATTTATGCTACATCACAGAACGAGCATAAATTCTTAGTTTAAGTGTATAGGCAACCTTACATGTCATTGAATTACAAAATGTAAAGAGTGCAATTCATTCCTCTTTACTTTATATTTTATTTCAATGGTCAACTTTAGATATTCTATTAACTGTAAGTACATTTGCAACTACATGTCAACTAACTCTCATTAGAGAGGTAGACTGTTATTGGTAGACTGTTAGTGCACTGTTAGTTAAGGGTTAGGTGTTAGGGTTCGGGTTAGTAGAATAAGGGGTTTGGGTTAGTAAATAAGTTGACATGTACTTGCAAAGTTACTTATAGTCAGTGGAATGTCTGTTGGGGAGCATCAAAGTGTTTGCAGATATTAAGCAGACAGTCTATACTAATAGACAGCAACATATAGTGTCGGCCCAGATCCGGCCCACATCTGGGTTGTGTGGAATCCATGTGTACCAGATGTGGGCCGGATCTGGGTCGACACTATATGTTGCTTTCTGGGTGATAGTTGACATGTAGTTGCAAAGATAAATAGAAGTACGTCTATGTCTCAAATGTCTATCAAAAATAAAGTGATACCATACTTATGATTTTAACTGTGATGTGTTATTCAATATTACATTTAAATATTTGAAATGTTCTAAATCGTAATTGCATCATTACTAATAATTTTATAACTACAAATACAGTTAAATACACAATATACAGGTTTCAAGAGAAAAAAAATTGTTTACCATAAATGCTTGTTCGTACATTCAACAGTACACAAATGCAAAGACAAGAGAAGACATACAGTAATTAGGAAATTACATATAAAGATGTACTTAAGTCCTACCTAGGTGGTTCAATAAAGCATTCTAATGTCCGGCTAATTACATTTAATATACATTTAAACTATAACATTTGGATTTAATTCCAGTTTACATGCAGGTAAAAGTGTCCAAAAACAATTCGATTCAGGCCGTAGTCGCCGTACTAAACACCGTACTTTTAAAGTTGGCTGCAGCTTAGCTATTTAAAAAAATGTATCAAATTTGTTTTGTAGGGGCACATACATTAATAATTTTCAATAATTTTGATCAAAAAGATTTAAGATTATAAATTCAGTCTTGTCCAAATTTGGAAGTACATGCTGAACACGCAAAGAACACTATGTGCGGAGAACATCAGATGACCATAGAAGGAGGAGAACAACTGCATAAGCGCTGCTGTTCAGTGACGTACTGTGTGTGTGTGTGTGTGTGTGTGTGTATGTGTGTGTGTGTGTGTGTGTGTGTGTGTGTGTGTGCATTTTCCTGTATCTATTTAATCTCAGTTACACTTTACAGTCGTCTCTGCTCAAATGCACCATCAAAGTTAGGCTATCCGTCGAGGGCAGAGGTCACGGGTATTGTTGGCCATAGAACGCAATTGACTTCAAAGGACAGAGATCCTATTGCTGGCTGTTGTTCTTTTAAGGTTGCAATCAAGAGAGAGGCTTGCACAGTAAAATAAAGCAGCGATCCAGCAACGTTTGTGTTCATGCATGTATGTGTATAAAGAGCGCTCTGGTTCTGTCTGGCCCAAGGAGGTCAGTGCTCGGAAGAGACAACCTTTGAATAATCAGACCCACTGACATCAAAGCAAAGTGAGCCTGGGTTTAGTCTGCTCAATCTCTGCAACACAGACACTAAGCAACAACACAAAAAAAGCGTGTCACCGTATTCCGGCCTGTTGTTGTTGTTCTGCATGGCGAAACCCAAAACCATGTCAAACATAATGGAAAATATTTGAGGTCCTCTTTTATTAACCAAGAACTGCTTTGATGTTTGACGTCTTTATTTATTTTAAAAGAAGAAAGAGAAAGGGGCGACATGGCGTGTCAACGGTCTTCTTTTTGGAGACCAGAGACGAAAGAGACAAATAATATAAAACAAAACCAGAACTCCCTGGCTCCGCATAATCAATTAAACATCATTATCAGATAAATTCGGGGTGTTTTAGCAAAGATCAAAGAGCAGTAGGAAATGATCAAAGTGACAGCGTTTGTTTGAGCCGAGAGCCCCTCACTGCTACTCCTCCCGTGTGATGCTGTCGGACGGCGAGCGCCAATCAGCAAACAAAAGAAAAACAGTCAAAGGAAAGGCTCCTCAAAGGAAACACGCTCCTTTTATTCCTCCATTGTGTGTGTGTGTGTGTGTGTGTGTGTGTGTGTGTGTGTGTGTGTGTGTGTGTGTGTGTGTGTGTGTGTGTGTGTGTGTGATGCTGAAAGTTACATACATCCCACTTAAGTGATGACTTTGTTAAATAATCATTCGGTTTGTGTCGCGTTAATGAATTCCACCCAAATAAGCGATGAAATAACTAGAATGACAGAGGATGATAATGAACCTCAACAGACGCATCTATACTCTTCGGGACCAGCCGAAGGAATTTCAAACATCTCCTTTATTGTATACCATGAAAAGTCCACATGGCTCCAATATGACTCAAAGCCTCAAAGCATAGAGTCAAAGTGTAACATTCCTAACTACAAGAAGAGAGCCGTAGCTGCTGTCCTTCATGTCTTCACCCACAGCTGACATTTCCCGGCTCAGATCTTATTCTTTCAGAGCTCAGGGGACTTGATTCAATTCAGATATGTATGTTTCATTAAAGTATATAAAAGGTCACGCACGGCAAAGTTTTTGTCATTCTTTGCTTAGAAGTGGCCTATAAAGAAGTTTGAAATACCTGTGCAGCGATGTACCACTAGCGAACATCACGACACCGTCCACGAGAGCGACGTTTGGATGAATATGTAAATATGTGCTGCACGCTTTCATCTCAATGAATATGATTTCACTTTTTTAACTTTAGTTAGTGTGTAATGTTGCAGTTTGAGCATAATCAACATCTGCAAAGTTACAACGCTCAAAGTTCGAAGCAAAGGGAGAGATTTGCTTTTAAAGAAATCGTTTTTTAAGGACTACAACAAGCGTCTGGTAGAGACCACAAGACATTCCTCCCGTGTTAGTGACATCACTAACGCTAAAATTTACATAAACCCCGCCCCCTGAACGCGATTTATAGATTATCATGACAGAATATGCTAATCAATGACTAGAAGATAACTACACATTAGCTACATAAAATCATCAACTAACCAATCAGAAATGTTGTCGACATGTTGTCACTTCTTCTTGAGTCTCTCCATCTTTCTGACTTCGGTTTGAACATTAAAGGCTAAAAGGTTTTGAAATGTTCAGTGCATGTCTGTGTGAGGTAAAAGGACACAAGCTGTTGAAGCTCCGCCCTCTGTGCCGGGAGCAGCAGCTCATTTGCATTTAAAGGGACACACACAAAAACGGTGCGTTTTGCTCACCCTCAAAAAGTGACAACTTTAACATGCTATATACAAATATCTGTGGGGTATTTTGAGCTAAAACTTCACTTATTTTACATCATGTGAAAAGGGCATTATACCAGCCCTTTAAAACAAGCAGCTTTATGTTAAATATGAAAATACGTCAGTGTCGCTTTCGGTTAGAATTACAACCTCAGTTTCTACTTCAGTTTCTGTTCATGTTCGCATCTGACCTCGACAGACTGAACCAGAGAAAATTTCCACATCAAAGAAGGCGGAGCCCCAAAGCCACGCCCACCTATAACATCATCGCAGTAAAATGAACTTGAGGAACTTCAAAATGAACTTCGTTTAGGCCTGAATTTTTACGAAAAGAAATCACATTAGTTCTGTCTTTGATTTCATTTGAAGTATTTTGAGGCCTTAAAGGGAGAGTTCCAAAAAAAAAAAATCTGTCATCATTTACTGTCATTTACTGTCTTACAAAGATCTTTAGTGGACTTAAAAGCTAATTTAGAGGAAAATGAGTAATGCCTCAGTGTTCTAGAGAGCGATCTAGAAGGTATTTTATTCCTACTGCAGTTAGTTTTTTGTGTAATTCTTTATATGTATATTGACTGTTGTTGTTTTTACTGTTCAGTTGTTTATACTGTTCAATTGTCTATGTGTGTTGTTTGTAATGTGCAATGGTGGCAAATGAGTTTCCCCTTACTGGGATTAATAAAGTTTTCTAATCTAATAAAAAGATTCTGTCATCGTTTACAATTTCTTTCTTCTGTTAAACACAAAAGAAGATATTTTGAAGAATATGGGTAACCAAACAGTTGATGGACCCCACTGACTTCCATAGAATGAAGAAAATAAATAAATACTATGGAAGTCGATGAGTCCTAAACTGTTTGGTTTCCGACATTCTTCAAAATATCTTCGTTTGTGTTTGGCAGAAGAAAGAAACTTGTACAGGTTTGGAACAACTTGAGGGAGAGTCATTTTTCCACTGTCCCTTTAAGGGCTCACTTTATATGAAGAAAGTGTGAGGTCTGGATGAACATACCTGATATGCGCTCTTGTGCTGGTCTGGTGGTAGTCAAGTGAGAAATAGTTACAGTACATTCAGATGCCTCTTACATGAAACTGGGTATGTTATTATTTAATTGTTATGAACATCTTGACTTTACAATGATGAACTAATCTGGACTGCATTTCCCAAAATCATTGTGAGCCCAAGTTGACCGTGGAGACCATTGCTACCAATTTTCTCTACGATATATTTAGGTTTGTGATGCTTTTGGGAAAACCATGCCCTGCTCTGCACGGCTCTCTGCAAAAGAGACCTCCACCATGAGAGCAGTCGAACTGAAGAGCTTGTGTTGCAATATGTACTTACATTCACATACTTGCATAGAGTATTTTCTTGGTGAAAACTGGATAAATTGGTCAATAGCATCACTCAGATAATTTCCTCAAATAAGTTTTGAGACATTTTGAGACATTGTTGAGATCTCATCTGAAACTCATCAAGATTCTTGAGGTCTTGATTGCATTAACACAACAAATATGATTATGATTTTTCTTTCTTATGAGTTTATTCTCAAATTTAATGTGAGGCTCACTTTAGTATTAGGCTATGATAGTGGAACTTTCTGGAAACAGCTTGATTTTTTTTTTTTTTTTTGCGATACACGTACAAAAACAAAGTTGCTCTTATTCCGTAAGCACACGCAATTGGAAAATAAATTCAGAGGCTTTGATGCATTTTAACTTTTTGCACTGATCTCCAATAGTACATTCCAGCTATCAAAGGCACGAACCACAGACCTTTTCAAGCTTGTGTTTTTTGCCACTTGAAACTCAAAATGCTTGGCAACGGCATTAAAAAGGCCTTCTTCAGTTTGCTGGCAGCAAGGAAAAAGTTTGCATTGATGTTGTGTTTGAGCAAGGGTGTGGGTGAGTGCAAGAGAGTCTGCATGAGATCTACAGGGTGGTCAGTCAAGTGTGCCAGACTTATAGGATGTTTTCTCTTTAACATTCTTTCAGCTTTCACTGAGTGGACCTTTACTTAGATGTGAATGTTGGGTCTTGAACTGGGTCTTGGCTGCAGGTTGTTCAGAGACTCTTGCCTAATGGGCCTCCCAATCTGTGGCCAAATTGGTAGAAATCTTTGGAGTTATTTTATATGAGGATTTAATATTAAGGATATTTTATATTAAGAGGATGTTGCAACCCAGGATCATTAGAAATCTGACTGACTCTTATCTGTAGTCAGTTTCCAGATGACATTATCACTAGAGGCAGTAAAACACCAATAACTTTTGATTAATTTAAGTTTTGCTCCATAAATATGACTTTTCTGATGCAGTAAACTTGCTCGTGAGCTCACCTTGTAAAGTATTGCACTTGCGATTTGAAACGCATCCTATGAAACACAAGTCACGATAAAAGAGCTCAAAGACTTATAGGGCCCTATCTTACATCCGGCGCAATGCGGCACAAGTGTTTTTTGCTAGTTTCAGCCCGATGCAGTTATCATTTTCACACTCTGCGCCACGTTGTTTAAATAGCAAATGGATTTGCGCCTATTGGTGCGCCCATGGGCGTGCTGGTCTGAAAACAAGATGTGTTCTGGTGCATTGTTGGCGCGTTGCTATTTTAAAGCAACAGAAATAGACTGAGCCATTGATCGACTGAAACCTGGTCTAAAGTCAATGGTGCAGTATATATTTTTTTGTTATTTAAAGGGTGCATTAGTAATGTGCGTCTATAGGCGGGTCCACAACGTGCGTACACTCTGCTTATTACACACACAAGGACACACAGCACCACACAAACATGCCAAATATTTAAAATAAATGGATTACAATGTAAAAGATTATTATTGTGTATATAAAGATATGGTGGAATCCGACTTGTCCCGTAGATGGTCTGTTTGCGGGCGTTCAGTCTTTCCGCTTGCAAATTCCTCCATGTAAATAGCGAATCCGCCATGGTGCGAGCACAACTGGCTTTTAAAGGGAATGGGAGATGAGACTCTGATTGGTTAATTGCACGTAACGCCCAAAAACACACCCATTACTCATTAAGAGAATAGGGACGACCCTTTTAGACCATTCACCGGGAGCACCGACCATTTGTCCCGTCGTTAAACTAGCAAAAGTGCCCTAAGTGCACCGTGCGCTTTAGATCCTTAAAATAGGGCCCATAGAAAGCAAACTAAAATGACATGCTTTCTTCAGCAAATGCATTTTTTATCTCAAGTTTGTTTTTGTGCACACACTTGGTTAGGTTTAGGGTATAGGGTTTAATGTAGTGTACATTCATTTCAAACGCGATAGAGCAGGGGTGTCCAATCCTATTCCTGGAGGGCCACCTTCCAGTAGTTTTCAGCTCCAGCCCTAATTAAACACACCTGAACCAGCTAATCAAGGTCTCCAGGATCACTAGAAACTTCCAAGAACAGGAACAGGATTGGACATCCCAGTGATAGAGGCACAATCAACCTGGGTTGGGATTTTGTAACACAATCAAAGCACTGAGGCTTCTTAGACTTTACCCTAGGTAATCTTTACATCATATTTTTTTTTCTATATGTATTGTAAACACTGGTGTGATCTACTCTTGTTGTGTTACGTGTCAGAGCTCAATGCATAGCTCAACACAGTTTTAAGAGAATCTTGCTAATGTATGAAGAAACTGTTGACATGTTTACAGCTATAGCTGTCGAATAACAACACATAGGGTTTAAAGGCACAGACATTTGAAGGCATTTGGCCTCCATCCCGTTTGAGTACTAAGGTTTGTTCCTATTGCATTAAAGCAAATACTGATATTAAGTACGTCCAACGGCACTCCATGCTTGCAATATGTTGGCCCGACTCTTGCATCTGAGTTTACAAACTAACATTGATTATGTTTCCAGAATCACACAGGAAAAATTATAAATTATAGGGACTTGCACCAGCTTCCTATTCATGTCCTTCTTGAGTTCAAACAGAATACGAAAAGGGAGAAAAACAGTATTACATCTTTCACTTTGTGCCTAAGCCCGTTTTTTTTTGCGAGAGGCTTTGACCTGTTTCTCTTCTCGTATAAAAACAAAAGCAGAGAGTGCGTTGACAGCTGCAGCTCCCGCTCCCCGTGGAGAGCTGACGGAAAGCTTTGAAGAACTTGACCTTATGGAACAATAAAACGCCACCATCAAACACTCCTCTGAGACAGGCCACTGACCCCGAGAAGCGAGCGCCTGCTCCAGAGTTCAGTGTGTGTGTGTGTGTCACTAAGCTCGCTTTCGAGCACACCGTTCCATCAGTTGTATTGGTCAGTTTCCAGGTCGGATGCACTTGCGAGAGAAGATCCACTTTGACTTGTTACAATGGAAATATATGTGTCTGTTGAAAGGAACAAGCATTATCAACAGGTGAACATAAAATATTCAATGACTTGTTTATTTCCTGGGACTAAACGTGTACCGTTGAGCATCTCAAACAGTTTTCTAGACTGATGCTTTGTGAATATGTGAAGGCTAACTCACTGATACCATTGAAATCTATCATTTAAAGACCGCTTTAAATCAAAACTGGGCTTTTATTTATGTGTTCCTATCGCTTTGAGGTCATTTTTTATGTACTCCTAAAGTCCTAAAATGAACTTATAATCAATATTGATATCAGACTTTCTACCTTTTCCGTATAAAATACAATGTGTCTGATATTTATATATAAATATGCCGAAAATATATTATTTTAAACATTGCTCAAGTATTTAAATATTTGTAATCTTTCTAATGCTGCATCAATTCAATAATCACAGTATTTACTATTTTTAAGCTATTTCAAACACATAGTGTTTCTGTGATACATTTGACATGTACTGTACATGTTTAATCAATTTAAAGGGCTGGATTGAAAGAAAGCGTATTTCAGGTTAACCATATCACACAAGAAAATAAAAATCAAAGTTTTAAAATAAGTTTGATTCTTTTTATTCTGTTTTGATTATTAGTGGTTTCTGTATCCATACAGTGATGTACAGTTTGCCAGGGTTTACTATTAAGTGTATAGATCTTAAAGACACGCATAGCTAATAATGAACAGTGGCCATAGGTAAAAAAAAAAAAAAAAACTTTGTCTTTGCTCATGAATAAGGTCTAAATACCGAGCGATCTTAAAGCAATATTTTGGGTTTGATACAAGTTCAGCTCTATAATTCAAATAAAGTTATCAAAGTTGTGTTTGCAGTGCATTGAGTTCTTCATCGATCACTGGTCCACACATGACGGGGAAGATTTAAAGGGATCGATCAAGCTTTTAAACACATGTTGTAATGATTATGTAAGTTTGTAAAATATATTTAATCAAATGCATTCATAAATAATTGAGAGGGGGGAAATGAAGGATCCCAACCTCAAAAGAGCTTAACGCACATCTGTGATAGTCACAGTTTGTTCATCTTGATCGTTTCACATTATAAGAGAACTAGATGTCAAAGTGTGTTATGTTTGTTTCATATTAAGTGCATAATGTAGTGTGCAGAAGGTCAAATCATCTGGGCTTTTTCTCTGAATGTTCACATGTAACCATGCATCACAGAAAAACATACAGATGTTCACACTCTTTTTTCAATTTTAAACTGTTGAGTAAAATGTTAAATTTGTTATTACATTGTGTGTGTAAATGAATAGGCTTGGACTTGATGCTGGAAACCCAAAGCACAGGACAATAGAGACTCCAGAATAACAATATTCATGATTCTGAAGCTGAAAATACTGAATTATTTTAGACGAATATGCTTGAACTTAATTTAATAGGCTGTTTTTACTGGTATAAGATATTTAGCATTATAAGGATCCACACATATTCCCCCATTGCATTATTTAAAATTATATTCAACATTATATATAATAGTTTAATGTAGTACTGACACTAAAACTCTGTAAACTTTGTGTTTTTTCTCATACAGTAATTTTAATTTTGGGTGAATTAAGCACAATATATATGGTCACCATCCACGATACATATTGTTGCATTTTTGTATTGCGATATATTGTTACACCCCTAGTATTTTTAATGAAGGCATAAGCATGAGATAAAAGTGGTACAAAAATAAATAAATCATAGTAGCCTGATGCTGATCTGATATTCACTTGTACAGTAATTTACGTCAATTCATAAAATTTGGTCTCCTAGGCTGTCATCTGTCCTGACAATCATGACTGATTCAATCATGATTCAATCAAAAAATATCTTCAGATATTTCTCACATTTCTCACTCACTTTCCACTTGCCGTGTCGGTGTAGTTACTGTGTTCTGCTTCTGTCCGGTAAGATGCAATGTGAAAATGTAATGTCGTCTTTAAAAGTGGAGTTTTACCAGGTGGCTTCTCTCATTCAACCTTTTAGCGATCCAGCAGGCGTGGCCCCACTCCACATGTTCATTTTTGCTTTCGGCTCATGGAAATGCGTTGACAGTATAGATTCGAGGTCAGGGACGGGGCAAAGGTCAAGCTCCTGCTGCTGACATGAAAGCCGGTCTCAGCACACCTTGTTCTTTGTCTCTGTCGTTCGCTTCTGAGAACAGCTGTATCTTCACAATCTGGGGCTCATCGGGACAAAACAAAAGCCATGTGTTAATTACCTTTGAAGGTGTAATGATTTCAGGGCCAGGAAGATCCTTCATCTGGTTTCAGATGTAGGACGGAGAGAAGGCTGTGCTTTCATGTCTGGTTACAGTTTGACTTGTTTTATACCTGCCTGATGTGCAGATCGCCTGTGGGAAAATAGCTGAGAAGCCTTTTGCACCAAAGCATGTTCAGATTACATTTCTGACAAACAGAAAGGGTTAATTTTAGCATATTACATAAACCGTAAATGTATTGCATGACCAATATATTCTATATTCATAAAGTATCGGGTCATATTTTAAATAAATAAAGTGATGTGTAAATATTAAAAGCTTTTGGAAATGTTTCAGTCTTGGATTATTTTCTATTTGTTTTATTGCAAATTATATTATTATCATCCTAATAATTTGAGTGAACGGACTAATGCAGATTCAGAATTTTGTATGTCCTTTGACATCACTCCTGCTAACATGAAGTTTGTGTAAAATCTAATGATCATGTTCTCCATCATCATTCGAGAATGATCCAAAAAGCAACTTTGTGCTTGAAAACTTTTTGGATCGATCTGTGTTTGCACTGATTTAATAAAGACCGTTTCTACTTGAACCTTCTTCTTCTTTGGATCTAGAACGTAACACATATTTTGGCGTTAAAAAACTACTGTCAGGATTTTAAAGGCATGCAGTAAAAAATTAGAGCCGTCACAGTTGGTGTTTGTAATAATCGCACAACGAATAGGCATATCATCAAGAACCGTCTATAATTACAATACTCAGTAACAACCATGTGAAGTCAAACGAGGCCGAACACTGAATAAAGGAAACTAAGGGCTTAAATACACGGTAATAATAAACTGGAGCAGAAACAGGTGCGTAACTAACCAGAAAATATGGAAACAAATAAGCAAAGGGAACACATGCAAACAGGAACAGAACAGAAAAGGACCAAATTAAAACTAAACACACTGAAAAAAATGATTAATTTAATTTAATTTTAAAAAGTATTGTAAGTGGTTGCATTCAATTGATTTTACCTACATTTAAACAAATGCATTAAGCTGAACTTAATCAATTTTAGTTCAACTTAATACATTTGTTTAAATGTATAAATTGATAATTTAAATTCAACTTTACATTCAACTTACAATAATTTAAATTCAACGAATCATTTTTTTCAGTGCATATTCATGACAAAGGTGTGGAGATGTGGACAGTTGTTTTCGTGGCTGACTTTATTGCATATGAATTTATAGGAGTTTCCCTTTCCGACACACAATTTATGAGAGGAGAGTATTTAAATATATCACTCAACATGATTTACTAAGGTTTGCGGGAAGTATTGAATGCCCAAAAAGCATGTCTCAGCCTATTTTGTGGTTGACCTGCTGTGATAGTTGCTGTAGGAAGAGGAGCCGCTGAGAACAGAGAGCGTGTGATAGAAGGGAGATCGTTTTCTCCACTCGTCTTCATTTATTTGGAGTGCCAGAGGAAGAGATTATCTGAACACATCATGACATGCTGACCAACAGTATGACTTAGAGTTTGATGTTATTTTTATACATACTGACTAGTACTGAGTAACAACAAAATAGTTTTAAACAAAGCCATAGCGGAACCAACTGTTGAAAGTCATGAATGAATCAGCCTTGCTGAATGAATCAGTTGAGTGAATCATTCAATGACTCACTCATAAAGATATTTGCTGCCACCTTCTGATTAACACTTATCCTACCAATTATGGCCAGAAAGAAGAGAAGCAGAAGCAGGGTTAGTACAGCTGGATTTTGTTTTATTCTCTTACAACTTCTTACATTTTCAGTTTTAGTAATGCATTGGTCAATAATTCATGTTTTATTTACGCATGACATAAAACGGAGTACACAGCCCTGTTTCACTGGGGCAACAATAATGAGCAAAATTAGTATATACATATTTTTCCATTTTCACTTGATATGATCTGTGTTATGATCCCAGTGTGTGTTCCCCTGTCTTGCGGCATGTGTTGTAGTTCTTTGTAGTCTTTCTAGTGGATTAGTTTTCCCCATGTGTTGCCTGTTAGCCTCTCCCCCTTGATATCTTGTTAACCTATATT
Source organism: Leuciscus leuciscus (assembly GCF_965113295.1). Taxonomy (NCBI): domain Eukaryota; kingdom Metazoa; phylum Chordata; class Actinopteri; order Cypriniformes; family Leuciscidae; genus Leuciscus; species Leuciscus leuciscus. The sequence continues at coordinate 75,556,154 of NC_138725.1, read as the reverse complement.
CCCTTTGTGTATATATACCCTTGTGTTTCTCAGGTTAGTTGTCAGTCACTGTTTTGCGGTAACATGTTCCTGTCTTACGTTTCCTGGCTATCCTGTGTTTGGTTATCTTGTGGATTACTATCATTAAAGGGATAGTGCACCCAAAAATGATTTACTCACCCTGAAGCCATCATAGGTGTATATGACATTCCTCTTGCAGACGAATACAATCAGAGTTATGGCAACCTCGAAAATAGGTAGAATTCTTCATTTGCTCTCCTTTTAATCTTATTGGTATCTACGAAAGACAATTGACCTATCGGTAAACCCCACCCACCTCAGTTACTGTTGCGAACCCGGACACACAAATGGAGTTGCTAACTGTCATTCAATGACAGATGAATATGTTGGGTAACAAGATTAATTTGGAAGCGAGGGTTTACAGATCATAATGCAAGCGGGAGAAGCCTCATGTTACAGCTGTCACGATCTCAGATGAACAACATCCAGGATCAGATTAAAGATAAAGATTGAGATTAAATTAATTTACATTTAACCAGTTTAATATGGAGAGGCACTGAATTGTAGACCAGTCTATACATGACGTGAGAACGGTTAGATATTTAGGTTTGTATGTTAGCATGAACTCACTAACTTTAATTGTAACTTAATGAGAGTATGACAACCAGGAAATTAAAGGTTTTTCCTTCAATGGGATTCGGGATGAATCTTTAGGGAACCAGGTTACTGCGCTCACATCATTGGATTTAATTCACAGCGTAATCCAAAGCAGACATTTTGTTTGGGTTTAGGAAATGGAATAAAATGAATTTCATTGCCCATCCTCTCAGGATACATGGGATCAGTTACAAGTACCTCAGGCACATTGTTTTACCAATTTTGTAGCATAAACGCCATCAAACCGATGAGATCTTTGGATCTCTATGGCTCTGAAACCTAAAGATGTCCGAGTTGCCCTGTGTAACTGATACTCAACCGCCATTGGCTCATCTGTGCTCGAGGGGAGGGGCTTAGCGATAGGCCAATTGAGACATTCAAGAGTTCTCGTTATTGATTTTTCTTTCCTATGAGGATAGAGAGAAGAAAGGACATAAAACTAAGATTGCAAACAGATAATTTTATGAAATACCTCAGGGGCTTTTCAAGGAATCGATGCCATACCAAGACGAGAATGCTGATGAACAAAGCTAAGCATTCAGACGCGCATGTTCTACCGAGACAAAAGCAGAGATGCTTATTCCAGGAACCTAAAAGTACATTCCCAGAGCTGGAAACATGGATGGAAAGTAATCAAGCTGTGCAGTGATGTCATCTTGATGAAAGACACATCATCAGGGAGCTGGTTGGAGCTGGCACGGTTTGAGCTACATCATACTAGAGCACAACATCAAAGCAGGTGCCAGGCTCCCAGACGTGTGCCAGCAGCGTTTACGACCATGACATCTCTCTGGCACAGGACAATGAGCTGTAGAGTTATGAAGACATGCAAAGTGTGTATTTTGTACCATTGAGACAAAAGCTCTGAGATTTCACACAGAGAATGAAATGTGAGTTATTAATACATTCTCCAAAGATGTTTAGATTCAAACAACACACGTGACTAAACCTGATTGGTTCCCGAGCCGATTGGTTCTTATGATAATGAGCTTCTAAATTGAAACTGTTAAATTATATAGAGCGATCGTGTCTCTTTTAGAGGACTTGTGAGGAAACCACACGATTCAAAACTTTTTGAAACGTGAACGGTTTTGATGAATCGTTCATAGGAGGGATATAAATCTCTCAGGTTTCATTCAAATATCTCAGTTTTTCTTTTCGAAGATGAACGAAAGTCTTAAATGGTTTAAGAAAAAGAAGAAGAGAGTAGTAAGTGGTTTAATCTCATATCACCTGACTGGAATCAGGCCTAATGGAAGGTGATTCGGTCAGTCTTGGTAAGAAAATGTTAGCATTTCAGGTAAAAATCATTCATGTAAAAATCTGTTTATTTAATTGTTTGTTTGTTTTTTGGTAAAGATGCAAGTCATTTGTCCTAGTTGTCCTGACATACAATATTTTGCACAACTTCTAATTTCCTTAAATCTTTGCTACAGAGGTGAAGAGAGTGCATGTTAGCATGATCACAATACTGGGAAATACCCTAGGCTAAACTAAACCACAATTATCAACATCCAATATGTTTAACATACCCTCTAATACTCACCGGTTGCTTTGTAAATAACTATATTAGCGACTTTTTGATTGAACTTTGCTCACTGTTGTGTTGGGTTTCTTCTAATCTGATGTTCAGTGTAACTCATAGAGTGCTGTATAGTGACGACAGACAAGAGGATGAAAGTGGACACTCATGTCCAGCTTGATGAGGATATAGCCAAAGCTTTTCAAGGTAAACTGAGAAGTCAACGGAATTCGAATGCATTTCTATGCAAATTATTATACATATATTCAAACATGGATGCAAAAATGTTAGTTATCATTGGTTAATTTTATATCAGTTCTTCTTCCCTTTCACAGATCCTGTGATAAAGCAGTCTTCACACACTACAGTGTCTGAACCACAAGCCCTCAAGTTGCAGAAAATGAGTCGAACTCAAAGAAGTGATCGTCCATTGTTTTTCAGTAACTTTTTTTAATTTTTTTCCCCAGAAAATTTTATTTAGTGATATAATATTATAGTGTACTTTTCAGTAATACAGGTATAACTGACATTTTCTACAAAAAAAAATGTATAAATATAGCTCTGCCATAGCATTTCCCTGATCTTTCATTTATTATGATGTATTGTTCAAGAGATTATATGTGCTACTGTACTTTTTTAATGTACTCTAGGTATTTATTTTGCAATGTACACAAGATAGTATATTAAAGTTTTCTTGATTTCAAAGTGTGTGTATGTCTTAACATTTATATTTCATTAGTTTTGCACTTTTAATATACCATTTTGCATACTGAAAAAAAAGAAGCTTTATAATAAACTAGTAGTGTAAAGCTAATACATTTCTAATCAGCTTTAATGGTACATTAAAATTAAGCTTCTGTATATATTCTAACTGTAGTATAAGAAATATGAAAGTAAAAAGAAATACACTTAAATTGCACTAAATGTCAATTTTAGCACAAATTAATATATTAAAATATATTGCAAATAGCTTAAAATTGATCTTAAGCATATCTTGAAATACACTTAATATAATTGAAGTTTTTTAAAACAGTATAGTATAATTTAAATATATTAAGTAAGCCTATGTCCAAAAAAGCACAATTTCCTTTTCACCTTAGGAGTGTCTATTTACACTGAGCAAATAGATGGTTTTGTTGGCAAAGGCTATTTACTGCGATACCGTCTACCAAATCAAACGACAGAATATTGCCTCAAGTACACTCAATTTGGCTTTTGACGCAACTAACCCTAGATCATATCAGCCTTTCCCCGATCCTATTCTTCTCCCTATTATCCCATCACATATACGTATCAGCTCGGAGGGGTGCTTCTTGTCAATAAAAATGAAGACAACATTCAAAAAGTGGAAATAAACAGCCTAAACTTTATTTATTAGCCCTAAAATTGAAATTACGTTGATCAGGCTGGCACGTCAGCCGTGACATATGATACTCATTTTTATATAGTATCAGCCACCATTCACACGAAGTATAGATATCATTCAAGTAACACTGTTTACACTCTTCTTCTTTTTTTTTTTTTTTTTGCTATCACTTAGTGTAAATAGCATCAAATACTATTTGCACTTAGTAGGAATAACCTCTCCCGCCATATGTATATATAACATTTTCAAAAGTAAAGGTATGCTCTTCATGTTTGTGGTTGCTAGGGTGTTCTGGCAGGTTGCTAGGTGGCTGCTTACAGGGCCAAAACAGGTTTTGCTTAGCTTATTGAGCAATATTCATGTGATGCTTTACTTAGCAAACTCTAATTAGATATTTTCTTAGGTGAAATAAAATACATTATACACTCGAAAAAATCTTGTGATATTTTTTTCTACCCAAATTCTGGGTTGAGCCTTCTGGGTAATTTTTTCAGTATGTGGGTAGTTTTTGTGTTACCCAGCTCCTGGGTCAGATGTAACAACCTAGGGATTGATTTATCGCGGGCTTTTTGCGAGCTCTTCAGGAGAGAGCAGTGCAGCTCCATCAAAATGGTGCATGTCTTCGGTAAAATACAGGTTTGTGTATGTTTTATTTGATCCATACATTCGTTATTGTGCTGTATATCTTTAAATTAATGCAAAGCAACATACAGGGGCGCGATGTGACTCACCTAAACGTGTCGCGTCTGTCTTTTCGCGTGATGGAACGTACACAAACTTATATGATTTTATTCGAAAAGATACAGAATATAAATAAGGATAATGTTAAAATATGTTCTCAGAACTGTACACTGATTGTAACCCCGCTGAACACAACACAAGCTCTGGCACGAGATCCAGCGCCGGTACACTTTAATTACTCATAATTGTTTAATTTGTAGGCCTGCTAATATGAAATGTTGGCCATATGTATTAAAAATTATATAAAATAAACTATACTGTAAAATATGATTGAAAATAAAGGAATTATCATGCAAGCCAGTGGTTGTATCAAATATTTAAAACAAGTTTAGAGGATTTAAGTTAATCCATTGACATTAATTAATGTATGTAAAAAAAAACAAAGTAAAAAATAAAATTGAATCAACTATGTTGGTTTAAATAAACAACCCAATTTGCTGGGTAAAATGATCTCAGCATGTGTTCTGTCCTATATTTACCCAGCCCAGTGTTTTTTAGAGTTAATGCAAGCCATAGATCAGTAGACGATTTCAGTTGATAAACTTTTACAAATCAGATTTAGAAACCGAAGATTCATGACCAAAGACTTTCTTGTCACTGGTCAGTGTCAGATTAGGACAATGCCAATCAAATAATATAAAGCTAATATTTGCTTTCCACCCTCTTCTATACAAGCCTTTGGGGCTCAGCTGTGTCATTTTGAAGGGGCCCACTGCATTTCATAGACATACACACACACGCGCACACACACACACATGCAGGCCAACCAAAACACTTTTGCTGGAAAATACAGTGCATGACTGGTTTCGCTAGCATCACAGGAGCACATTTGATGTGGTTTTACTTGGATATCTCAGAAAATAAGGGACTTCTGCAAAACATTACTAATACTAACAGACAAATGGTTAAATAAAAACAGGATTTGATCTGCTGCTTTAAAGATCCCTCCGCCTGTTTATCCACAGATCAACCGAGTGTGATTCCATTTCTAAATACCCACATCCACACAAACAAATTACCCAATATTATCCATACATACAAATTAGTCATCTCCCATTTGAACTAGTATACAAGCTGTCAACTTTACTCTCATAATCTCTCCATGCCAGGGTACGCGAATGGAAAGCTGCGCAGTCTTGAAGTAGTTAGTCTTCCTTCATGAAATGAGGCATCATCTGCAACCAATAGAGACACTCTGGTTACGAAAGGAGAGCCTGTTTGACAGATGTCTCCTGCTATACTGAAGCCCACTTCCTAGATGGCACCTCATGACTTATGTTTATGGTCAAGTTTGTTTACTGATTCAATGGAGCGCACACAGAACGCATTAATGGAGCGTAGAACATGCCAAAAAAAGAGACCTGAATAATGTTTGTTTGCTTTTGTGTCATACTTATATTACAACATCTAAAATACTTTTCACTAGAGACTTACACCACATTACTGATTCAGACTCTTCAGGCTTTAATGGATTATCATACTCAGGCTCTTTGTAGATTAACACCATCAAATGCAGAGTCAAATTCAAGTGTGACTCTAACTCCAACAACGCCCTAAGATGCAATCATGCACGCTTAACCCTGAAACCATACCGAGACGTTATACTTGGAGCTCAACCCGCCCCCCAAATTTGGTGTCACTTTAAAGAAATCTGTTAAAGAAACTTCTTAGTGAATTACAAAGGTTTTATAGATGGTGATCTCTGCTTTGTTCTAGGAATGAGGACTTCCACCTGTTTCTGATGATGGGAGCTGGAGCCTGTCCCTTTTAAGAGCTTGATCCTTCTTGATCTCTTTGATGTAACTTGACCTAACAGTTCCAGCGAGAAGAATTTGATGATTTTGGATGGGCTCTTTTAACTAGCTGCGTAGGAGATATGAGAATTGAGCAAAATGAGTAGAGCCAAAAGTAAGGATGGATAAAACTGGGTTAGAAAAACTGTCGATGAAGTCAACATGAAGCATGAAACACCAGTTGCAGCTCATGTTACTTCTGTAATCTGACACGTTTCCACATGAAACAAGATATTCAATTGGAAAATAAAATGCAGAAGAAGGATTTATTTATAAATTTTTTCATTGGAGATGATTAGTTTGTGAAAAGTGGGCATTACATACGATGCCAGGTGGTTAAAGTAAGGGCTTTTATATATGGACTTTTATTTTGTAGTGTTGTCTTCTTGTTTCCTGTTCAACTTCGTGATTTGCTGATTGTTCTCATCTGTGTCTTGTTACCCTGATTAGTCCTTATGCATTTAAACCATTGGCTGCATCTGAAATTACATTCTTCCCTACTATATAGTAGGCGAAAAACAGCATGTGACAAAAGAAGTATGTCCTAATTCACAGTACTCATAAAAGAGTAGACACCTGGATAACCTACTTACAGAGAGACTCTGAAGTGTGTATATATGGGCACTTTAATATCCCATGAGGCCATGGGAGAGGATTTGTGAAAGACCCTAGTAGGTCACATAACAATAACAACAAGGTGGATGTACTGTAATATGTCTGGGTTACTTTATACACACATAGCGGTCATGAAGTACCTATTCAAGAGAGCATGCGATTTCGGACGCAGCCATTGTGTTTCCAGTGTTCAGAGTCAGGTCTTGTCCTGGATGTGCCGTCATGTGCTCAGTTTCGTTGCCTGTGTTCCTCTGTTTCCTGGTTCTTGTGTTTATTTTGTTATTATTGTTATTAAATAAATGTTTGTCTTCAGTTGGATCCTGCTCTCGCTCGTGTCTGAGGCCCTGTTTACATCTGGCATTAAGAGGCGTATTAGTCGATCGGCTCACAAGTGGTGTAAACGGGGTCTAGTAGTTTTGAGCAAGTCCTCTTCCAGAGGTAGTCGAAAACACATGAGTTTGAATGGCCACAAAAGACCGCCTGCTGACCTAGTGAGTAAACATCATGGGAAATGCGCTAGCCAGACGGGATTTACATTTTGTCTGCTGAAGTCCTAAAGGCTCGTTCATACCAGGAACGATAACTATAAAGATCCACACCAGCGGACGATATCGTTCTGTTTATTCTTAGCGCATGTTTGTCTGTTGCTTTAAATGCTCAAGCAGGATGGATTCTGATTGGCTGTCAGTGTTTTTATCGCTCATAAGCTGGATAAAATCGGTCTGAAAGTGATTACAATAATATAATTTCTCTATGCCGTTATCGTTATAGTTGTGGTGTGAACTCTGCTATTCTTTAACATTGAGGTATAAACAGAGCCTGAGTTCACAAGACATTACAACATCATCTTATCACTTGTGCAAAACCCTCAAAAGGACATCTTTGTGCCATAATAACCCTTCTTAGTAGTTCCTTAAGGGTACATATTACTCTAAGGCAATAATACTAATTTCCAATGTTTTAAGGGGTAGGAAAGGTACAAAGTTATGCCTTTAAGAGCACTCCCCACAGTGACAAGCAGTCGGACCAGGTATAATCTTTGCACACATTTAAGTCCTCACAGTGTACCAATATAGGGTCAGAAAATATCTTTCTCCATTGATGGCACTGTGTAGGAATGTATTCTGATGATTCAACATTAAATCTCAGATATGTTTTACCACTGACTGATTGTTGTAAGAAATGGGGATATTTTCCCCTATGCTGCCATTCAAGTCACAGCTCAGAACAGCCACTATATAATGAAGGTAAATTATCTTATGATCCCATTTTTAATTGGAAAAGCTAACTTGAAATTATAATTTGGAATAATGTGCATCAATAAATGGTGCATAAGACCAGGAACACACATAACATAAACAGGGTCTTCACTTTCTTTCTCTCACACTCGTTGTGATGTTTGATTATAATGAACCTGAATGCTAAGCATGATGGTCCTGCCAAGCAAGAGTTTAGTGAAACCTGAGGATGGCACGTGCAACTGATAGGAGATAACAGACAGACTTTGACTTCGACAGGGTCAGAGAAAGGGGGTTAGAGAGGAACATGAAGCATCGCAGCTCCTGGGTAACTCTCAGTTATTCTTCGATTGACTCACTTGGACCAGCACGAGAGACATCTTACAGCGATGAGTTACTGCAAAGATCTGCTCATTCCTGTGATGAGTAACTCCCACAACAGTAACGTTCTCCCAGATTGTCGTGTCACCACGTGTGACGGGGCCCCCGGAGAAGGTGTAGCAGAAGTGAAGATCCATCTGTGAGTGATTTAATGACTACAGTTCCAGAGATGATGTGTAATAAAATGGGAGGTATGGGTCAAAGTGACTAGACTCAATCAGGGACAGACCCTTCTGAGTCCACCACATGCTCTAATCTCGACAAACATCTGTTTGAAGTTCCTCAATGAAAACCATCAGTCCTGCTGGTGTGACCTCATGTAGGACGACCACCTCCTTCTGTTGCTCATGAAGAACCGTGTGACGTGTGCTGTGCATCCGCTGCGTTTGTCCATACTTTCCCCACAACTGAAATTTTTAAGAGGATAGTTCACCCAAAAATGGAAATTGTGTCATGATTTACTCACCCTCTTATCTTTCCAAACCCACCTGAACTTCTTCTGTGGAAAGCCTGTGCTTCTCTCGCTTTTCATGCAATAGACCTCAGTCAGTTTAGAGGCATATTGAATTTACACAGATAAAAACGAGGCTATGAGGGATAGACTTACAGTCTGTACTTGTGTAAAGATTCGCCTTCTCGATGTCATCACGCACGTCGTTAAACACGGCAAACGATGATTAGTCAAGAAGCGTGAAGTCGGACATGTTTCTTGTCCACGACTCAACAAGAATTTAGGAGTCAAAATCTGACAGTTATTATTGTAACATACAAAAGAATAGTGTATTCTGAACCCGGCATTAGGCTGCCTTATATACTATATCCAGGTTTTCCAAGACTGTGGGAACCCTGGATCTTCCATGAAAAAATTAAAAATAAATAAAAAACAGTTGTTGAAGCGGTAAAATAAAGCTTATTAAGCTAATAAGCTTATTTTAAAGAGGCTACATGCAACTTTTTCCCCAAAATAAACGTAACAATAGCCTTTTTATTTGACCATTTATGACTCAAACATCTCCTGATGAGCATACTGACACCTTGTCAGCTCACAGTGGGTGAACCTATAAGCCTGTATCCTATTTTATTTTCTGTCGGGTCGGATTTTTCGCGCGCTGTCTGCGGATGTGACGTCAAGCGCGTTCATGTTAAACGTTTCAGATCACTCTGCCACCACCGCTAGTCAGCAAACAAACTTAGTTTCTCAAACAATATATGTATTTGACTGTTCTTACCTCTGTAAACATAATGTTGACTTCTTTGCAGCGGATGACTTGTGAAGTGTGCACGTACGAGAGCGAGCAGAAAGGAAGAGCAGTTCCGTTTTTTGGCCACAGGTGTCAGTCACGAGTTTAAATTTCAGAAAATCGCATGTAGCCTCTTTAATATTTATTTGTGTCCGATTTAAAATAATTTCACACCCTCTTTAAAGGGATAGTTCACCCCAAAAAATTAAATTTCTGTCATTAATTACTCACCCTCATGTCGTTCCAAACCCGTGAGACCTTCACACACAAATGAAGATATTTTTGATGAAATCCGAGAGGTTTCTGATCCTCCATAGACTGTAACATCATTGCAACCTTCAAGGCCAAGAAAGGTAGTAAAGACATTGTTAAAATAGTTCATTTGACGGTTCAACCTTTATGTCATGAAGCGACAAGAATATTTTTTGTGAGCAAAAAACACAAAAAATCTTTATTCAACAATTTCTTCCACGTCCTTCTCCTGCACTGTTAACGTTTGCCTTGTCCAAATACCCACACTTGTGGTCTTGACAACTTGAGAGCAAGTGCACGTGACAGTCAATAATGCCAAAGTGCAGTGCCCTTAATGCACACTAAACCCACACTATCACCAATACCGCATCGGAGCAGTATTCGAGGCTATCCCATCATGCATTATGTTCGGGAACTCATGTGCCCCGAAATCGTGAGATGTCGAGGAAAACATTCCACTGTAATTTAAATTAAAGGTACAATATGCAAGAATTTTTTGCCGCTAGAGGGCGCTACATTCCAAACAACAACAACGGCGTAGCTTGATGACGATGTGAAGGAGCGTGGAATGATGGGAACTGTCGTTTTAAACTCCACCGTGGATGTAAATCAGTCAGACGGGAATCGAAAAATCATGTTCATGGATGAGGCTAAGTTCTATTTTTATAAATGTTGCGTTTAATGACATGCTTTTTGTGGCGAGGGGGGCGTGGTTCAGCGCGGTCTGTAACGGGAGAGAGAATAGACGAGCAAGTAGGTCAAGTGCAAATGACGAACACCTGTGTCTTATTGCAGTATTATTGGCGTGGAGAGACCGCTTATAAGCCGCGCTGGAACGAGAGAGAGACTGGGAGAAAATTGGACGCAGAGGAAGAAAACCGGTGGATCCGAGCTCTCATTTTTGAACTGTTTTGTGCCGTCGCGGTTGCCACGGTGAATGCGCGTTGTGCGCGACTTTTGTTTGTTTTGCTTTATTTTAATAAAGTACGAGTCTTCTTCCTTCCTGACTCTTAAACCTCATCACACTATTTCATTAAAATGAATTAACCACAAGAAAAGTAAGGTTTAATACTAAATTGGTTATCATAGATGTTACTGTATTTGTTGAATTCATTGTTGTGATAACGCTGCGCAGTTTTACGTGTTCTAAACAATTGTTGTAAAAGTACATTCGAACATACCCACATCATTTGCCAAAATACTGATTAATCTTTATGTATAACACATGCTATATTTATTTACATGGCCATAAACACCAGAGGTGATAAACAATGTCAATAAACTAAACACAAATCTAAAGCAATAATACTATCCTTACATAAACATAACTATTACCGAATGCTACATTTGAATATAAAATTAAGCATGCTTTGTCGACAGAACCAGCTGCAATCGGTAAAGAATAATTGTGTACCATAACGACTGCAAGAAACAAGCTAAAGTTTGTAGCTTGATAGACGCTACAACTACAACTTCCGCATTTGTCCAGGACTCCACGCAGTACGAGCGGAAACCGAGGGTGACGCGGATATGACGCAATTTTCTCACGATTTAAAAATAGTTGGAAACATTTGGGATATTGTAAGTAATCAACTTAACAAAATATATAACACTGGTATCTGAAAGCATTTTTTTTTTTAAACACACACACACACACACACACACACACACACACACACACACACACACACACACACACACACACACACACACACATATATATACATATATATATATATATATATATATATATATATATATATGTGTGTGTGTATTTTTTTAACCCTCTGGTGCTGGTAATTTTTTATTTAAATGAATGTTCTATATTTTAGTTTGATAATGTTTTTTTATTTAACATTTTGTATTTTTAGGGGATTTTATGGTACTAAATTATATTTACGCTGTATTTATGATCCATTTATTCACTTTTTTAGCAAAGACCAGAAAAAATCTTAAATCTTGAATGCTTAAGAGCACAGACTTAAGTTTGATCTCTTTTCAAAGACCACACTTGGCAGATTATTGCTGAAGTGAAAAAAAGTTAAACTTAAAAAAAAAGTTACAGAATTTTGCATTTATTGTTGTGATTTTTTTTTATATGAAATATATATTTTTAAAAACATGGTTTACTCATAAATAAATACATTAATCTAAACTAAAGTAATCTAAAGTTGTGTTCAAAATCTTCGAATCATGTCCATTATTATACTTTTTTTTTTTTCACTTAGCAAGAGCCAAAACCTTTACCAAGTTTCCTAACCATTCCAAAAAAAAAAAAAAAAAAAAAAAAATTCGATCAAAAGTGACTGAAGAGCACCAGAGACACTTAATTGGTGTGACCGTACTAGTGGCTGGCTGTATGAAGTCATTCCTCAAGTTCCCACAGGTGTCCTCCTAACCACAGGTGTAGACAACCAGATCTAATAACATTTGATCACATGTCCAAACACTTTATTATCAACTGTAATAAGATTACTTTTAGAGCCATCGTTAGACGGACCTATCTACGGGTTTGAGTGTTTAATGGTTCACGACTGAATGAAGGGTGACTGGACTATTCTTCAAGTGTTTAGCATCTGAACAAAAGAAGACTGTCGGTAAGTGAAGGAATGAATCGACGCCAATGGGCGAGTTCCCCCGTTTCCACGGCACTGCATGCATAAAAGTGAAAGCACTGGTCTGAAACAACAGGCTTGTGTAAAGTTAAGTGTCGCGTTAACAGCAGCCACTTGACACCCTTTTATCCCACCGCGTGCTCAATGGCCGAAGCGGGAATCCAGCGAACCCCATTACATTAACGCGATGTGTGAAACACTTAATGAAGACATTGTAAAGGGAGAGAGAAAGGTCTCGAGGTAAAATAAGCAAAGATAGATGGATTGATAAATCTGTGGTAACGAAAAGTGTGAGTTTATTTGTTTGATTGACACCAATTATACCAGTATAAAATAATTTAACATTTAATTTGCCCACAAAAAGGAGCGTTCGGTGCGGGTTTCCCTTCCGACTCCAAATATACAGCAGAGGGAAAGTCTGAAGGGTCTTCATGAGGGTGGAGGAGTGATGACTGACTCCTTTGATCTTCAGAGGCCCTCGTCAACAGACTCCAGTTGATAAAAAAGGCGCGGAATCTCTTAAAGTACACTGACAAAAATACCCGCACAACTTAGACTTTTTGTTTTGTTCCCCTTATGAAAGTAAAAAAAAAAAAAAAGGCTGGGTTGTTTCAACCCATGTTTGGGTCAAATATGCTATGGAGAAAACCAACCATTGGGTTTACAAATTTAACTAAAACAATTAAACCAACCCTTGGATTTGATCATATTGTTTATTTTTTGGGTCAAATATGGACAAAACCAACCATTGGTTTAAAAATTAAACTAAAACATTTAAACCAATGGTTGGATTTGATCATTTTGTAAAAAAAATGTTGGGTCAAATATGGACAAAACTAACCATTGGGTTTAAAATTCTATTTAAATAAAAATGTAAACCAACAGTTCGATTTGTCCAAATTTGACCCAAACAACCCAGCATTTGTAGAGTGCATATTTTTAGTTTATATGTTGTATTTAAAGCTACATTTAGTCACCAAATAATACATTGTAAAATATAAATTATAGGCTAACAAAACTATACACCAATAATAAAGTAGCCACCGCTGCTTGTAAATTCTCACGCTATTTGTTATATATTTACTATATTTATATAGAATTGTTTCCAATCCACAAGAGCCAAGTGTCAGAAAAGTCTTATTCTCACTCTATAAATTCGCGTGGATTAAGAAAACGGCATTTCAATGCCAATAAAAAACGACCACATCAAGAAAAATATCGCAGATCAAAAGAACCAAACTATGAGCAAAATTGTTTTTTTTTCTTCAATAAATGAAAAGGACAGAAATGAGTGCGACTGGATCACGCCCCTCCACAGCGATTGGTTCACGGGAAAGAGAGCAGGGTTAAAACCCAGAGCGGGTTAAACACACAGGTATTGAACAGAAGAGCACGCAACAGTCAGAGGAGTTTCATGTCAGTGGAGGAAGCAGTGTATTAAGTATTTAAAAGAAAAGGAAGAAAAGCTTTAAAGGACCTCCAAGTTTTGCACTGAGAAAGCTCACCTGTTCCACACTTTTTTGGCTTTGTGTAACTGCGCTTTAGATTATTATAATTTTTATAATTTTTTTGTTGGTGTAACTGCTTGTGCAGATTGTCTGCAGCACCTCAGGATTTGGAGGAGCGCGTGATGAAGTGCAGGGCGTCGCAGAGGAGCGCGCGGGTGATGAGCGTCGTTCATTGGGCTGTGATGCTGGGATTGATCCAGTGCGGCGCGCTCGACGCGCGGAGGTTCCGCGGAGGTCGAAACCCGCAGCCGCGACGCGTGCTCCCCTCCGCACAGTCCCGCGACCGCGCCGAAACCACCGAGAGCTTCTCACTGGATTTCACAGCCGTGGAAGAGAACATGGACAACTTCATGACTCAGGTGAAGAACCTCGCGCAGTCTCTGTACCCGTGCTCGGCGCAGAAGCTCGACTACGACATGAAGTTACATTTCCTGGAGAATACATCAGTCACCTGTAACGACGGGACCCCAGCAGGGTAAGAAAACACGCCGGTCACAATAACAAACGTTAGGTTACACGACAGTGGGATGCTTATATTGGACAGTATTTGGGCATCAGAGGCGCGTGCGGCATCATCAAGGCGCGCGCCGACTCGCACCATATAATCTCGAGCGTTATTCTTGCGACCTTACAGTAAAACTGACTGAGCCATCGCGGTCTGAACTTATACAGTATAAGTGCCTTTCATCGTCAGAAGAGGCATATATTATTATGAGTCTACTTGCAGTCACAATGGTATTTTAAACTATAAGCGTATTGGTTACCATTGTACAGTAGTCAACATTTGAAGTGGATCAAAACCTGTCATCAAAGTTATACAGGAATTTTGAACAATTCCCGTTCTTGTCTTAGGACAACTTTGATTTACTTTTTTGATACACTTCAAATGTTGAGTACTGTAGTTTTTACACCTATATTTCTAAAATGAAGGTTCTTTATTGGCTTCTATGGTTCCAGGAAGAACCTTTAACATCCATGGAACCTTTCCATTAAACAAAAGGTTCTTTAGATTATTATGTTCTTCACACTATAAAAAAAAAAAAAAAAAAAAGTGTTTTTAAAACTGTTCACTGATATGTTTTTTGGGGAACCAAAAATCATGGAGCCTTTTTTCACACCTTGTTACAATAATTTCTGTCATTGCTTCCTGATTTTTAGTTGGAGTTTAAACTCCAAGCGCTTAAGAAAAAGCTTTGGGACTTTTATGCATTACATTGGTTTATGGCATCAAATAAAATGAATTAAGATATAAATGAACTGCGATGAGTGTGTTCAGTCTAAGCATCTCCTAATAGGTTTTGACACGCATGAAAGACAGTGACCTGACAGTTTCATTGTTTGGTCAAATCAGGTTTTAAAGCAATAATACTAATACTAATCCAATAATACAAATTTAAGGTGTTGTCAGAGCAAGTTGAGCATGTCAGGGTCAGGTTGAGAAGACTATAGTGAGAGAATCACCTGTAATAAACAGTAATACAGTGACAGGTGGGCGGGGCTTGAGTACAGTACAGTACACTCTAATGTGATCCATAGGTCAAGTGTGTCTAATATCTGCTTGTGAGATGATTTCATGTGCACCTGCCACTGCTGATCATTCAGAATTTATATCTATTTTACTTTTGTTACAATCAGAGAAAAATCTGTGTCTCGGCAAACATCAGAACAAGCCCAAAAGCACCATGTCATCGCATGTCATCCCCTGAGTAATTGCCGATCATTGTTGGTTTTTCAATGACCAATTCACATTCACCCCCCCCCCCCCCCCCTCAACCCCCCAGTGTTGAACCCGAGAGTGTTTTGTTGTTGACCCCGCTCTAGTATAAACTCAATTCAAGACACTGAGGTCAAAACAACACTAGCTAATTGGCTAAAATGCCCAATTACTAGGATATATATATATATGTACAGTGCCCTCCACAATTATTGAACCCCCTGGTAAATATGATCAAAATGGGCTGTAAAAAATAAATCTGCATCGATTATCCTTGTGATCTTTCATTCAAAAAATTTGCAAAATTCTAACCTTTCATTGAAGTAAAAGAATTGAAAGTGGGGGGAAAATCACATTATGAAATAAATGTTTTTCTCCAAAACACGTTGGCCACAATTATTGAAACCCTTTTATTAAATACTTTTTGCAATCTCCTTTTGCCAAGATAACAGCTCTGAGTCTTCTCCTATAATGCCTGATGAGTTTGGAGAATAACTGACAAGAGATCAGAGACCATTCCTCCACACAGAATCTCTCCAGATCCTTCAGATTCCCAGATCCATGTTGGTGCTTCTCCTCTTCAGTTCACTCCACTCATCAGGTCAGGGGACTGAGACGGTCATGGCAGAAGCTTCATTTTGTGCTCCACAACAAATTTTTGTTTTGATTTTGATGTTTGTTTTGGATCGTTGTCCTGATGGAAGATCCAACCACGGCCCATTATAAGATTTCTAGCAGAAGGCGTCAGGTTTTGATTTTTTATCTGTTGATATTTGATAGAATCCACAATGCCATGTATCTGAACAAGAAGTCCAGGACCTCCAGCAGAAAAATATGCCCACAACATTAAAGATCCAATGGTATATTAAATTGTACACATGGGGTACTTTTTATCCTTGTGTTCACCAAACCCATCTAGTGTGTTTGCTGCCAAAAAGCTCTGTTTTAGTCTCATCTGACCACAGAACCCTGTGTTGTTTGAAGATCCAGTCGTGTCTGACAATTAAATTTGCTGGAATTTGTTTTTGGATGAGCGAGGAGGTTTTTTTTTTAAACCCTCCCAAACAACATGTGGGGATGTAGGGGTTGTTTGATAATTTTTTTTTTAGGCTTTCTGACCCTAA
Organism: Leuciscus leuciscus; assembly: GCF_965113295.1. Lineage (NCBI taxonomy): Eukaryota > Metazoa > Chordata > Actinopteri > Cypriniformes > Leuciscidae > Leuciscus > Leuciscus leuciscus. Next base: position 75,539,387 of record NC_138725.1, on the reverse strand, counting down.
GACTCAACTAATCTCTGCAATTCTCCATCTGTGATCCTTGGAGAGTCTTTGGCCACTCAAACTTTCATACTCGCCATGCATTAAGACAGTATAGACACACGTCCTTTTCCTGGCAGATTCATAACATCTTTAGTTGGTTATAACTTCTTAATTATTGCCCTGATGGTCAAAATGGGGATTTTCAATTCTTTAGCTATTGTCTTACAGCCACTTTCTAGTTTGTGATGCTCAACAATCTTTTGCTACGCATCAGAACTGTATTCTGTGGTTTTACTCATTGTGATGGATGATTAAGGGGATTTGGCCTTTGTGTTTCCTCATATTTAAACTCCTGTGAAACACGAAGTCATAGCTGGACAGTTTCATGTTCCTAGTCACCCTGGTGTACTAAAAAAGGTAAATATTAATGGGAATATACTTCAGAGATATTTTACTCGTAAAAAATTCTAGGGGTTTCAATAATTGTGGCCAACATGTTTTGGAGAAAAACATTTATTTCATAATGTGATTTCCCCCCACTTTCAATTCTTTTACTTCAATGAAAGGTTAGAATTTTGCACATTTTTTGAATGAAAGATCACAAGGATAATCGATGCAGATTTATTTTTTACAGCCAATTTTGATCATATTTACCAGGGGGTTCAATAATTGTGGAGGGCACTGTATGTGTAATTCTAATGAAAGCTAATAAAAGCATATGCTTGATTGCCATGTTTTGTGATATTTAGACAGTATATTACTTGGGTTTAGACACTACAAAATGACTGCCATGTGCTTTATTTACAAGATCAATATTTGATTACACTGTAAAAAAAGAAGTTATTGCCTTAATTTAAGTACAATCAACTTGAATGTTTAAGTCAAATCAACTTAAATTACATTAAAACTGACTTATGAATGAGTGAATTGAATTTTGTAAACCTTTATAAAAAAAATATGAAAATTGCTTAACTTATTTTGATGAGTTAAAGCAAAAAAAACATTTGTCATAACTTATTGATCATACATTTTTTTTACAGTGCCGTGTGCATTATTTACCATGTGAATAATTGATTAGGCACCAGACACATCATGACATGACATACCTGAGCCTCTGCTGTCGTAAATGTAAATCTTAAGCACTGAAGTTAAAAATCTAGACTCTTGTAAAAAGTAAAAGTGGGGACAGATGTTCAGAAGTGTAAAAAAAAAAAAAAAACTTTTGATAGTGACCCAGCTTGCATGTAAGTACTCTCTCCATGACAATATCATGTGTAGGCTGATGCTGACAGTGCTAAACAATCTATACAAACAGTGATATCTGTACATAATCAATAGGATAAATCTTGTAAACCAGTTTATTTCTCCTGCACATCTTGTGAAGAAAACCTTCATTATGCATGATCTTTTTGACTCTTGCTATACAGTGAACAAACTCTCACACTGTGATCCTTTATATAAAACTTTGATCTGCCTAATATTCATGCAAATCTGCTGCTATAATGATTGTTACATTCAAAATCTCTTTATATGAAGCAGTTTAAGCATATTTCATGCATATCACGTTTATGCACATCACAGTGTTTTGGAGTTAAAGAAAATTAACAGAGAAATGGAGTTTCATATTTGCCTTCATTTGTAATTGACTATGTATGGTGCATGCAAACTATAAGCATAAGATCTGAATAGCTGGATATATTGGCAAACTGCTCATCTGTTTTCTTGCAAAATCCTAATGTTCCCAGTTAGGAATCATGCTTGAGAGGTTCTGTGAAACTCAAAATCACTCCTAGACACTGCAGAAAAGCCTTTAGGATCAGGCTTATCCTAATTTTCCAGCATTTATAAAAACATTTACTGAATGCGTTAAGTTTATGAGCGCTTGCAGCCTTAGCTTTATAAGCTGTAATGCAGTGAAACATAAATTTTTAGCGTGTAAGTAGTGGTGAGGTGGGTAATAGTGAGAAATGTACACCATATGCCAGAAATGTGGTCACCAGTGGCATAAATTGGATGCAAATTAAAGCTGTCTTTAATTATGGCAGACTGATGCCCCTCAGAGCAACAAGCGGAGCTTTTCTCACACAACCAACCAGAGGCTGAAGTTTGAGTTTATGCAATATCTGAACGCCCTCTTGTGGAGACGGTGAACATCACAGATACTCGAAAACCTCTCAGTCCATCATCCGTTCTGGAAAAATTGAAATAATATACTTTAAAACAATATTTTAAGTGCAAACTAAATGCAATGTTTTTAGACACTTAATTGCATATTTATTGCAATGTAGTTTTATTATAGTTTTAAATTGACTTTTTACATTTTGTTTGTACATCTATGTGTAATTTCATAATTCTGTTGAAATATGGTTTAACTGTACTGTTGAATGTACTGTCCAGCATTTACTTTAATGTCATTTCTATTGAAAGTGTGTGTCATGTTTACATATATTTGTAATTAATACGCATTTGGAATGAAGTTGTAATTTAGTATAAATGAAATATTTTAACTTTAAATGTAATATCCAATAACACACTACAGTTTAAATTAAAATCAAGTACTTTGCACATGCTTTAGTATGTTAGTCAACACATCAAATTAAGTGTAGGCTACTTCTTTAAAACACAGCAAAAGATTATTAAAACATTATGAATCAATGTACTTTAAGGTCAAATTTGTAATTTTACATTACAGGGTTCACTTTTTTTTTTTACAGGGTTACATTTTTGGGTGAACTGTCCCTTTTTAGTGCACTTTGTTTCATTAAAATTGTATATATTTAAGTACTAAGTAATATTAAGCAACGACATTTACTTACTATAGGGTTAGGCTGGGATTAGGTTGAGGGTTAGTTGCATGTAATATGCATAATTTATTGTAATTACTATGGTAAGTACATCAAGGACACTGTAAAATAAAGTGTTACCTTTTTTTAAGATCTGAAGTACACTACAATTCAAGTACGTGCACATTCAATTAATCACACTTTGTGAGACTTTCATTCTGCTTTATATCCATTCATTGTCTGTTTTTTAGGATTAGACTCATATTTTGTTGACAAAATGCTGACAATAACTGCTTATATCTCGAAAAACTGTTCACTTCAGATCTATTAAACTGAATTGTTATTTGAATTGATGTGTGTAAGAACTGATGGCAGTGCTTTGCACATAAGTATAGGTTTAATGGTTGTCTGCTTTGCTGTAGGTACTACCTGAAGGAGTCCAAAGGAAGCAGAAGGTGGTTAATATTTCTGGAGGGTAAGTGTGATGCTTTCAGTCATTAGAAGAATTTCTTCACCGACCGTTGTGTGTACATGTGATGCTGAACATGTGTGACATGTGTCTCTGTGCAGGAGGCTGGTACTGCTTCAACAAAGAGAACTGTGACAGCAGATACGAGACCATGAGGAGGCTCATGAGCTCATCCAAATGGCCACAAACCAAGACAGGTTAGAGATGCCAACAGTGGTTTCATTGCTTATAGTATCAGTATTCGCACCAAAAGACTTTAGCTATACAGAAAGACATTGAAATGCGCAATATGGTGGAATAAGCCTCGCCTACTAAATAAGAGAGCCAATCACCAGTTGGTAACGTCATTGCATCACTGCAGCTGCCTTTGATTTGCATGATTTGAGCGTTTAAAGACAAAATTGATGAGATTGTTGTTGAAATAGATTTCATTGTCGATTTCAATATGAAATTGAATCGTAAGGTTGGTTGAAGAGCTTTGGAAAATGTGATGTTTCCCCATTAAAAGAGATATTAGGAGGTGTACCTGCATGACTGAAATAGCTGAGGTGTTTCAAAGATGGCCGGCGAGTGAAATGACTTTCCTTAAATGGACTTTGTTGGGATAAACGCACATAAACTAGATTTCAAAACAGTTATAGAAAGATCATTCTCATTTCTGTTATTTTGCATTATCTCATAGCTCTATATATCTTTGTTTTAACTTCAGGCACAGGAATACTGTCTTCACTTCCAGAGGAAAACCCACACTGGTGGAATGCCAACATGGTGTGAGTATCTCTCTGTAAATACCTGTGTAAATGATACTCTTTTTCTTCGCTTGAGATGAAACGGGGGTGGTTTTCATGACGGTTACGTTGGCACAAATGTGGACCTGAAGTCTTTGTGTTTATCACTTTTCAGGTTCATCCCATATTGCTCGAGTGATGTATGGAGTGGAGCCACACCAAAAACTGATCAAAGTAAGATTCAATATATATATATATAAGATTATATATTGTGTACTATGTTATATAGTATGGTCCAAATGCCAGTGAAACCACATTGAAAAGATTATTTTACTTTAACCTGGAAAAAAAGAGTGCAAGAGAATTGCAGTGAAAAATTATGTACTAAATATAATAGGAATGCCAAATATAAGGTTTTCTATATATGTTAAAATGTAATGTATTCCTGTGATCAAAGCTGAATTTTCAGCATCATTACTCCAGTCTTCAGTGTCACATGATCCTTCAGAAATCATTCTAATATGATGATGCATTTAAAGAAACATTTCTGATTATAATCAATGTTGAAAACAGCTTCATATTTCGCTGGGAACCAAGATTTTGATGAATAGAAAAGTTCAAAAGAACCGTATGTATGTGAAATAGAAATCTATTTGTAACATTATACATTTCTTTAATGTCACTTTTGATCAATTTAATGCATCTTTGCTGATTCTGAATAAAAGTTCAATGTTAATATCTTGAATGAGGCACTTATATAGCGCTTTCATATGTACTACTGTACACCCAAAGCGCTTTACAATCATAATTTGTAAATCTTAATGACCCAAAACCTTTGGTTTGCATATCACAGTGCTAATATATTACCACTTTATACTATCACTGTAGTAGTACAGTAGGATGCTATAGTTTTCTTGTAGTGGCCATCTAACAACTTGACCTGATCTTTTTCTAGCTAGTTAGCACTGGCCGTTCATTAACCGGTTGTTTATTGTGTACAGATAACTATGCGTTCATGGGTTCACTGATCATAAAGGAAGTGGTGAAGGACCTGCTCACCAAGGGTCTGGACAATGCCAAGATACTGCTGTTAGCGGGAAGCAGGTGAGTCCACAACACAGACCATAGTTTCTGAGTCCGATGTCTGCGACTGATGTTGACTAAGTGTGTGTGTCTTGTGCACAGCGCGGGCGGCACTGGGGTGTTGCTGAACGTGGACCCAGTATCTGAGCTCCTGGAGGAGTTGGGTCACACCAACATCCAGGTCAGGGGTCTGGCTGATTCTGGCTGGTTCTTGGACAACAAACAATACCGCTGCACTGACTGTGTGGACACCATCAACTGTGCGCCCACAGAGGTCATCAAGAGAGGAATCAAGTAAGAATATCACGCTTGTCATTAAAGGTAGGGTAGGGCAACTTCGGAGACGCTAGCGATAGCAAGTTAGCTTTGAAAGCATGAGATCCCACTGTCTCTTCAGAGTGTCTCCAATGTCAAAACACATGGGGCCCTATCATACACACGGCGCAATGCAGCGCCAGGCACAACGTGAGTGTTTTTTGCTAGTTTCAGCCCGACACAGTTTTCATTTTCATGTCCTGGTTTGAAAACGAGGTGTGTTCAGGCGCATTGACGACGCATTGCTATTTTGAGGCAACAGAAATAGACCATTGACCAACAAAAACCTGGTCTAAAGTCAATGGCGCAATATTATTATTATTTTCTGTTATTTAAAGAGCCTGTTAGTATTATGAGCCTATAGGTGGTTCCTCAACGCACGTACACTCTGCTTATTACACACACAGAGACTTGTCAGCACACAAACATGCCAAATATTTAAAATAAAAGGATTACAATGTAAAAGATTATTGTTGTGTACATAAAGATATTTAACCTCGCGCACGAGCTGATCCGTTTGCGCTATAGATACGTGTTCAGTCTTTCCACTATCAAATTCCTCCATGTAAATAGCAAATCCGCTATGGCGCGAGTGCAACTGGCTTTTAAAGGGAATGGGAGATGAGACTCTTATTGGTTAATTGCACGTTACACCCAAAACACACACATTACTCATTAAGAGAATAGAGACAACCGTTTTAGACCATGCGCCTGGCACGCCGACCATTTGTCCCGTCGTTAAACTAGCAAAAGTGTATTCTGGCACGCCCTAAGTGCACTTGCACCATGTGCTTTATATCATGTGCTTAGATCCTTAAAATAGGGCCCATGAACTCACACAGCCAGAGGAGAGGCTGCAAAGCATCACAAGACGAGAGACTGCGTTAAATTAGCTCATGTCTGAAAGCACATAACATTACAATAATAATAAACGTAAACAACTTACAGAGCTCTTACTTGTACTGCTGCAGATTAATTTCAGCATTGACAGTGTTGACAAAAACGCATAAATCCGAGTTCCACGTCATGGGTTGCCATCTCTTAATTATGGTAGTTATGGCGTGAACGCAGCATAAAATATGGCTGCTGTTTGTTTGTGGTGCTCTGTGACTGACGTCTGTCTACAACTCTGCATTGAGTGTTTCAACCAGTAACAAAAAGCCTACCCTACCTTTAACACAGACAAATCTGATCTTGCTATTGCTCATGCTTAAGATTTAGGGATTTGAACAAACCTCTAACCTTAAGAACGGTTGCATTGTGGAGTTTATGCTATCTGAGGACATTGATTTTAATTGGGGTGGGTTGTTGCAAGTGACTAAATGAAGTCCATTGAGAATTTCAGAGAGGTGGGTCACATCGTTCTTGCAGAAATGCGATTTGCTGTATTTACATTTGATTTTTAAAGAGGACTCGACTCGTTCCACGCCTTCAGAACAGATCTTGCACATTTGATGTCTTTTTACCACTATTGTATCACTAAAAGTGGCTAAGTCTTTATACCATCGCAACTTCTTGTGAAAAGTGACCAAACTAAAGTCCTGTTCACAATCAATTCAGTCACATTCAAAAATTCAATCTTTCCGCAAATTGTGGAAAAAATGGCATTGGGCTGAATTAAAATGCTTATGGGTAAAAGCAGAAATAGAGTTGTACACCAGGGCATTGCTGCACAATTTTCAGTTTCTGACACTCGCTTTTCACGGCGAAGAAAGTCAAATAGTATTTGCGTGTTTTCAAGCAGGCATTCAGACAGCTGAGCTTTTTATCAGACAACACAGGATACACATGTTTGTATAGTCTGAACGGACAATTTAATAGCCGTTCATTCAAGTTAAAATGTTCATCACACCAAATATTCGTAAATATAATGTAATGAACTTCTTGTCGACAGATACTGGGGTGGTGTTGTACCGGAGCGATGCCGACAGGCTTATGAAGGAAAAGAATGGAACTGCTTCTTTGGATATAAAGTTTATCCTACCATTAAACGTGAGTACAGGCACCATCCACTAGTTCTTTACAGACACCATTGAGTTTGGTTGCTTTTTTTAACCCAGTGAGATGTTTCTTTATTACAGGCCCTGTGTTTATAGTGCAGTGGCTGTTTGATGAAGCCCAGCTAACGGTGGACAACATTCATCTGACGGGTCAGCCCGTTCAAGAGGGCCAGTGGCGTTATATCCAGAATCTGGGGACGGAGCTGAGGAACACTCTGAAGGACGTCCCGTAAGTATGACCGGCCTTTCAGAGACTGAATGAGCATTCGTGCTGTCTTCACAATGAAAGTTATCACGTTTTCGCTGTTTCTGATGATCTGCTTTTCCCCTGCAGTGCCATGTTTGCTCCAGCTTGCCTTTCACACGAATTCATAACAAGAAAGTAAGTGATCTCTTTGATTTTGTGCAACTCTACTTGTAGATTTAGGTGTGCTGTCAGTTCAGGAGTTTTCACTTTTTCAAATTAAATAAAGAGCAATTAATACACTTTACCTGATGTTCTACTGTGATCAGGATAAAACATTTGATAAAACATCCCGCCCAAGGCATACGCAATATAAAGGATGCGAGGCCTGGTTGAGCTGCGTTAGTAGAGTGTTGTCGACATCATGTCCAAGAATTGCTGCTTTTTTCCCACTTTGAATCTAAACGCCTTTTTATGGGCTTCCTAAGGTGGACGAACTTAGGAAACATTGGTAAAAATACATTTAACACTATTCCTCAGCAGTACAACCACAACCTTTTGTTGTGTTCTTACCTTTTCTCTACACTGCAAAAATTATCTGAATTGCTCTTTCAGATAATTTTTTCTGAATTGCTCTTATCTGAATTATCTGGAAAATTGAATTAAGATTATTTTTCCAGAAAACTTGTCTAATAAATGCATCTGGATTTTTTGATATTTAGACTGGAAACAAGACAAAAATACTAATAAAGAAAAGCATTTTTTTTGCAGTGTAACCATTCAATTCAATGGAGGTCAGATGTTATAAATGAAACAGTTATAACATCACATCTAAAATATAAGAGGTGTGAGATACAGATTTGCCACTGTGAATCGTCCTGAACAAGTTGTGCTTACGAATGTGGTTCAGCTCGTTCAACTTGTTCTTCTTGACTGTCATTATTGGACTTGTGAGCTTGAACTGATATGGTAAACCTGATGCCATAGTTAGCGTAGTTACAGTAGTACTGATACTCACCGATTATGGTAAGGGACATTACGTTTCCCAATGACGGTTGACCAATCAGAGCAGACTGGGACTGCCTGGCCAATCAGATCAGACTGGGACTGGCTGACCAATCAGATCAGACTGGGACTGGCTGACCAATCAGATCAGACTGGGCTTTTCAGAAGACAGGTTTTATAGAAAATGAAACTAAAACTTTTCAGACAGAGGGTGAAAACAGGTGCTGCAACAATGTAAATCAACATTTATCGAAAAATTTGTTTTTGAACATTAAATGATGTAAACATATTCTAGCAAGCCCACTAAAGAAAATTACGAACCTGTAAATGAGCATAATAGGAGCCTTTAAATATGTTTTTTTTTTTTTTTTAACTGGATATAGCTGTTAAATAGTAGGGTGAGAATTCATTGAGTCACATTTGAAGTATTATTTTTCCCACTAGTCAAATGAACGGGACACTCATTGAGTAGTTCTGCCCTCTTGTGTTTGTTGTAGTTTCTGGACCGACGTTCAAGTCAAGGGCACGTCTTTACCCAGAGCGCTCCACTGCTGGGATCGCAGTCTACAGGACAACAGCAGAAACAACAAATCCCCTCCCAAAGGCTGTCCCATGCACTTGATTGACAGCTGTCCATGGCCTCACTGCAACCCGACGTGCCCGACGATCCGAGACCAGTCGACGGGACAGGAGATGAACGTTATCCAGTTCCTCATGCACATGGGCTTCGACGTGCAGAAGATGGCCCACCAGCAGGGCATGGACCCGAGTAAACTACTGGGCATGCTCAGCAGCGGCAGCTAAATGCTAAAAGGACTCGCTCCTTTCCATCAGTCCGTTTGATACCTCCAAAGCCCTTCACCCACCTCAGCTTCGACCTCAGGCTGAGCCTTGCCTTTAGTCGGGGCTCTGTGCCAAATTTCTATGGGCTTCCATCTCCAGATCCCCTCATTAATGATCCATTTTAAAAGTCCAGTTTTTCTCCAGCGTATGCAGATTACCCTCACTGAGCAGCTTGGAGATGGTGGAGATGCCCAAAGCGGAGATTTGGAACGGAGCCCTTGTCAGATCCACCTCAGTTAAACCATGGGCTGCTGACTGTTCGAAACGTTCCCAACACAGTACGGGTTAAAGTACTGATGAAAACCATGCAAACCGGGACAGTGTACACCTGCATCTCTGCTCTTAATTTATCTTTTGGTTATAAAAGTATCACGAATGTAATCCAGTTTTACGGATCTTCAGCTGTGTTGTTTGCTTTGTGTTTTTTTTTATTTTATTTTTTATCTTATTTCCTTTTGTTACCAATATATCTAGCCACAGTTTATTAGAGTTTTATGTCCATTCAGAGAGAGCGTACGGATATTATCGATTATAGAGTTTATAATCTGTAACGCAGATTATATGAAGTACATGTAAAATATATATATGGATCTACTCAAGACTATAAAGAATCGTATAAACAGGAGCTTTGGAACAGACAGACACACATGTGTGTGTGGAAAGCACTGGATCACCTACTCTAATCCCAACGTCATTCTTGTGGTACGGCTAAGTTATTTTCTGATATAATGACTTGATTATAATAATATTTAAAGGAATAGTCAGTCCCTTAATAATAATGATGATAATAATTCTGTTATCTTAAATAACTCCCATGGAATTCCAAACATGGATGATTTTTTTTTTCTTCAGTCGAACACAACTGGAGAACTTTCGAAGAATGTTCAAGCTTCTGTTTCTCAATATCAACAGTGTTTGGTGATCTATACTGCCAAAAGCCAAAAAGGATATAAGAACACAATTAAAGTATCATAGTAGTCATGCACTATATCCCAAAATCCATTCAACAGCACCAAGAACAATATACCGATAACAGTCGGGTTTCAGAAGTAAAAACTCCATTCAATTTCTCCATAGGGAAATGTTTTTTTAACGATAACTTATACACCTTTAAAGACAGCCCTACTTTGAGCTGAGAGGTACGATATTAATACCACGAGATTTTAACCCTCTGGTGGTGTTCGACCATTTTAAAGCGGAATTTTTTTTTTTATTTCTTCGCAATTTAATAAAAATCGCTACTTCATCGGAATGGTATAAAACTCTTGTAACGGCAGTCACTATGTGACTTGATTCAAAAAAGTTAAATGATTGGCAAAAAAAAAAAAGTCGCACTTGTGGTGTTCGCGGTCAAAAATGACTGCCATGGGAAATGAATGGGAAATAGGCAAAAATACAGAGAATTTTTTTGTGTACAATCTACATATCAATACATATCAATCTACAATCCACGATACAGTAAAGAACTGCACAGTGATGAAGGGGCGACACGAAAATATCAAAATAGACACAAAATAGTTATTTCCCACACTAAAGGCATTAAGTTCACAGTCTTGTGCATTTTGTCATTTCGTCCAATTTTCAAAAACTGTTTTTCTTCACATCAAAGTTTGTAACATTATGATTCACCTCATAGCTGGTTAGCTTGGTTCATGGCTTATAACGGCTAAACAAAGACTTTTTTGAAATCCCTATGGGAAAATGAATGGAAAAAAATGATTACGGAACCAGCGAAACAACGTCTTTATCGTTATAGTTATAGTCCTTGATATGAATGGGCATTTATTCCCATTTTGCCGTAGCTATCAAATCTCATTTGGCCTTTGGCATGAGTGACGTCAAACCTTTTACATGAACACAAGTGTGAATGACGTGACGATACGGAGCACGGTTTGGACAATAGGGAAGTAGTTTTATGGACTACTTTGTTGCCTTTTTGGAGACTTTTGGGCAGTATAAATCCACTTGTGTGTTTGTATGTAAAACAGAAGGTTGGACATTGTTGAAAACGATTCATGAGGATGAGTAAACGATGTCAGAATTTGTATTTTTTGGGAGAACTATTTCTCAATGGAACAAACTGCATACATCCTCACAAATCCTGGATGAAATGTAAATTCCCCGCAAACAGATCCTCCTTTTCACAGTCACATTTTTAGACACGCGATGTCCTGAATGTGACCCTGCTACTCAGGTTGGTCTCTAAACCTTTTTGGTGTACCTTCAGTTTAACTCGTTCACATTGTATTAAAAGGGGGGATTTCGCTCAGTTCACTCATTTTCTTGGGACATCTTTTTCTTAGTATCTTAATGGTAAAATAAGCAAAATGACACTGTTTGAGTGCAACTCCTCCTCATGTAATAAACCACCGTTGTGCTGACATGACAGTAAGATGATGGTTGATCACACTTTTATCAATGCAAATTCTCACTCAATTGGGAGAGATGCTATGTATCTATGTATAGGTTTTATTAACAGCTGACTCCTTTGAGAGTACTTTTGTCAAATGAAGACATTCTAGACTGTTAAAATATTTAATAGAAAATTACTTTTTAATATAATTTTTATGTAGCGGTCTTATAGAAAAAAAAAAATTTAAAAAATAAACCAACCAAGAGAAAAGAAAACAACAGAGATGTGAAGGTATTACTAATTGCTATTTTGTTCTGTAACATATTTTTTAACAGAAAACTCAATCTACATGGCTAAGCTGAATATTTATTTTGTTATGTAAATCATATTTATAATGCTATTTTCACAGAGAAGTGATTCTTTGTAAATTGTAAATAATTCTGTTTTTTTTTCTTGTGTTGAATGCATGTATGTGTCCCTGAGAGAAAACATTACAGTTATTCCAAAGAAACATTTAATATCGCCTTTTCATTTAACATGTTTAACTCCCAAAGCCCCAATGTCCATCTCATGGTGTTAGTGAGTTATGAACCCATTTTGCTTCCAAAATTTGTAAATATATCTTAATATTGAGTGCAACAGGACTTGTTCTATCAGGGATTGATTGAATGGTGAAATGTGGATATAATTTGAGCCACTCTAAAAAATGATGGGTTGTTTCAACCCAACTTTGGGTCAAATATGGACATATGGAAATACGGATAACCCAGCCGTTGGGTTAAATTTTTTAATTACATTTTTAACCCAATTTTTGGGTTTGTCCATAATTGACCCAAAATTGGGCTAAAACAACCCAGCATTGTTTGAAGAGAAGGGGTTTAATAACCAATCACCTGTGCATCTATTAGTACTTTAAAGGTACACAATTTTACCTGAAGTGTACATATTAGCAGGGTTGGGGCTAACACTTTACAAGTAACACAAGTTATGTAATCAGATAATTTATCCCAAGTAACTAGTAAAGTAACACATTACTTTTACGTTTACCACAAAATATTTGAGTAACTTTTTCAAATTGACACAAGTTATTTATTTTTTTCTCCCATGTATTGACTGAGCGCTCTCCTATCTCCATGTTGAAATATATAGTGGGTAAGTGCATAGGCGTCGTGTGCGCTGTGTGTGAACATGACAGTTATTGTAGATCTAGACTACAATAATGTGAGCAGGTATTCACTCATCACAAACAGATTCAGTATTCCTCAAAATTAATAACATAATCAGACATTCTATTACTAGTAACTTTGCAACTACATGTCAACTAACTCACTCAGAGTATTAGTTGACTGGTAGGGTTAGGTGTTAGTAGAATTTAAGTTGATATGTACTTGTAAAGTTTCTTAGTAAAATAGTCAGTACAATGTGTGTTTGGAAGCATCAAAATAAAGTTTTGGCAGATATTAAGCAGACAGTCTAGACGGTTTAAAGCAGACAAATACTCTAAACTTCTAGTAACTATAAGTAACTACATGCCAACTAGCGGTCATTAAAGTGGACTATCGAAATAAAGTGTTGTCAAAAACTGTGAAATGCAAACTTAGAATATTATGCATACCTGCAATACTTAAATATGTTAAATTACACAAATATACTTTATGTATTTAATCTCACTTTATTAACCACTGTCTTTGCTGTTGATTTTCAATTATCCAATTCAACTTTATAAATAAGCAAAAATGACTTTAGATAAACATCGCATTTGTTTAATTATTAGTTATTGTTTTGCAAAAGTAAGAGTGTTAAACTTTTGTTCTCCTGCATCCTTTTCTTCTCTGATCCAGAACGGCGGAACAGCTGAAAGGTTTGTTTGACATGCGCCCTCTACTGTACAGGAGTGAATGTGCATTTCATTCAGCATGAGGCTTATTTATTTCACTTTTGGTGTGAAAGGGCATTTACATTTGCTAAACATAACTTTTTTTATATTTAAAAACAAGCTAGCAAGTAAATAAATAACGCAATAAGTTAATGTTTGAGGGAGTAACACAATATTGTAATGCATTACTTTTAAAATTAACTTTCCCCAACACTGCCTTTCGGGTGATACTGGGCTAGATGAAGCATCTAAATATTGTATCTAATTATGAAAAGCAACTTCTTAATTAAAAAAATATATATATAATAAAAAAATTAAATAATAATAATAATGTATATTATATACGATTTAATATTATATAATAGTTCATATAAAATTATTCTAAATTCCCCTTAAGGATACAATTAAACAATGCATTGGCTAATGTTTTTGTTGGCACATTTTAAAATTGTGTTTTTGATCTGAATAGTCCTAATCATGTACAAAACTGACAAGCAAACTTTCATCAGCTGTTCAATCTTGGGCCATTACAATGCACTTTTCCTCAGATGTGCCAGGGCCTATACCTTCTAACTGACACACACACACACACACACACACACACACACACACACACACACACACACACACACACACACACACACAGAGAGAGTTTGCAACCATATGAAAGACGACTCCCTGCACTGTTGCTTGACGCAGCCATTTGGATTCCCACCCCATTCCACAGTGGAATATAGGGCTCTATTTATAGAGCTGGTGGAGCCCGTGGCCCTGAGCTCGGCAGAACACACTCATTAAAACCGCTTTCCCTTGTACACTTCAACTCGAAGCCCAGTGCCAGTGTGTGTGTGAGAGTGGAAACAGTGCAAGAGAGAGAGAGAGAGAGCAAGAGTTCTAAAGGTAATCAGTGCTAAAAGTTGTTTGAAGAAATTGGGAACCTACGGATACCATCTCACGTGGGATATGTACGGGACCCTGCTCGTCCTCTGTATTATGAAGAGACGCTTCAGCTATAGCAGGTGACATTCGACTCGCGAGGAACTTTCTGCATCGATCAGCTGAGAAACACCAAGAGAAGACCTGCGAGAAGAAGGTGACTATGTAAAGACTCCAGCTGTAAGGGAACCGTTTGAATTTGATTGATTGGAATTTGGAACTTTGGAACTTTGGAAGTAAAGAACAGCGATGATTTGAATTTAAAAGACAATTCTCTTGTGCTCAAACTGTCACTTTTCTATATTTTGCCCGTCTGTCTTTTGAAAATCTAAAAGTACTGTCTGTTCACATCCAGAGTTTCAGCTGTAATCCGATCCCACACACTCGACAGTAATTATAAAGCAGGGCTGGGAAGCAGTAAGGGAGATTTGTCATTAAGGCTGCCTAAATAAAGACTCAGGCAAAGGGCGAGGTTTGTGGATTTCATCCGTCTAGATCCACCTAAAAACGGCTCATGGACCCCCAAGGAGGTCATTACCTAAACAAGTCAGCGGTGCTGTCGGGGCTCGGCGCTGCCCGAATGCTCCAGCTTCTCCTGGGCTGCACCACGATGGCCCTGGTGGCCCACAGCGCGGGGTTCAGCGCCACCTACGGCACCTTCTGCATGTTCGTCTGGTGCTTCTGCTTCGCCGTCACACTGCTGGTCTTCACCCTGGACGTGACCAGGCTTCACGGGTGCATGCCTATCTCCTGGGACAACTTCACCGTGGCCTTCGCCATGCTCGCCACTCTCATGTACGTCACGGCGTCCATAGTGTATCCCGTGTACTTCCTCAGGTCGGAGTGCCCGTCGGAGGGATGCGAGGTGAGGAACTACCGAATCGCAGTCACCGTTTGCTCAAGCGTCTGTTGCTTCGCCTACGGAGCCGAGGTGTTTATCACACGGGCCAAACCGGGGCACGTGGTCGGATATATGGCCACCGTATCCGGCTTGCTTAAAGTGGTCCAAGCCTTCATCGCCTGCATTATATTCGGCGCCCTGGCCAACGACAGCGAGTACAACCGGCACATCCCGACTCAGTATTGCGTGGTCGTCTACAGCCTGTGCTTCGCCATGACCGTAGTCGTCGTGGCGCTCACCGTCTCTGGGAGGACGTCTTCGTTACGCTTCCCTTTCGACCGCTTCGTGGTCGTCTACACCTTCCTGGCGGTGCTTTTGTATCTGAGCGCTGCCGTGATCTGGCCCGTGTTTAGTTTCGACAAGAAGTACGGATCCCCGGGGAGACCGGGAGACTGTCCGAGAGGAAAGTGCCCTTGGGACAGCAAGTTGGTGATCGCCGTGTTCACTTCTGCCAATCTGGTGCTGTACTTCACCGATCTGGTGTACTCTCAAAGAATACGGTTTGTCTCGCATTCGGCAGCATAAAGCCATCTCTCCTCCAATCCGGTGGATTCATGAATACTGGGAATGAGTGAAATACAGACATGCCAATAAACAACAGCTCTGTGTACTAGTATAATTTCTCTTTTTATTTGTAATTTTTATTGGTTAGAATAAAAATGTTTGGACTTTTTAACTGCTGGGATTGATTTTTTTCATTGTGTTAATGAATAGTTACTTTGTTTAGTAGATTTGTTGCATAATAACTTCTGTACTAATGTCTCTCTGCAATTTATTGTCACTGTAACCCTAAAGCAAGGGTGTCCAATCCAAAGCCCACGTCCTGGAGAGTTGTGTGATCAGCTCCAACACACTTGCCTGGATGTTTCTAGCGAGTCTGAAGACCATCATTAGCTGGTCCAGGTGTGTAAACTCTGCAGGACAGTGGCTGCGTTTAAGGCCTTGTCCACACTAATACATTTTCGTTTGAAAACGCATCTTTTTCTCTCCGTTTCCGCCGTTCGTCCACACTGAGACAGTGTTTTTATTAATGAAAACGAAACTTTTTGAAAACGCTCTCCAAAATGGATCAATTTGAAATCGCCGTTTTCATGTTGTAGTGTGGACTGTGAAAATGGAGGTATGACGCATGTTTAGTCATGTGACACACATTGTACTAACAGATATTCACGTTGTGCTGTTCACTTTCACACACACAGTTGGTTAAAATATGTTACTTTGCACACTCTTCATATCACAGTCCTGCAAAGATGACAGCAAATTCACTCACATTTGACAAAACATGAGAGCAGTCGCGTTTTAGACCAAACATATGAGTGAGATATTTTGCTAAATAAAATGATCCTGTCAGAAGAATTGTGCGATAACTTTATAATGAATTTTTCCGTCTGTATCATCTCAGTGGGATGACGTTTCAGTGTGGATGAGAAACTTTTGGGAAAACTCCTGAAAATACTAGTGTGGATGGAGAGCATTTTGAAATGAAAACGCCATTATTAAATGTAATGTATCCGGTCCACTTTTGATGCCCTTTTCCTTGCTAAATCCCCTCCGTCTTGTTCACATCATTGATGACGTTGCACGAGTGCCCACTTGCAATGGTTATAAATGGGACACACTAAGCCCTTGATCACTTGTGGGTATATTAAATGTGAGCACTTGCTGTTGTGACGTCACAATCGTGTGGCATCGTGGTCTACGGATCTGTCTGAAGTGTATGTATTGAGTTGACTCACTCCCTCGGACTAAATCATGGGGTCGAGGGTCTGTCCAAATATACTGTGTGTGAGTGTGTGTCTAAAAGTGGAGTTAAACGCAGCCCAGGAGCAGGTTTGGACACCCAAAGATTAAAAATCTGTCATTTACTCGCCCTCGTGTCGTTCTACAGCTGCATGACTTTTTTTCTTTTCTTCTGAGGAACATAAAAGAAGATATTTTGAAAAAGGTCAGTAACCAAAATATCTTCGTTTATGTTTCACGGAAGGTCATACAGTTTTGTAATGACGTGGGGGTGAAGAAATTATGAGAAAATATTCATTTTTGGTTGAACCATCTCTTTAAGACTGTTTTTTGTTTTTGATGTCTACTAAACACTAAGATTGTTGTGGATTAGTACGGTTATTATATGGCTTATGTGTATTTTCCTCTAATTTACATATATATAATTATACTGTTAAATGTTATTATTTGATTACTTGTATGGCAATATCTAAGCATGAGATAACTGAGACCTCTGATTAGAAAAAGGGAATATATCACTTCTTTATGTATTGTCCACAGAGATTAAACATCATGCAGTTTTGTCATGAATGGCCTTAATTGTCATGGCGCTCAGATAGCGTTATCCAGTCAATCTACTCAGGCTCCAATATAAGTTATGTCTTTTTTATAGTATGTGACAATATATTGTTACTTATTCACAACATATTTAAATAAATCAAAATATGTTGGTAATTAAACTGGATTCCTTTGTGTCTATATCAGTTTATTTCTCTTTCTCACCACCTCCAAACACCAGCACACACAAATGACCATACATATACATTTAGACAATTTTCTGTACAAATATGTGTGAGTGGGTGCACTGTATAAAATAATAATAATAATAATAATAATATATATACAGTACAGGCCAAAAGTTTGGAAACATTACTATTTTTTATGTTTTTGAAAGAAGTTTCTTCTGCTCATCAAGCCTGCATTTATTTGATCAAAAATACAGAAAAAAACTGTAATATTGTGAAATATTATTACAACTTAAAATAATAGTTTTCTATTTGAATATACTTTAAAAAATAATTTAAGTGATGCAAAGCTGAATTTTCAGGATCATTACTCCAGTCTATCACATGATCCTTTAGAAATGATTCTGATATTCTGATTTATTATGAGTGTTGGACACAGTTCTGCTGCCTAATATATTTGATGAATAAAAGTTTCAAAAGAACTGGATTTATTCAAAATAAAAAAAATATTTTCTAATAATATAAATCTTCTTTACTATCACTTTTTATCAATTTAACACATCCTTGCTGAATAAAAGTATTGATTTATTTCAAAAAAAGAAAGAAAAAAAATGACTGACCCCAAATTACTGACCAGTAGTGGATATTGTTGTTACAAAAGATTACATTTTTTTTTTTTTTTTTTACTTTTTATCCTAAAAAGTATCCTAAAAAGTATCACAGGTTATGAAAAAATATTAAGCAGCAGAACTGTTTCCAACTTTGATAATGAATCATCATATTAGAATGATTTCTAAAGGATCATGCAGACTGGAGAATGAAAATTCAGCTTTGCATCACAGAAATAAATTATTTTTTAAAGTATATTCAAATAGAAAACTATTATTTTAAGTTGTAATAATATTTTACAATATTACTGGGTTTTTTTCTGTATTTTTGATCAAATAAATGCAGGCTTGATGAGCAGAAGAAACTTCTTTCAAAAACATAAAAAATAGTAATGTTTCCAAACTTTTGGCCTGTACTGTATTTAATAAAATGTTTAGTTCAGTGAAATAAAAATACAAAATTAGTTAATACAATCAAGGAGAAACTCAAAATAGTATGTTATCAGAACCACATTAATTATCTAAGTTGATTTGACAAAAGAAAAGAAAAAAGTTGTGATAAATCATGAAAATAATTTAAACGATTTTTTATTTTATTTATTTTTTGGTGGTTATTCTTATAACCTACACTTTTATGAAAATGTTAATTTATTATGTCCAAATAAGATAGCTAAATCTGAAGCAGATAAACCTTTATTTGGGGTAAAGGTTTATGAATGGAAATAGTTTTGAATGAGGGGTTTGTAATGATTATATTTAGCTTCAAATTAAAACAGAGACTATAATTTAAAGCCTCTAATAAAGTAAGCTACCGGTAGTTAAACACGGGTGAGACAGAGAGCAAGACAAATAGTCTTGACATATACATATCAATGACATGTAAAAATCTAAAATAAGAAATCTGGTGAATTTATCAGACAAAATGCGGTTGCAACACTGCAAACTTGGACACAGTTTTGCTGTTGACATTAGCCCACGTGCTCATTAAAAGCGACGCAACTGGATTCTCTGTCAGCAGGGCTGACCTATCAGGACGCACGGTGCACACATACAGTACAGGGATTGGCTGAGGCACGAGCAGTGCTCTACCGTGATTGGTCACAGCAGCCTTCTACATCGCCACGTCAGGAATGGCAGTTTAACTAAACGTCAACAGGCAACGTGAACACGATAAACAAACAAACCATATGTTTACCAGTTCTGCGAAAGATCGTGTTTTAGGTACGTTTGTTTAAACATTTAGTTGTCTGTGTTCATCTCGTTGTCTGTGCTGCGTTACAGCTTGTTCAGTCCGATTAGGAAGTAGAAAAGTGTACGGTAAGCAAGACTCTGTCCTGATATTACCTCAGCTGATCTAACGTTATATTAGAGTCTGTAAACTGAGTGTTAACTTGTGTGTGTGTGTGTGTGTGTGTGTGTGTGTGTGTGTTGGTGAATGGTCATTGTTTGGTTGATAATAGGTCAAAATGAGCGTTGGTTTCATCGGAGCGGGTCAGTTGGCGCATGCGCTGGTGAAGGGCTTCGCATCGGCAGGTAAGTTACAGCATTTACACACAACGACCGCTAGAGGCGCCACAACACTAATGATCTGGAACAAAATAAGACTTTTCTGTAGTAAATAAATACTCGTAAAACATGACTAGTCATTTTAAAATGTCTAAAGCAGGCATCATTTCATTAAATAAACACATTATATCAAATAATATAAACACACTGTAATGATCTCAGTCTTGGTAACGTTAGTTGGTCGTTTTTTTTTTTTTTTTTTAAAAGTTGTTTATTTACAGAATATGTATGTTAATGAAACATAATGCATGTAAATCAACACATTTGCTATTTTTATGATACAAATACCAGTAAAATTAGTAGTCTCTTATTTTAACATGAAAAGTGTATTATATGTGCATGCAAAGAAGCAGAAATACTTTGTTACAATATATTTTTTATAAAAAAATATAAATTAGTACTTTTATTCAGCAAGGATGCGTTAAATTGATATTTTATTCAGAAAGGATGCGTGAAATTGATAAAAAGTGATAGTAAACTATTTATATAGTTAGAAAAGATTTCTATTTTGAATAAAGGCTGGGTTTTTTTTTTTACTTAATGCATCAAAGGACGCTGAAAAAAGTATCATAGGTTATAAACAAATATTAAGCAGCACAACTGTTTTCAACATTGATCTTCATATCATCATATTAGAGTGATTTCTGAAGGATCATGTGACACTGAAGACTGGAGTAATGATGCTGAAAATTCAGCTTTTCAACAAAGAAATCAATTATATTTTAAAATATATGAAAATAGAAAACCCTTATTTTAAATTGTAATACTATTTCACAATAGTATTGTATTTTTTCCTGTATTTTTGATCAAATAAATGCAGACTTCTTTCAAAAACATAAAAAATAGTAACGTGTCCAAACTTTTGACCGGTACTATATATATATATATATATATACACACACATTTATAACTAATATATACTATAACTTTTGGCTATTATGACTATTTCTGCGTGTAATACCTCGACTTAAAAACTAGATACACCCTTTAACATAGAATCACACTCTCATCAATACTTAATGGAAGCTTTTGTGTTTCCCTCTCCTGTCCATCAGGTGTGATCGCCACGCACAGGATAACAGCGAGCTCTCCAGACAAAGACCTGCTGACCGTCGCCGGGCTGAGAGTGAGTGTGTCACAAGAGCCACAGAAACTAGCAGCGAGCTACACTGCTGAACATCTTTAAACAGGCACTTTCTCTGTCCTTCAGAAAATGGGAGCATCCTTCACTACCAGCAATAAAGAGACTGTGAAGAAGAGTGATGTTCTGTTCCTTGCGGTCAAGCCACACATCATTCCCTTCGTTTTGGATGAGATCGGGCCAGACATCGAGGACCGCCATCTCATAGTCTCTTGTGCAGCGGGAGTCACGATCAGCTCCATAGAGAAGGTCAGAATCCAGCCATAGTGATGATGATGGTTTAACACAAAGGGCCCTATCTTGCACCCAGCGCAATTGACCCGCCCACAAAGTTACTTGCGTTTCACGCTTGATACTTGCGTTTAAAATAGGGCCCTAATCATTTCATTTAGGAAAGATAATGGCAACACTTTACCTAAAGCCTAAATGTGTAATGCATTGTAAAGGCACACCAAAGTTAAAATGCATTATAATATTTGCAGATTCCTTTTCACATCTGAAATTGGTTGATTGTCATGTGTTTTAATGCTTTACTGTATATATGTGTTCAGTGACTAGAGTATGATAACTGTGGTTACAATTATTCATGAGATCATACAGTACAAGCCTATAAGGTGCATCACAAGCCATAATAATTAATGCTTTATTAAGATACTTTTATATTGCATTTTATACAAAGGCTTTAAGTAAAGTGTTACCAAAATAAGAAATAGGCCTAGATGACAAAATGTGAATGATGAATGAAAATGTATTCTAAACAAAATAAATAATAAATCAGTAAATAAACATTTTGTCAGTTATGTTTTTTTAATTTTTTTTTTTAGGTTTGGTGAATGCATATTTATTTACACTACCAGTCAAATAATTAGTTTAAAAAACAAAAAAGATTTTGAAGGAAGTCTCTTATTCTCACTAAGGCTGCATTTGTCTGATTCTTTGCATTTGTCTGATGCTTCTTCTCTCCCTGTTCTGCAGAAACTGCTGCAGTATCGTTCGGCACCCAAAGTGATTCGCTGCATGACGAATACCCCAGTGGTGGTGCGTGAAGGGGCCACGGTGTACGCCACAGGCACCCATGCAGAGGTGGAGGACGGGAAGCTCCTGGAGCAGCTGATGGCCAGTGTGGGATACTGCACCGAGGTGGAAGAGGACCTGATTGATGCCGTCACTGGCCTCAGCGGCAGCGGCCCGGCCTATGTAAGCATCAACACAATGCCGAGTTCACACTGCACGATTCTCAAAGTAATCGGGTCACTGTTCTTTTCACACTGCGTGACTATCCAGGGTAACACTCAGTTGTTATTGTGTGTGTTCACACTGCGTGACTATCCAGGGTAACACTCAGTTGTTATTGTGTGTGTTCACACTGCACGATGGATCAGCGACAGGAGGGTTCACACTGCAGGACTTTACAAAAGACAGAATCGCAGACAACTTCTGTCTGGTCCGCAAACTACGTTTCACAATCAAACACTCGCGAGAAGTGATATGAAATGTGAGCGCGCAAAACTGAAATTGTTATTAAAAACGAGAGCCCACAAGCAGCTTGCAATCCACATTGTCTGTACGCTGATTTGCAGCAAAAAGAAAAACAGATTATGCTGGAGGAAATGGTTGGGGAGACGAGGGGAGCAAGGACTGTGTGTTCTGCAATGAGAGTTGGACGTAAATAAATAATTTTGCAATGTGCTTCTGGTCAAGCTAATGTGTGTGCTTTGTTTCTGTTTGATACAATTGTAAATATATCTATTAAAATGCTGATATTCTGGGCTATAACTCCTCCCCGAACTCCCCGCTGTCCTGTATCTTGCTCTCTGATTGGCTGTAGGTCATCGCCGACGTAGTTTTCAGTCAGAACACATTCACACAGCAGGATTGTGCGATTCTCTTTGATCATTCACACTGTGTGACTGTCACTCGTGTGAACGAGCACTGATTCGCCTGTGATTTCGGGCATTTGTCTGCGATCTCACAAAACCTGTCGGCGAGTGAAAATCGGGGCTGAAATCGCGCAGTGTGAACTCGGCATAAGAGTAAGCAAGAGGTTTAAACCAACCGTTGAGCACCTCTGACTATATCCATGTATGTTTTTATCCTAGGCGTTCCTAGCTGTTGACGCTCTTGCTGATGGAGGGGTGAAGATGGGACTGCCCAGAAGACTGGCTGTGCGACTGGGAGCTCAGGCTCTGCTTGTTAGTGCTTGACAGTCTCTCAAACATTTCTCATATTGATTAATAGGATCAATCTTTCTGTGTCTAAGATTTACAGTACAATGATTTATTTTTATTTTTTTGCTAGGGTGCAGCAAAAATGCTCCTGGACTCCGAGCAACACCCCGGAGAGTTAAAAGACAACGTGGCTTCGCCTGGAGGTGCTACGATCCACGCTTTGCATGTCTTGGAAAGTGGCGGTTTCCGCAGCCTCCTGATCAACGCCGTGGAGGCGTCATGCATTAGAACCAGGTACTGCAACGTCATCTATAGAAAGGGTCAACAGCTTGCAGTTTATTTGTTAAATATAATGTAAAAACATGCATCTACACATAAGTGCACTTTATTTAATGTTTAGTATAGATGTTAGTATTTTGTCGTTGAAGATAAAAGTTGGTCCATTATTTTCAACTGTTTGTCTGCATATAGTTGTCTGCAGATTATAACCCGCAGCTACCCGTTTATGGCGTAATAACGTTGGTACATGTGATCTATTTGTGTCTAGGACCAGATTACAGAAGTGGGTTCGACTTGCTGGAGTGTAGGGAAAATATAACAGAAAGAAAACAACTCAGACTTATAGGTAACTGTTAATTACTTGGAAAATAAGTGTATTGTTATTGGAAAGGAATTGAATCTTTTACCAAATCAGTTCAATTTAGATTTAAAAATCAGTATATAAGATTCAAAACCAGATTTCAAAGTTCAAAATCTGTGTCCAGAGTAACTCTGTGTTGAGGAATCAGATTCAATGTCCAATGTCACTCAATATTGGAGTACAGTTTCAGTTCAATACGAGTGATCCAAGTAAAATCCAGAACTAAAAAGAGAAAGCACAGTTCAAGGTGAGTATGTTTTTTGGGTAGGACCGGGGCGCCAGACACCAGAGGGCGCGACGAGCATGAGCATCTCAAACTTGTGAATCTGCGAGGCTACGTTTACATGCAGCCAAATAATCCATTAGCAATCGTGTTGACGGCTCGATCGGACTTAAAAGCCTTAGTGTAAACACCTTAATCGATCCGAATGAAATTTCGATCCGATTGAAAACCACACCAAACCATGTGTTCCTTTTCTAATCTGATCGAGAGGACATGCAAACACTTGATCGGATTGAAAACCGAAACTGAAAGGACTGCGCATGTGCAGCGACGTAGAAATAGCAATAAGACGTGCAGAACGAGCTGTTATTCCTGTTTAATAAAGTGTCTCATAAGTGAGTGTCCCGTCTTTTTTAAAATCCTCCTTTCACTCAGCATCTGTGAAGTGAAGCAGGACAACGTCCCACCATTCCTGGTTTCAGATTCTCATCCACAGGCATTTTTACTGTGTGATAAATATAAGCAGTTCATTTTCTCCAAATTGTGATCAGAAACGGATATTAAGGCCCTGTCCCATTTCTCCCCCCTTAAAACTTCCACTTGGTTTTGAGTGCCCTCGAAAGTAAAGTCCCCTCAACGAGGGAAGTGGAGTTGAAGATCCCTTTCCCTATGAAATGGGACACCACTATATGCAAATTAGCGCGTTAAACCTCACTACGTCACGCGCATGATAATATGCTAGAAATCTAATAAAGTAATCAAATGTAAAATAACACAGCATAGCTTATTATAGATAGATTAATGCTTATTAAAGCTAAAGTTATTCATTCAAGAGCTGGGATTAATTTTCTCTTTGCCTTTAGTTGTTTTATTCACATTAAAGGTGTAATCATTAGCAGGTTTATTAGACGCTGCCACTTTAAGACCGAATGCCGATCTAATAATACACATTTTCTCCCAACTATTCCACAACTAACTCCCATTTAAGACAAACCGGTCATTTAGCCATATTTTTGTCTGTATTTGATCGTTAAGACGCGCACATGAAACCCAAAGTATAGTTTGCTTGTCTAGTTGCAGTCCGTTTCCGAACGCGCGCCTCCATGGGAACAGGGTCAACGTCTCTTGCGCGGATCATTGTGCTTATAATAGCTCTTTTTACAATCAAACACCTCCCGCAATTTAGAATCAGCAGACACTGCATTTTACAGCAATCACTGATTGTGCTCTAGTGCTGTTTGGGTTTAACGTTAGGGAGAAGTGACAGCGCGCTGTGCAGAAAAAGATGAAGCACTAGACGAACGCGGCTAGTTTTTAATAGTTTTACCTCACATCTTCTTTTTATAATCCTTGGAAGCCAAAATCGAAAATAAAATTAGATGAACTACCCAAATCAGATGTATATTTGATGGGCAGACTCTCTCGAAGCACTCGGCAGATATCATGAACATCGTCAGATAGATAGCTTCGTGAAATATTTTCTAACATTAGTGTTCAAAACTTAACAGTCCATCGGATGTGCATCAAACTAACATATTCCAACATATTTAGAAATTTTAACATGCTTATTTGCGAAAATATACCTACAATTCAATTGTTCCGGTGTCCGCCATCTTGTTTAAAAAAATGTACCGGCTTGCTGAGTCCGCAATGCATCCTGGGTAATTTCATCTTCCACTTCGTTTTAAGCCTGCATCGGACCGCACTTTGTTTTGAGGGTTGATTTTAAGGGGAGAATAGCACTCCCCCTTGCTCTTTAGAGTATTGGGACACCCTACCCCTACACGAGAACGCGCAAAAACAAGGGTTAGGGCAGAAATCTAGGGTAAGGGGAGGTATTGGGACAGGCCCTAAGTCTGCTGTTTAAAAACAAATAAAGAACCAATGTAGGAGAATGGTTATTATGGGCAAACAGCGGAAAACACTGAATATTTGTGCAAAATGTCAAAAAATCTATTCCGATTTGAAGCTTGTGACATATTAACGCGCACATCAACCCGATCACTTGTAAACACTACGTTAGGATTCATCAGTCGGAATGAATTCAGTCCGATTGAAACAAAAGGTGTGCATGTACGATGTAAACAAAAGATTGTTTGAATGGATTGGCCGAAATTTCAATTGAGCACCAAATCTGTCGCAAATTGGATTAACGTTACTCCACGATAGAGTAAGATAAGAGATGGGTAAGAGTTCGCAGCAGCCAAAGCAAGAACGTCCTCCAAAATGTTAACGTAGGGGCGGCATATTCTTATTTTGCCCAGAGCGCTGGATTGTCTTCCCCCGGCCCTGGTCCTACCAGTTTAGCAAAATGATTGTTCTTTTTACTGCCAGGTACAAGTAAGAAGATGATTGTCTCGCCATGTCCAAACCACAGACAGAGCATCCAGGGCAGGGAGAGATCAGGATTCAATAGGGCAATGACTCAGATGACATAAGAAATAGAAGAAAGACAAAAAAAACAAGGCCAAAAATAATCATTATTCAGCTGTTCAATAAACTGTTTAAATTAAATAAATTGTCCGTTCCATCACTCAATTTCCTAAGCACTTAACCTACATGCTACTCAACCATGTTCACTCTTAGTACATTGAAACCTATGTGCACCGCTAGCAAAGCTAGCATCACATGAAACGCATTTCTTCATAAATAAAATAACTACTTCAACAAATATACATATTCTGAATAATAAACATTATTTACACAGTTTTTATGAAAATATGGACTGGATTACACTTTCAGATGCAGTTCTTTCACATTACATTTTAAATGATAACTCTCCATATTTCAAAACCACTTAATACATTATAGAGAAAATGGTACTTGGCAAGGAAAAGGTAAGTGAAGAGGAAAATAAAATAAAGTTTTCTTGTGATTTGGTCTTAATCCAGATAGTTTCTGTCTTCTTTCATGTGTATTTCTAACTTTTCCCATTCCTCTCAATTTCTCTTTTCGTCAGCTTCTATACCCTTAAAGCGTGACTTCTGAGGATATATTTCACTAAAATAATCTATTTTTAGATTAGCTATGAACACAAACGCATCAAGTCTGCGTCTTTTTCCTTCTTTGTCACTCCCTGCTCTCATTCTGTTTCTTCACGCTCTACTCTGAAATCACTTACCGGAGGCGGGACTACCCGACCTCATCCAATCAAAACTTTCGTTGGCCAATTTCTTTTTCCAGATTTACATTTGTAATATAATATAATATAAAGTAACTTAAATCTGTATTCTTTTGTTTTTAATACTAAACAGATATTTTTATAAAAAATGAAATACTTATAATTACTAGTCAGTTGGGGTGGAACGGTACACAGAAGTCACGGTTCGGTTCATACCTCGGTTCAGACATCACGGTTCGGTACGAGTTCGGTACAATGGAGGGAAAAGCATAACAAAAATGTAGAAGGCTTGTGCATGTCTCAGGCTGGACCACCAAAGGAAAATAAATTACTTAAGCCTTGTATTTTTTAAATACGTTTTATTAATAAAGTAAAGGCATAGAACTAGTTTATTTGTAGTGCACTGACAATAGTTTTATATAATTCGTTTATTAATTAAATTAATAAAAAGATAAAAAGACCTTGAGATATGTTTGGTAATTGTACCTGAATGAATTGAAAATTAATTTGCTACATTTCAGATTAATATATTTGTTTTCCTTAAAATTTTAATTAACAGTAACTCAAACACTTTGCAGTTTGAATGATGTCCTGTATAAACAAAATTACGGAGTATGTTATGTTTCCACTGTTCGATCGCGCCCGCGCCCCTCTCTCTCTCTCTCTCTCTCTCTCTCTCTCTCTCTCCTGCATTGCAATTTTTACATCACAGCCTGTTCATTATAGCCACAGTCCCACGGAGCTTCAGAGCTAAGGCGGGGCTACAGATTAGGTGTCTCTAAAGAACCTGCGTATATAACAGTAGTTCTGCATTACATTAATTAATTTGCACGTGAGTTTTATTTATTTTTATACCGTGTATTCTCAGTGTAAATGTATGCACCGAACCGTGACGCCAGTACCGTTTCGGTTCAATACGAATACATGTACCGTTCCACCCCTACTAGTCAGTGACCTGGGTTACACTCTCCCCTCCTGAATGTATGCAGGTCCCTCTGCATTTGAGGTTGAACAGTCACAATGGCATGTGAACTGATAGGAGGTTCCAGGTCTTCCAGCGAATTAGTAGACACTGTGTAATCAGGCTTGAAAACAAAGACTGAATCACCATACTGAAAGGATTTCCCAACTGGGGATAGTGAAGTCTTTTTGGAGGTTTATGGGATCTTTGGGTACGTCCTATTCCTCCCACAGGTTCAGTTTCTTCATTCTGATTCTGACCCTTTTTAGGATTTCCAGAAATAGCACTTTCTTTTTGTGAAGAAACGTTATCCCTTCCATCTTCTCCGTTCAAATTTTCTGCTGATTTGTTACGATCACCTGGAGATTCGTCTTGATCATCCGCTCCTTCAATCTCTCTTTCAGATTCATCTTCCAAGTCTTCATCAACAACTTCATCTTTCGATAAATCCATTAAATTTCTTTCCTCAGGTTCAGGTAAGTTTGTGTCAGTAGCCGCGTTTCCATTACCCTTCAAATTGTGCAAATTGAAAATACGCCCAATGGAAACATGCAATTTTCGCAAAAACTCCCATTTATCGCAAAAAAGTTTTTCCGCTCGCATGAGGTGGTTTTTCAGGCAATTCGAAAAATAAATATTTCGCAAAACTGCAATGGAAACAGTTTTTGCGCATTTATGGGCCACCTGGCGTAGATGATGCGGTGTGTTTGGACAGAAGACGAGACAGAGTTCTTTATTAAACTCATATAAGACAAAAGAATTACAGGAATAATGGATTCTAAACCTCAAATAAATGCCACAATCAAGACCTCGAAGCAGATATGAGAGAGAAACAGCTCATATGTGCCGCTCACAAGTATAATAAGGGTCGTTCTTTACCATTAATGCTTGGAAAACACACATACATCTCCTTCGATTAATAATAATGGCTAGTGCAGTGGCTGGGATATAGTACATAAACCTACCAACGTCCATTGCCATGGTTTTTGGAATGACTTTACTTATCGCGAGAGGAAAAAATGGACTTTTTAGTCGCATAACATCGGTTAATGGAAACGCCGTCATTTCGCAATAGTTTTTTGTCGACATTTAGAAAAAAATCGCAAAAGTTTTGTGCAAATCTGTAATGGAAACGCGCCTACTAACAGGTTCTTCACGAATAGGATATTCTGCATCCTTCTCTGACACAGGTTCCACATCTTCCACGTCTTGTAGAAGTAACAGGGTTTGTATTTGACACTATTCTAGTTTCAAGTGTCCTTTCAGGAACATGGTACTCAATTGGATCTTTGTCAGATTCCGAATGCTCACTTTGGATTTAAAATTCAGTAGGTTATTTGGCAGAACTCGTTCTGGTTTTGGTTTTCCGAGGTACTTCTTTGGTAAGTGTTTCATCAGATTTCCATCTGCAGGAATCCACTTGGCAGCAACAAATCCCTATGTAACGTTCGAAGGGGTCCTTTCCTTCAGGTTTGATGTTGTATAGACAGGTAAGTTACCAACTTTCTTAGTTACAACTTAGACATTAGGTTCCCATTTATCTGCTAGCTTGTGCTTTCCCCTTGTACGGACATTTCTCACAAGCACACAATCACCAACATCCAAGTCAGAGGCAACAACACGTCTGTCATGCCTCTTCTTGTTACGTGCGGCTACTTTAGAGGAATCTCTTGTTGCGACCTTGTAGCTCTCCTCCAGTCGGTTTTTGAGGTTCTGCACATACTTTGAGTGGGATTCAGGCTGACTGTTGACTGGTGGCCCAAAAGCTAAATCGACCGGTAGTCTGGGTTGTCCTCCGAACATCAGTTCGTAAGGCGAGAATACAGTCACATCATGCCTTGTGCAGTTATATGCATGCACTAGAGGTTTCACGAAATCCTTCCAGTTTGACTTCTCCTTAGTACTCACTTAGTCACTCACAGGTTTTTACTTTCTGTTCCACCGCCAAAGAATCTGACCAGAAGAATCTGGATCGAACTAGATCAAGAGTTCGTCCAATGCCTATATGGCCCATTTCGTTGTGTAGTTCCTTCATTCATATCACAAAGATCAGCAGGTAGTGCTAATTGATATGACTCACCTCCTTGCTCTTGCCTCTTCCTGAACAAAACTACATTTACCTTCCCCTCCCTTTACCTCTGTACAGATAAAGCATCATCAGGATAATTCCGGTTCACGTGGCTACGAGGCTACATTTTAAGGCTAGACAAGTAGTTTGTTGAGGGTTGGTTTGTAGGGAAGGACTACACTCCTGCGCACATATATTCAAACGCGCATACCTATAGACCGAACTCGTAATACGCATGTGCACGCCATCAGCGTTCTCACAGGTTCGCGTTTTTAAAGTTTGCATAGAGAGAACTTAAGAGTTTTCTGCAAACGGTGTCGTGTTAGCGGCCCCTAAGGTAATAACTAATGATCGTTGCGACGGAAGTGAATCAATCAAACTAACAGCTGGACAATAACTTTATTCTAGAGCTGCTATAAAGCCAAAACAATCTCTGTTACTTTAATTTCCTATTATCACTGTAAAGCCGCTTTGGAACAATCTACATTGTTAAATTTTCTATGCCGTGTCATCCTCTCTTCCCTCAACCTCACAATTCTCATCTCTGGATGTGAATACCGCAACGGATACCTTATTCTCCACTCTAACCTCTTCTCTAGACAAAATCTGCCCTCTCTCCTCCAGGCCTGCACGCGCTACTCCCTCTAACCCCTGGTTATCTGAGGTTCTTCGTGAACATCGGACCGAACTCAGGGCAGCAGAGAGGAAATGGCGCAAATCAAAAGACACATCTGACCTGAGTATGTATCAATCTCTCCTCTCTTCATTTTCTGTTGATGTTCATGCTGCAAAATCTTCCTACTTCCACAACAAGATCAAAAGCGCCTCTAACTCACGATCACTCTTCAAGACATTCAACTCTCTCCTCTGTCCACCTCCACCACCATCAACCTCCTCTTTAACTGCTGACGATTTTGCTAACTTCTTCACCAACAAAACAACAACTATCAGCAGTCAGTTCTCAGCTCCACACACACAGGAACCCAGACCAACCTCTCCCACAGCCAATAACCTTCTCTCCTCCTTCTCTCCGCTAACCAAGGAAGAAGTATCTAAACTTATTATGTCCAGTCATCCTACCACCTGCCCTCTAGACCCTATCCCCTCACACCTTTTACAAGCCATCTCTCCCACACTTCTACCAGCACTCACACACATCATCAACTCATCCCTCCATACTGGCACTTTCCCTACTGCATTCAAGCAGGCTCGGGTAACCCCACTGCTTAAAAAACCAACACTAAACACATCATTTGTAGACAATTACAGACCTATCTCTCTCCTACCATTCATTGCAAAAACACTTGAAAGAGCTGTTTTCAACCAAGTAACATCATTCTTGTCTCTGAACAACCAGCTGGACGCCAACCAATCCGGCTTCAAGAAAGGACACTCAACTGAGACTGCATTACTGTCGGTCACAAAAGCCCTACGGATCGCAAAAGCTGCTTCCAAATCCTCAGTTCTCATTCTTCTGGATCTGTCTGCTGCCTTCGACACTGTGAATCATCAGATCCTTATGTCCAGCCTCTCAGCACTGGGCATCACAGGAACCTCCCTCCACTGGTTTGAGTCCTATCTCACAGGTAGGTCCTTCAGGGTCGCATGGAGAGGCGAGGCATCCAGAGCACATCATCTGACCACAGGGGTTCCTCAGGGTTCAGTTCTTGGTCCCCTCCTCTTCTCCATCTACACCACATCACTGGGACACATCATACAGGCACATGGTTTCTCCTACCACTGCTATGCTGATGACACACAGCTCTTCCTCTCATTTCAACCAGATGATCCCACAGTAGCTGCACGGATCTCAAGCTGTCTGGCGGACATCTCGACATGGATGAAGGAACATCACCTGCAGCTCAACCTGGCAAAGACTGAGCTTCTCATCCTCCCTGCCAATCCGTCTCTGCAACACGACTTCACTATCCAGCTAGACTCATCATCAATCACCCCATCAAGGTCGGTCAGAAATCTTGGAGTAACAGTCGATGACCAGCTGACCTTCACAGATCACATTTCAAAGACAGCTCGATCATGCAGGTTTGCACTGCACAACATCAGGAAGATCAGGCCTTTCCTAACTGAGTATGCAACACAACTTCTCGTCCAAGCCCTGGTCATTACTAGGCTTGACTACTGCAATGCTCTTCTGGCTGGACTTCCATCATGTGCAACTAAACCTCTACAAATGATTCAGAACGCTACAGCTCGTCTTGTCTTCAACGAGCCCAAGAGGGCCCATGTCACTCCTTTGTTCATCTCACTGTACTGGCTACCTCTCTCTGCTCGCATCAAGTTCAAGGCATTGACTCTTGCTTACAGATCTGTCACAGGCTCAGCTCCCTCCCAGAGATGCTCACAAGTCTCTGAGCTAGAGTCCAAGTCAAGTCTCAAGTCTTTGAGCTAGAGTCCAAGTCAAGTCTCAAGTCTCTGAGCTAGAGTCCAAGTCAAGTCTCAAGTCTTTGAGCTAGAGTCCAAGTCAAGTCTCAAGTCTATTGTGGTTAAAATAAGTGTTGCATCACGTACAGCGACCCATCCAGGCTACTTAGAACACTGCATAGCTATATATAAGGAATTCAAAGCATGTAATATGTTATTATGACTCCTTTATTTATTACAGTATCAGCTTTGATTTTGGTATATACTCAATGTAAACAGGCTATTGCAACATGACAAAAACACAAAGAATGCTTTACTTTTAAGTTAATATCTGTATTTTGCCTTGTAGCATGAACATACAGTACAGACCAAAAATTGAGTTTCTGAAGAAAAAGGACTCCCTTGTCTGTCGCTGAATTATAATGAAAGGCCTTGGCTCCTATTGTGCTGGCTCTGTGGGGCTATAAGACCAAATATATAAAAATTTTATACCTTACACTTACAGTACTAAAATTGACATACTCCTATTTAGTGCAAAACTGCAAAACATCACATTGTAGCTAAATGCACAACACTATTGCAACGAACCAAATGATGTGAAATATACTATTATAAAAATAGACTTTTATTGACCCCTTTCCGTGGATGAAAAACACTGAAAAACACTGATTGATCGATATCATGTATGAGGAATATACATTTCGGTAAGTTGTACTGTATCTTTCAACAGCGTTCGTGTTTATTTACTATTAGCTAATAGAAAGGGTCGGTTCACGTGCCGTTAGGGATCTGTCACGTCACATTTACAAGCGCCAAAACGGTATTTATTGTTTGAATTTCGTAATAGAATTGACAGAATTTGAGAGCTCAGATTTTTTTAATATCATAAGTACCTGCTCTGTCTAGTCTGTCGGTCTCCGTTTCCTCTTTGCTTCGCGATTTTTCTGTGCGTGAGAAAATGGATGTGTGTCGTGAGAGCGTGTGAAAAGTGTCAATCGCGTGAGTCTCATGGTGAATGCGTGACAGTTGGCAGTTCTGTTGAAGTTTTTAAACCCAAAGCTTACGATGAATGGCTCAGCAGCCAGTGGCCGGTGCAGTCGAAATGTTTGTTGTCCTCTCATGTGTGGCCGCGCCGCAGTTACGTAGGCAGGTTATAGGTAACGGAGGGAGGGGAATAACAGCGAGCTCGTCAGACGTTTCCTAATAATAAACATTGTTCACGAGTCCCGCAGCTCAAGTCCGAGTCGAGTCTGAAGTCTTTCGAGGACGAGTCTCAAGTCGAGTCTGAAGTCACGCTGTGTGCGACTTAAGTCGCACTCGAGTCCGAATCTCTGCTCCCTCCTACTTTCACTCACTCCTACAAGTCTACAGTACATCCCTACCAGAAGCCTTCGATCGGTCAACGAGCGACGTCTCGTGGTTCCATCACAGAGAGCCAAAAAATCACTTTCCAGAACATTCTCATTCACAGTTCCATGCTGGTGGAATGATCTCCCCACCCGCATCCGGAATGCAGAATCCATGACAACATTCAAAAAAGAGCTGAAAACTCTTCTCTTCCGTGAGCACTTAACCTCATAAAAAAATAAAAAAATAAATATTTTCCTGTAAATTCTCGCTTATCGGGCTTATGCTACTCTGAATAATGCCTGAACTTCGTATTTTGAGCACTTCTTGCGTTGTTTTTGCCTCTTCACGATGACTTGCTTAATTTAGTCCCAATTTGTAAGTCGCTTTGGACAAAAGCGTCTGCTAAATGACTAAATGTAAATGTAAATGCGCTATATAAATGAAGATGACATGACTTTACCTCATCCGACCTCTTCCAAACAAAACTTTCTTTGGCCAGTTTCTTTTTCTAGATTTACAATTTGTAATATAGTATAAATTAACTTAAATCTGCTTTCTTTTGTTATTAATACTTAACAGATATTAATACAAATGAAATGCTTATATTCTAGTGATCTAGTCGGTGACCTGGGTAACGAGATGTATTCACAAAACTCCCATTTTAATTTGATGGGCTGTTCAAACGGACATTTCAAGCCAACTCTTTTCTGACAGGGAGCTTCAGTTCTTGGCTGACCAGGAGAAGATTTCTCCAGCTGCCATAAAGAAGACCACTTTGGACAAGGTGCTTCAGCAGCCGGGTGTGACGGCAGCAGGCGGCGGGGTCAGGACCGGCCTCAACCTCTTTAACAGCACCAACCCCAAACACAAGAAAAGCTGAACCTGATCATCACCATATCCAGCTTACAGTACGGATGAGACCACTTCAAGAATTGCAGACAAGATGCTAAGACCAAAAATGTTACAAGTTGTTCTCATGAACTTGTTGTCGAGCTTTTTTTCCAAAACATGTACTGTGTTCAGTTGTCGATATTGTGCTTGTAGCTTTTTGGTTTGGACTAACTCTAAAAAATGAGTTTCTATTGATATACACTGTACACCATGCACTGCACTGTTTCGTTTGCTTAACTTAACTTTTTGAGTTTGAGTATTTTTTACATTTACTCGGAATATTAAGTATTTTCAACTTGACAAATTTAGTTATTTGAACTTTTAAAGATTTGTCAAGCTGAAAATGCTTAATATTGTAAATACCACTTAACTGAGTCAGTGGAAATGAATAAATCTGAAAGTTAAGTTGAGTGAACAAAGGCACTTATACAGTGAACTTTTGCACTTAAAAAAAAAAAAAAGTAAGTTCACCTTACTTTCACAAAGTTATTCCAACTAAACTTTATAAGTTCAAATAACTTTAAATTTGACTAGTTGCACATACTTAATATGTTAAGTAAATAGAACTTAACGGAATCAGGGCAAAAAACATAACTCAAAAAGTTACATTGGGTGAACAATTTCTTTTTTTTTTTTTTTTTTTTTTTTTTTTACAGTGTCTGTAGATTTATTAAATCATGTCTGATCTAGTCAAAATAAATGTCAGATCATGTTTTATTTTGCAAAGCCTATCTGGACTGACCTGAATGAAATGAAATAAAGTGTTTCCAATCTTTATCTCTACATTGCTCAGTAGTTCTGTATGCTCCAAACAAGAAAAAACAAGGCTAACTGTCAGTATATATAACCCGATTTCTCCAGCAAGGTAAAATTACTTAATATGTTTGAGATAATATTTTTTGTTTTATAAGATGAAAGTCCTTTTCCACCTTGATGTAAATACACTCAAAAAATTAATTGAAGAAAACTTTACACACAATTTAATTTAGTTTTATTTACATTATGTGTTACATTTTGTCGGGCCATTCTAAGATTATAATTAATTTACAGAGGCTGAATTTTCATACAGTGTTGTTCATCATTATGCACTAAGTAAACTGTATAATGAACCACTCAGTTAAGACAGGTGTTAGTGTTGAGCATTAAACACTGAGCACAAGCGCTGCTCTTTAGCACAATGGTAGAACAACAGAAACAACTCTAAATGTCCAACATAACTGAACACTAAACATTAACATAAACTACCATCATCTTTCCCTTTACTTAAAAACACATAAAATAACACTTAATCCCTAAATGTACTCTCCTAATGCAGTCCTTTGCAAAGCATGCTGGGAACTACAGATCCACTGCCCAGGGCTGCGTTTCTCAAGAGCATTGTGAGCTAAGATGATCTTAGAGACCATTGGTGACAAAGGCTCTCCAATCTACTTAGGCTTACGTTGCTTTACGGAAATGCAGCACGGTAATATTTGGTGGATTGAACACAATTAAATTAAGTTGTAACAAAATGTTAAATTGTGTTACATAAGTTGATTTTAATTAATTAATTAAGAGGCAAAAAACAAAAAAAACATTTGAGTGTATTTTTTGTTTTATATTGTCAATTGTGATTTTCACAGAAACCACAGAAACCGAAAATTCTCGGGCCAGCAGCATTTGTCCAAATTTCAATCTTAACCATTGTATTTCATCAGAAACGATCTGAAAACAGGGCTTTAAGTGTAAAATACCGAACTTGTCCTTTAAAGCAACAACTGCACATGTTCACTTTTTACATTGCAGATTAAACATTTGAAGTACTGGAATAAAAAAAGACAGTGTTAAATATACATTTTCCATGAAATAATGGAGCTGACAGCCCTTTGAAATTAATGTAAAGTTATGTCAGGCAAGAAGAGGCAAAACAGATCAAATATGCAGCGCTTTTAACTTTAATATACACATCAAAACAAAAATACAATGAGCAGATAAACCTACAAACAGTGTGCGCTATACACAACGGCAGACAAAGAACTGAACAAACAGGGCTATATATACACAGGGTAATGAGAACTATAGGGGCACACTCAAATAAACAAACTTAATTAAATTAAGGAAAACTTTTCCATGAAATTGACTTACATTTTCCAACAAAATCAAATTTCTCTGAAATGGTTTGTTGTAATCTTGTTGTATGAACTTAAATAATTTAAAAAAAAATGTCATTCCTAGATAAAGGTTTGTCAGGTTAACTACTTTTATTTTTTTGTCCTGCCTAGATAATTGCCAACCTGACTCTATAGTTACTTCCAATGAAAGTGAAATAAAAGTTGGTAACCACAAAATTTTAAGTTTCTAACATAACTGAACATTAAACACTAACATCAGCAAACAACATCTTTCCCTTTACTGAAAAACACATAAAATAACACTTTAATCCCTAAATTTACCCTCCTAATGCAGTCTCTTGCAAAGCATGCTGGGAACTACAGATCCACTGCCCAGTTAATAATCACCAAAAATGATTCATGTAGTTTTACACAAATTAAGTAAACTTCAGATTTAAATATATTAGGTTGATAGAACACAATTAAATGAAGTTTACTTATGTTCTTATTTTAATTAATTCAATAGAACAAGAGGCAAACATTCATTATTTGAGTACCTGTGACAGCAGAATAAAACCATGAAAACTATAGAATTTCACATCAATAAATGCAATCCTATCAAGAACATGCAGTATGTGTTGAATCTTGATATCAAAGATCTGATTCTTTAGTATCTATATCAATATCAGTGTAAGTGACACCTTTGTACTGACCCTTGGTCTGAAAAGAAAACTCACTGCCGTTTGTGCAGGACATCCTCACAGTGCCAGTGTAAGGCAGATCGAAAGAGCATCTGCCAACAGTGATGTTTACATCCACCTTCTTCCTTGGTGGAACCTCTATACTGGTGGAAATAGTTTCAGTTTTTTCCTTCTTGTTCTCTCGCCTGTAAGTGTTTTCTCTTCCGACGGTAGTACTGAATCCTGTGGAAGATTCTCCAATCCCTGGAATCCCAGACTTCACCTCCACACTGAATGTCGCCGCGATGTTCTCGCTCACAGACCACGAGGATGTTGTGATGATTTTCTCAGAAGTCTCTACTGTTGGCTGCTGTCTGACAGAGCTATCATTTCTGTACGTGGTGGATTTGATTTCTTCCAAAGCCACCTGTGGAATCACTTGCTTAATAGTGGGATAGCTGACTTTGGTAAGAACTACGGATTGAATGTTATTGAGAAACACAAATCCCAAGCAGTGAATGTCCGATCTGGACCTTCCTTTAACGCCCAAACAAAACCCACAGCCGACACTCATGGGGTATTCAGTTTTTAAACCCCAGCTTGTCATTTTCACGAAAAATTCTTTTTGTTGGTCCAATTTTTCGGTCTTGAATTTGATGCCTCCGAGACGTGTCCCATTACCGTTGCCCCACAGGGACAGTGAGGTGATTCTCTCTCCAGGCTGGAAGATGTGCTCCATGGGCTCTCCCTCTGGTGATCCAAAGGTTTTGTCCCGCCCATCTGAAAGCCAGACCCTGACAGCCTTCACCTGCGATGGCCCCACCCATACGCATATCCTCTCCAAACTGGCACCATTTTTCTCACCAGTAAACGAAAAGAACTCTCCTTCGTTACCACCGATCAATTTTAGTGCCGTTGACATCTTGGAAGCTTTTAGATCTGAAATTTGCATGACAGATTATCAGAATCAGCCAAAGATTTAATGACAAAAATAATGTTACATCTGATCTCTCCTATCACTGTTATTATTACAATACTGTTACTCTATTGCAGAGTTCTGTAATAACCACATGTAAAGTATTAGAAGCTGAAATGTGATCCTCATGAAATACACTTACTTGGATAAAGTGAAGAAACTTGACGATGTGATATTCGTTCAGCCATGCTAGGCTTAAATAGAGAACAGAGGGGGCCGGCTTTCACTGGCAAAACACACTCAGATTCACTAGAGCCACTCGAGAGACTGAGAGGGAATTTCATTTCTGAAAGGGGCTTTCCCACAAATGACCCTTTCTGGAAAATGATCAATGAATCACTGTTTAGAGGATAAATGAGTTCTGGTATAATAAGTTGTAACATTAGCAGTAAATGACCCTTTTGACGCTAAAGTGTAAAACATTTTAGTGGGAAATTACAGTATATTCCGGGGTACGGTTGGACTTTTCTTGTATCTTACTGCACTCCTGGAAATGTCACAATGTCTTACTGTATTTCTACAGTGCATATGCAGTTGAAGGGGGTGGATTGGGAATCCACTTCTGCTTAAATGTATATCTAATGAGTGACTATAATCAAGGTATTAATCAATATTTTTCCTTCTAAATATCAAACGAGTTGAATGGCTTCTCTAGGCTTATGAGATTTTGCTTTGTTATAGACGTTACCAGTGTGATCACTGAAATGTTATTTTCATGTACTCTTTAATGTCTGTATTTGATATCTGAATGCAGTAACAAGTGTTACAGTAACATCTCTCCTTGAAATAAATTATATCTGTTTTACTCCTGTGTCTCTGTGCACATATTTAGTTTTACCCAGCAGGCACAGGATATAGACTACAGTACACCATCAGTCAGACGTTGGATTTTGGTTGAAAATGAAAGTCGGGTTGATGTCTAAATCCAATGTTTGTTTGACGTCAAGCTCCAACGTTGGGCAGTCGTTGAATTCGGGTTGGAATAAACCAAACAAAAAGGTGAAATGCACGGCCGTACACTTATTACCAGCTTCACTTAAAACTAACCAGATTTACTTTATTTAATTTCCATTTTAATGTAATCATATTTTGTATTTTAAATTCACCATGATGGTGGTTAGCGTTTGTTTTAGTTGTGCTCTTGACCCTTGACGCTTTAATATAAAAAAGAAATTCTGATTGCTATAATTGTGTGTTTATAAAGCACATTTGTTGTAGCTAAAAAAAAGCCATGAGTAAATGAGATCAGGTGATGTTGGCTGTTTTTTGATGATGACGATATCATCATGTAATTCCCTGATCTTATTCAGTGTCTAATGCTTTGATTATATAGGACTTGTGGTTTTAATACTGTTTTATTCATAATAGAAGTCATCTGATTCTACAGCATGTCTAACAGTGTTATTTATCAAGACATATACTTGGTTTTTAAAAACTATTTAGTGCACAAAAACCTTTCATCTATGGCTTTACTTAGACACACACAGACATCAAGAAACAGCATATGAATCTCAACAATGGTGACAATCAAACTAAATATCCAGATAATCAGATCAACTCCAGCTGCATAATTTATTAATGCCACAATGCATGCTGGGAGATATGGGTGAGTTTTGATTGGTGGTACCCAGCATGCACTGCAGCATGAAGCATTTCATTGATTGTCACCATTGTTGAGAGTCACAAGTCAAGTCAAGTTTATTTGTATAGCGCTTTTCACAATACAGATTGTATCAAAGCAGCTTCACAGTATTAAATTAAAATAATACAACAAAGTTTGTTTCAAGAGGAATTTATTGATTGATAAAATTAAATTAAATATCCCCAAAATATCCCCAACTGAGCAAGCCAAAGGCAACAGTGGCAAGAAACCGAAAAACTCCATCAAGTGACCTAATGGTGTCCTAAAACTCCATCAGGTGACCTAATGGAGAAAAAAAACCTTGGGAGAACCCAGGCTCAGTCGGGGGCCAGTTCTCCTCTGGCATTTATGAGCTAGAGGCCGGATTGTAGTTTGAACTGTAGGATTATATGAATGCCTGGCTGAAGAGATGCGACTTTCTTCAGCCAGGCATTCATATAATCCTACAGATGTCCAAGTAATAATGTAGAGGAAAAAGTTGAATGCACTAAATATTTTTTAAATCCTTTATATTATTTGAGAACAACAATGCTCTCATGCTGTAAAATTAAATGGCCTCTTTTATAAAACAACATTAAAAACACAAGTCCAAAATAATCAAAACATTAGACACTGAATAATATCAGGGATTCAGGCAATTACATGATGATGATTTCATCATCAATAAACAGCCAACATCACCTGATCTCTTTTTCTCTTAGCTTTTTTGCCACAACAAATGTGCTTTACAAACACACAATTATAGCAGCCAGAGAAAATTTTATATTAAAGAGTCGAGGGTCAAGAGCACAACTAAAGCAAACGCTAACCACCATCATGGTGACTTTAAAATACAACTGTTGATTTCATTGAAAAGTAAATTAAATAAAGTCAGTCTGGTTAGTAATAAGTGAAGCTGGTAATGCTGAAGCTGGTAATGCTGTTTGTGGAGTTGTTTACTCCTCCTCTGCTGAGATCTTCACAGATTTATTGCGCTGCCATGCATGTCACATTTTTTTGCGGCGCTTATTCCAACCAAAATTCAACATCTGTCTGACGTTGGAGCTTGACGCCAAACAAACATTGGGTTTAGACGTCAACCTGACTTTCATTTTCAACCAAAATCCAACGTCTGACTCCAACTAATCCAACGTCTTCCTGACGTCACATTGACGCACTGTGCCTGCTGGGTCTAAACCTCTTTTAACTATAAACCATTGCTTCCAGTCTACCGTTACATGAGTGATCATTGGGGGGACATTTTTGTTGTGGTGTGTATGTCGACTGTTTTTTTTTTTTGTGTGTGTGTTTTTTAGTACCTGATCTAAAGTTAAAAATATTCATTATTTGTAAATGTTTATAAATGTTTACTAATCATTTAGTATCTTTATGGGTATCTTTTTTTTTTTGTACAAATGAGTAAAACAGATTAAGGGGTTGACTGGAACTGACGTAAAAAGAGGTGGCTGAGGATATGGGACAGTGAAATAAGAGGAAGACATCTGTGTAGGGGAATCTGTTAATAATAGGAAAGAGGATGTGATACTGACACAATTATGTATTGGGCATACAACACTAAATCAAAGTTTATATAAAATAGAGAAACATTAAACTGGTAATTGCGATACATGTGTGTATCCAGAAACAATAAATCAGATATTAACAGAAAGTACAGTAGCAAACAATAGTGAACGTTAGTTGTCACTAAAGGAAAGGGCTGTAAGCAATTATGCACTTCAGGAAATATTAGGAGCAAATTATAGAATTCGTAAGGATTCATTTACATTTTTGAATGATACAGTACTGGTAAATCAGATTTATTCATATTTATACATATGTAAGCTGGAGAAACTGGAAGAACTGGTTGAGGAACGACCACTCCTCGAGAAGGACCTTTCTGGAAATGAACATTTCTTCCCCTCTTCCCTCACCCCTCCTCCCTCATGCTGAGATCACCAAAATTCACCCAAGAATCTCCATAGTGTAATATACCGTATAATGTGAATAATTATCATTACACATGTTTGGTATCATTTGAAATGTATCAGTGTGACTAAATGTCTCATTTCCAAATAAGTAAAACAAAAGTTAATAAGGTTTTTAAGAGTTTAGAGATAACTGGTACACAAAGGAAGGTGGTCTCCAGACAAATGGTCTCCTACTCACAAAAGGTGTAAACTCTGAATGTAAATTCCCATTGTTAGCTGATGTTTCCATGTGAAAGAAGTTTCTGTCTATATAATGAAATGCAACAAGAGGATCAGCGCAATTCTGTACCTCAGATCAGCCCGTGATGTTGAAGGATCTCAAAGACTTCAGCATCATGTATTTCCTAATGTCGGGTTCGCATCTCTTCTCTCTATTCCAGAGCATTTGATGTTTTGTATCGATTATCTTTGAATTGATCATGTAATTGGCATGATACATTTACCTGACGTAATAAATTGTAAACATTTGATTTTATTCTAACGGACTCATTATTTACAGTAAAGAGTTAAAAAGGAATAGTAAAACATTCATTCACATTTAACGATGCACAGATATCATTAAAACCTTTTCATTTATGGAGTCATATGAAATAACGAGAAAATACAAATGAGAAAATGTATTTCATTTAATCAAAAATACTTTGCCACGTGGAAAGCTGGACCTTCCCCGCTGATCAGATCGGATTGCGGCCTTTGGACTGATTGAGCGCGGGCTCACACACACACACATAATATTAATATATACGAAAACGTGCCATTTTGTGTCCCTCAGAAAAAAAAGCTCTGTAAATCTTAATAAACCATAAAACAAATAAAATATTTTATAATTTAGTTTCCATAATATGTCTCATAATATAAGAATAAATTCATTTCTGTTTCATTTGTTTTTAAAGGATTTTAATCACATTTTTGTGCAAAGCATCTTGCAGAAATGTTGAAAATGGCCTGTCCCTCAGTATGATTTTTCTACTTCTACTTGCTATGGAGGCCAAAAAAGTCAAACTATCATAAAAAAACATATACTTGTATAAAGCCTTAAGTGTCAGTTCATTAGTCATGAATGGATTTTATTCTTAACATGTGTCAAATTGTGAAAAAAAACACACAATTTAGTCGGGTCCCTAGGTTCTTGTCAACCCTGTTACTTTTTATGAAAACACCTCTTTAAAGAAAATGGACTGTTCCAAAAGTTGCATCAGTTCCAGGAAGTGACATCATCTGCCTTTCATGATGTTGATGGTAGAACACAAGTAAGTGTTCTCTTCTTTTAATGAATTTTCTTTGAGTTTATGAAATGTCTGAAAGACAGGGACACACTCATTGTGTCAGCCCTGTTACCAGAAAAGCATACGTTAAAAAGTTATTTGTACATATTTAAAAATGTACATATATAACAACATTTAAGCCTCTCATTAAGGCACATAATGTGGTGTCATTACCTATACCTCATGGCTAGTTATGGCCGTCAATAACATTTTCCGTCAACCCT
Source organism: Leuciscus leuciscus (assembly GCF_965113295.1). Lineage (NCBI taxonomy): Eukaryota > Metazoa > Chordata > Actinopteri > Cypriniformes > Leuciscidae > Leuciscus > Leuciscus leuciscus. The sequence goes on along the minus strand of NC_138725.1, from coordinate 75,495,504 downwards.
GTTACCATTCCAGGGTAACAGGGTTGACGAAAGTATGTTTTTGTGTGTCTTACCCATGTTGTATACCCAAGAAGGGTTAAATCAAGGGCAACTGGACTTGGTACTTTCATATTTGAAGATGTTTTGCCTCTCATCCAAGGGGTTTCTTCAGTTATAAATGACTGATGGGGAGTGCCAGGTATTTAACCTCTGTGGGGTTGTCACCCCTGAGCCAACCCTTCTTGGATAACTATGACCTGGATGACTGAGAATTTTCACAGACGTACTTTTCTTACTAATAGTATTTACATAATATACAGTGGGGAGAACAAGTATTTGATACACTGCTGATTTTGCAGTTTTCCCCACTTACAAAGCATGTAGCATGTAATTTGTATCATAGGTACTCTTCAACTGTGAGAGACGGAATCTAAAACAAAAATCCAGAAAATCCCATTGTATGATTTTTAAGTAGTTAATTAGCATTTTATTGCATGACATAAGTATTTGATACATCAGAAAAGCAGAACTTAATATTTGGTACAGAAACCTTTGTTTGCCATTACAGAGATCATACGTTTCCTGTAGTTCTTGACCAGGTTTGCACACACTGCAGCAGGGATTTTGGCCCACTCCTCCATACAGACCTTCTCCAGATCCTTCAGGTGTCAGGGCTGTCGCTGGGCAATACGGACTTTCAGCTCCCTCCAAATATTTTCTATTGGGTTCAGGTCTGGAGACTGGCTAGGCCACTCCAGGACCTTGAGATGCTTCTTACGGAGCCACTCCTTAGTTGCCCTGGCTGTGTGTTTCGGGTCGTTGTCATGCTGGAAGACCCAGCCACGACCCATCTTCAATGCTTTTACTGAGGGAAGGAGGTTGTTGGCCAAGATCTCACGATACATGGCCCAATCCATCCTCCCCTCAATACGGTGCAGTCGTCCTGTCCCCTTTGCAGAAAAGCATCCCCAAAGAATGATGTTTCCACCTCCATGCTTCACGGTTGGGATGGTGTTCTTGGGGTTGTACTCATCCTTCTTCTTCCTCTAAACACGGCGAGTGGAGTTTAGACCAAAAAGCTCTATTTTTGTTTCATCAGACCACATGACCTTCTCCCATTCCTCCTCTGGATCATCCAGATGGTCATTGGCAAACTTCAGACGGGCCTGGACATGCGCTGGCTTGAGCAGGGGGACCTTGCGTGCGCTACAGGATTTTAATCCATGACGGCGTAGTGTGTTACTAATGGTTTTCTTTGAGACTGTGGTCCCAGCTCTCTTCAGGTCATTGACCAGGTCCTGCCGTGTAGTTCTGGGCTGATCCCTCACCTTCCTCATGATCATTGATGCCCCACGAGGTGAGATCTTGCATGGTGCCCCAGACCGAGGGAGATTGACCATCATCTTGAACTTCTTCCATTTTCTAATAATTGCGCCAACAGTTGTTGCCTTCTCACCAAGCTGCTTGCCTATTGTCCTGTAGCTCATCCCAGCCTTGTGCAGGTCTACAATTTTATCCCTGATGTCCTTACACAGCTCTCTGGTCTTGGCCATTGTGGAGAGGTTGGAGTCTGTTTTATTGAGTGTGTGGACAGGTGTCTTTTATACAGGTAACGAGTTCAAACAGGTGCAGTTAATACAGGTAATGAGTGGAGAACAGGAGGGCTTCTTAAAGAAAAACTAGCAGGTCTGTGAGAGACGGAATTCTTACTGGTTGGTAGGTGATCAAATACTTATGTTATGCAAATTAAAATGCAAATTAATTATTTAAAAAATCATACAATGTGATTTTCTGGATTTTTGTTTTAGATTCTGTCTCTCACAGATGAAGAGTACCTATGATAAAAATGACAGACTTCTACATGCTTTGTAAGTGGGAAAACCTGCAAAATCGGCAGTGTATCAAATACCTGTTCTCCCCACTGTATCTTTTCTTGCATCACACTGGTTTTTGCTCTAGTTCCTGAACAAATTTGAAATTTAAAAGAATTTCTAATTTTTTAATGAATAAAAGGGGGTTAAATGAAGTAATAGCATGTTAAAAACGTGGTGACATTCAAAACTTTACAACTTTAGTGTATTCACTCATTAATGAGAAGTCACTGATTAGATGCAATATGGTTTAAGTTGAACAATATTAAGTTGTGAGTGTTTTCTAAGCTCACGTTCCTCCGGGTCCAAACAGAGCACAGTAAATGATGAAGTGAAACTCATGTGATGGAGGACATGAACCTCTGCGCTCCGCTTGATTTTAACTTGATCTTTGATTCAGGTCAAACTCATTTACTTTAGTTACAGGGACAAAATAATGATGTTAAACTTCAATGAAAATCTGATGTTATATGTAATAATTCAAGATCCCAAAGCAAATATGTTGAAGTAAAACTGTGTGTGAGTTCAGTTTCCATTTGTACATGTTGAGTTTCTTCTTTGATGCACTTTACAGATGAAAGAGATTTAATGCTGATCTCTGATAATCTGCTGTGTTTTCTGTTTATGATAAATGACCAGAACGGATGTTCTATGTAATATTTGTAAATGAGGTGAATTTGAAATAAAGGCTGAATTGATTGTTACTCTTTATAAGTCTGTTTATTTGACTGTAATCTGTTTTGTCAGCGTTGTGTTTTTGATCATTAGATGTTAATGGATGGTTTAAACTGATTCATCTCAAAATCTTAATAAATAAGCCCAAAACATGCAAATAAATATATCAAGGTTATATATACGTGTTTATATATACACATGAGATACCTCTCTCTCATATATATTTATAATTTTGCTTTTACTTAAATAACTTTATTAATTCACATTGTAAACTCTTTCCTGACCAATTTACCTTTCATCAGCTTCGGCCTTTCAAATGTCAAAACTTTACAGCAATCATTTTCTGTTCAACTATTATTTTGCAAATCAAACAAAACTAATATTAACATTCAGACATCAAAGAGCAATAAGAATATTGAGTTGTTCACAGACAACTAGTCAAAACAGTGATTGTCCTCTTTCTCCTCCAGCAACACTTGCATTAGATTTTCCTTCTGCTAAACTAGATCTGTGTGTGATTCCAGTAGAGAGAGACAAACATCAGCTGAGTATTTCATTCATTTCAGCTTTATTCACACCTGAGGTCTGACGACACCAGATATGAGACCGAGAGCAGAACTCACACTTTACTCCAGTCAACATCTGCTTCATTTCTCCACACAAATCACTCTCATCTTCACTGTTATTGCACAGGGGAAAACAGCGCATTATTAACAATACACACTGATCTTGTAATGGGGCATGTTGACACACTAATCTGGGGAAATGAGAAACTCTTTCCATTGAAAACAACAACAACCGTTCATTTGATGAAACTTTTTACATGTGAAATAAAGCTAATAATTGACATTTTGAATCGTAGTGATTGAACCAGTCAGTGTCTGTCAGTGTTACTCTGAAATCAGAACCAAGGACTGGAACTAATCTTTATTAATATAGATATAATATATACTTGTATAATTTTACAATGCAATTTGATTTAAAACACTTTTATGGCAAATGCCGCTTTAATGGTCATTTCAACACAAATAAATAAAAAAAAATTGAGAGAGAGAGAGAGAGAGAGAGAGAGAGAGAGAGAGAGAGAGAGAGAGAGAGAGAGAGAGAGAGAGATATTCATATATTCATGTTGTTTCAATGACGGAAAAAAATAAACAGAGCATTTTTTTTTATTCTGATTTAAAATTATAATTGCAATATTTTTTAACATAATTCAGATGTAGTCTCACATATAAAGGTGTTTAAGGACAATATGTACTATATTTTTTACATAAACCACATTCGTTTTTAAACTTGTAGAAAATAATACAGAAGTTTTCTAAAACTATATAAAACACACGAATACTGTGTACATTTATAAACACTTGATACGTTTTGTTTTTTACATTTTTTTTTGGTAACACTATTTTACAGTGTCATTGTTACATGTATTTACTGTAGTAATAACTATAAATTAACCCTAACCCTACAAGTACGTAAATGTACTTAATATTACTCAGTACTTAAATATATAATTACACATTGAAATAAAGTGTTTTTTGACTTTGATTATTTGTCCCAGACTCATTTACTTTCCTGTTCAACAGTTCTTCTGTATTAGATTCAGTCCAAACTCTCTTTTGATGAAGATTCATAAAGTGATTCAGTCAAAACTGGACATTAAAAAGCAAACGTGTAAAAACAGTGAAACTCAGGGTGACAAACGTTTATCATGAATGAAAATAACAGTCAAAGATCAACAACTGAAGAAACATGTTCAGACTGAAACAGGAACAAGCATTTATTGACCATAAACTACAATAACATGATTAAACTGTAATAAAACATGTGAATTAACAGTGAAATACTGGAGGTGACAGTAGATTAATGTTCATTTTACAGTTATCTCTATGATTATATAGATGATGTGTTATTCATCTCACATTATTGATTATAATAATCCTTTGAGATCCAGCAGTTTTAATCAGATCATCTGAAGGATTTTAATAACACATTGTGCACAAATAAAGTGTGTGAATATCAATAACGGTGATAATGCAGTAACACACACAATCAGTTACACAACTGGAGAAATGTCAATTTAGTGAGTGTGTGTGTGTGTGTGTGTGTAATTTCACACTTATGATAAAAATGATACATTTTTAAATGGTACCATTTTCTTTCTAATTTTTTTAGTGTGTGTGTGTCAGTTAGTGTGTGTGTGTGTGTGTGTGTGTGTGTGTGTGTGTGTGTGTGTGTGTGTGTGTGTGTGTGTGTGTGTGTGTGTGTGTGTGTGCGCGTCAGTCAGAGTGTGTGTGTTGTTTAAATGTGACACAGAGAAACTGAAGAGTTATAATGATTAAATCTAAATCCAGCATAGAGGGGTTCAGTGAATGTGTGTGTGAATGTGTGTAAGTGTGTGAGTGTGTGTGTGTCAGAGACGCTGTAGAAGGACAGAGTGCCGGCCGACACGTCCACAAACACTCCTACTCTCTTACAGGATCCTGGATCAGCAGAAACATCAGTGGACTTATTATTGTGAAGGACAGAGAATCCATAATTAGAGCATCTCAGACTCCAGGACTTCTCATTCCCTGCAAACACACAGTCATCACTCTCTCCTTTCCTCTGGATTCCTTTATATGACACTGATATTTCAGTATATCCACTCCATTCAGCCTCCCAGTAACAGCGTCCAGTCAGACTCTCTCCACACAGAACCTGAGGATGATACTCCTGAAATCTCTCTGGATGATCAGGATACCACTGAATCTCATACACAAGCGTCACCTTTCTGTTCTCCTCAGACAGAATGAGATCAGTGTGTGCTGTGTTTGGATCCAGTGTGAGATCAACGGCATCTGAACACAAGAACACACATTACAACAGCAACATTTACAACCAGATAAAAAGTTCAAGACAAACTCTGGAGTTGGCTTGAGAAAGCCTGACCAGAAACTTTAAAGTGTGAATGTTTTGAAGGAAATACAGTCTATCGATAAATAGATTGGTAGATAGGTTGATTTTAGGGTGTTTCTATGCGGTTGCTAGGGTCCTCGGTTATGGTGCTAAGGTGTTGCTATGCGGTTGCTATAGTACTGTGGGTGGTTGCTAGGGTGTTTACTAGGGTATTCTGGGTGGTTGCTAGGGTGTTGCTATGTAGTTGTTAGGGTTTTATTATGTGGTTGCTAGGGTACTCTGGGTGGTTGCTGAAGTGTTGCTATGCGGTTGATAGGGTACTTGGATGGTTGCTAGTGTGTTGCTATGTACTTGCTATGTTGTTCCTAGGGGTTCTTTGGTGGTTGCTAGGGTATTCTGGGTGGTTGCTAGTGTGTTTCTTTTTGGTTGCTAGGGTACTCAGGCTGGTTTCTAGGGTGATTGCTATGCAGTTGTTAGGGTGCTCAGGGTGGTAGATAGATAGATAGATAGATAGACAGACAGACAGACAGATAGACAGACAGATAGATAGACAGATAGATAGACAGATAGATAGACAGATAGATAGATAGATAGATAGATAGATAGATAGATAGATAGATAGATAGATAGATAGATAGATAGGATGAGTTTGAACAGTCTTGGCTCATTTCAACATTCCATCAATGTAAGTCTGTGGGATTTTTCCAAGTTTTGATTATAATGTTTAGGAAAACCGTAAGTCGGATCAGTTTGCAAAAGATATATCAGACTATCGTCAGAACAGTCTGAAGGTCTAGTCTGAGTTCGTGGATGAAGCTCAAACTCTAGGAGGAGCAGCATTTAGAAACTGAGTCTTAAGATGGTCGCACACCGGACGAGAAGAGACACGTCTAGAACAACTCGAGGTATCGCACACCGGACACACACTTTCTCAGTTTATGGCCAGCAATATTGTTATGTTTAAGGACATTATGAAATTAAGATAATGTCTGTACTATGTTATGATTGTACTGTACAATTAAATACAATCGTTGCGGAGCCTGAACACTTTACCTCAGGACGTCCTTTAACTGAATTAATTGAGAATCTCACCTGAAGATCAGATCATTTTCATCCACAGCTGATTTCTGTAAATGAATGTAAAACTAAATGTATCTTGCAGCGGGTGAAGTCAGTGTATACATTAACCACGATTTGAGACAAATATAATGTACATTTAATATAAAACGATAGGCACGGTAGGATTTTGAACAAGCCGAATGGCGCTGCCGGTGTGTGTACATTCAGAGAAAATAATGTGTTTGAATTATAAAGACGTGGCGCTGCGCTTCTCGTCCAGTGTGTGACGCCCTTAAGGAGAATAATAATAATAATAAGCTTAAAGAGTAGATCACCTTTTTCAAGATAACTTAAACACAGTTTTAATGTTTGTTGTTTTGTTATTAAGGACTTACATTTGTGTAGTCCTGATGTAATCCTGAACTCTCCACAGTGATCCACACTAGAAAACACACACACACACACACGTTTGTTTCACTATATAGATGTGTAAATTGTCCTCACTAGTCAGATGTTATGATATTTCATTATATTTGTGAGGACATTTGGCATTTGACATTATCCAGCAGCAAAACAAGTAAACACACACACACACACACACACACACAATGGTTTTTCTACTGTACAAACTGTATATTCTCTCCTCTTACGCTAAATATACCCATCTCAGAAACTTTCTGCATTTTTATGTTTTCAAATAAGCATCATTTAGTTTTTTTATTAAATCATCCAGTTTGTAGTAGGCCTACATATAAGACAGCTTTAGATATACAATTTCTTTTGTATGAACCCTGTTTATGCTTGTTATTTCTGAATCCCCTACAACTGTAATTGATTGTAATTGTATTCTGCACACAGTAAACATCAGAATATCCCTTCTCCTGTCAATACAAATATCCACATTTTTAAATCTAATTGCGGACACTCATTTTAGGAGGTGTTTGGTTTGTTCAACTCAATGACCACAGTACACTGAAAGTAAACATAACCGGAAATAAGTGAGATGTACTATTTCCAAACGGAAGTGTGTCACGGAGCTCAGTGTAAGTGGTCCATTGACTTCTCTGGCAGATTCCTTCACTCAGAGGAGAGATGGTGAACAATGACTGTTGATCACAAATAAAAGACTGTCGTTATTCTGTACATTATACATGTTGCCTGTGGGTTATTTAGTGCATTATATTGTACACGTGAATGGAGCTTTATTACTATTTCTCACTTTGTGTTGTTTATATCCTCACATCTTTATCTTGAATCAACACTGAACTGATTTCAGCTGAATAAATAATTCATTCTGTTTGCATCTTTGATTTTGTTATTTTCCTGTTTATCACTGTAAAGCTGCTTTGAAACAATCTGTATTGTATAAAGCGCTATTGAAATGAATACCAGCATAGTATGAAATTCATTCATGGCTCCCAGCATGTTATTATAGTGAAAAAACAAACAAAAAAACATTTAGTTTGGAACAAATAAAAGGTAAAATGTTCCACATTGCTCTTTGTATTGTTATAAAATACATTGATGAAAGACAAATAAATGTATTTACATATACTATAAAATGAAAAGACATTTATTTTAAATGTATAGCGCAGCTTTTTCATGAGGCAACAATATTTGATAAATAGGACAGAACAAGAAAGACCATTAATAATCTTAATCTTTCATTGGGCAAAAGTATTATAGGCCTAATATTGGGGATATTTTGGGGATATTTAATTTAATTAGATCAATCAATAAATTCCTCTTGAAACAAACTTTGTTGTATTATTTTAATTTAATACTGTGAAGCTGCTTTGATACAATCTGTATTGTGAAAAGCGCTATACAAATATACTTGACTTGACTTAATATGAAAGGCTTCAATATAGAGCGCCAGAGCGGCTTACGCGCATCCTGTGCGCAGGAATGATGCGCTTGAACAACATGGAGTCATTGAAAAGTTCAGGAAACAAGGGGAAGAGAATAGATATTGATGCTTAGTGTATCATATCTATGCAACCGTTTATTGAGCCTTTTCTTTTAACAGTTGTAAATTTCAGTTACTGTGTGTGTGAAGAACACTTCATAGTGCGCTCTACTCTGATCTGACACCCGGAGAAAGACTCATGATTTAGAAACAGAAATAAACTCCAGCGAGATAAAGTAACATTACTTTTATGAAAGACCATAGATCTTTTTCTACAAATAAAGTATAATAATGGGATTGTTGATCTTGGAGTGAGTTTCCTCGTGTTACTGTCGTAACTGAACGTAACGTGCTGTTTAAATGCTGAATGACGGAGAATGACTGCGGACAGTGAGGAGAGATACATTTCCATTAACTTTAACGACTTAATTATTCATTTACCTCACATTAAGCTATCGAATGGCTTCAGAAATCTTGAAATATACTGCACAAAAACTTTATGGTGCTTTACAATATTTTTTATATCTTTAGTGGGCTTAACAATAACACAGAATAGTATGTACAATGCGGGACGTCACTGAGAAGCTGCAGCCGTGGCGGGAGGATTTTGGGGGGGATGAATCTCCCGAGCGCTGTCACTGCTACTAACCGTTGTAAAACTAATATTGTAATAGTAATACTAAACTAATACTGATATTTTATCGTGGTTTATCGTGAAACCGGTAATCGTTCCATCCCTAGTTATAGGATTAGATTTTTAACCCTCAACTTTGTGAGGGGCACAGTGAGCGGCATAGGTTATTAAGGAATAAGGGAATAAGGGAACATCGATACATCACTTCACAAGAAGTCGAGAGTGAAAATCACCAACTGTCATTGAGACATTCACCGGTCTGAACTAACCAGAGCAGAGCCGTAGAAAGAGTTTTTAAACGCCTCTTCGATGGAGGAGTTTACGTGTGCATTCGAGGATTCCTAAATATTGTTGTTATTATTCAAACTAGAGTATTTATGATTGGTTATGGCGATGAATGTTATATTTGCATATTATTTTGTATGAATATGTAAAGAAAGTAAGTGTTGAGAAGCAGTTGAGGCACTGTCATTTTATATATATATATATACATATATATTACTTTATTTACCTCAGGAATGTTTACTATGCAGCTGCGCGTAGGAAAGAAAGTGCACAAGATGAGACCGCTACAATTATTAAGAACACATTTAGTTAACCCAATCAAAATTAATTTTCATATTGAGTGAGTTACAGTACAGCTTCAAATCTGTTAATAGTCAATTATATATACACAAGTAGTCTATGTAATGAACCAATAAAAAGACTAATACCATGTTTTGATTATATTTATTATATACATAACGTGTTTTGTATAAGTACAGGCCACCTATTATATGATTTTAAATTAGACAGTAAATTATATGACAATATTTATTTATGTTATATTATAATCTGCGCGACCCCATCATTGCCTTTGATGACGTTTCCAGGTCGTTCCAAATGAGCGACTATTGTGGGCGAAGACTGGAGTAGGGAGCAGTGAACACAGCTTTGCTTTATTCTTGCTCTTTGCTTTTATGTTGTGAATTTTAGTAGCTTGTTTTGTGATGTTCACATTTGATCTGTATAAATCTGAAAATTTTGTTGATTGTCACTATTGTTGAAATTCATATACTTTTGCGTATAAAGAGCACACCAAATAAAAGCACTCGTGCTATAGACACGCAGTGCCAGGAGTGATCGTGAGGCTGTCCATAACTTGGGTCTAGCGCGAGTTTAAGCACTTACAAAAATCACGGAAATGGACTACACTGCGACACGAATCTCTTACACTGAATCTGCACTTTGTTGTTTAGGATGGGATAATTTACGAGTTTCAGTCAGAATTCAGCCAGAGAAAGCGTGCACTGAACAAAACTTTTAGTTTCAGCGATGACTAACCTGAACGCCACTGATTGGCCATCACACTCATAAACTCAACAGAAACGTGCGATTGGTTATATTGCTCAATGCTGCAAAACGAAATCTGATGGAAATGCTGCAGTCTGATGGACTGAATGAACGTTAGGTATTGTAGTTTGTTTAACCAATATTATCATTTAAACATTATATTATATATTATATAATTATATATATAAATTCAGTTCCAGAAAACAATTCCCGCCACAGACCAGGAAAAACCTAGTCTAAAATCAGTGGCGCGTTTTCAGTGGTGTGTTCAGATGCTATTTTAAGGGCGCATGCTTGGCCATAATGTAGTGTGTGCACAACGCGCATACACATTGCTTCTCTTATCTACACAGATGCAGCAATTGACATTTTTGCAAACCATACATAATTACAAGGAAAAATATTCCCCACAAGGGAATTCATTGTGGTGTCCATGAAGATGTGAAAAAACAGGCATAAATCTAGCTTACACATTTACCCAAATTATTATACGCCTGTTTAACCGAAGATAATTTGGGTGGGTTTCCCCATCCCCAATGTCACTTCTCTGTGTTTTACGGCCCTGACGAGAATGTCTGTCTCCTCGGCTGTGAACCGCTCCTGGCGTGCGTCTGGCAAATCCGCCGTAATAAAAGCAACCCGCCATGGAACAAGCGCGCCTGCTCTTAAAGGGAATGTGAGATGACGCTCTGATTGGTTTATTTCACGTTACACCAAAACCACACCTATGAATAATCAAGCTACTTCAGACCAACCCATTTTAGTTTAGTTTTGCGTTTGATACTTGCGTTTCAGATTGTTAAAATAGGGCCCTTAGTCTCAGCAAACTGCCCAAGTGTCCTTGTGAAGGAATGGCACTTACTGTATGACACTTTCATTTGAGCAGAATATCACAATAGAGATTACAACTCCAACATACATGTTTGTCTGTTTTCAAAGCATCAGCACAAAAGTAGTGTTTTTTTTTGTGCAGTGCAGTGCAGTGCAGTGCAGTGCAGTGCAATGCAGAGAGAGCACATAGTTGCCAGATTGTGAAATCAAGTAAAACACTTGGCAGAAAATGTATCCATTTGAGAGAAAAGCTCTAATTGGAGGAATTTAGGCTCTTGATATCTTGAAACTGAAGCATTAAAAAAGTTATTGGAGGATTGTTAACAATGCGCAATATCAAAAGAAATAAAAAATTGTTTTCAGGATAAATAATCCGTGGGCTTTTTTAATAAATGTGATAAGTGATACTGTTTGAAGGCAAAAGCTTGGATGGGTGAAAAAAAAAAACTTTTTAATACACAGGGATCCCTTCAGTGTCATTTTTCAGCACACAGGGTAGTCCGATTGACTTCAATAAAAATTTAAATGTCTGAATTAAAACGGCATGAATAAAGAAGTTAATAAAGAAGTATCTCTTAACAACCACAAAAATGATTAAAAACTCTCAGTCTCACATGCACACTAGACAGGATTATTCTTACTGGTCCACTTACTTGAGTTTGTCCAGTGTGCAGTCTGGATGGTTCATTGCATCAGAGAGCAGCTTCAGTCCTGATTCTCCTGGGTGATTGTAGCTCAGATCCAGCTCTCTCAGGTGTGAAGGGTTTGAACTCAGAGCTGAAGCCAGAGCAGCACAACCTTCTTCTGTCACCATACAGCCAGATAATCTACAACAACAGTAAGTGTTCATGTCAGTGTGCTTCATTTGTAGAGAATATACATTACAATAAACAACACGGCTCTTCAAACCATCAATTATCTTTACAAAGACCTCTGACTGATTGTAATTAGTGATGTAGAGATTACTCAATTTCAAAATCGACCGTGATTACAATCGTCACGTTATTAAACAGTAAGAATATGAATTTGACACATTTGCTGTATATTAAAAATATCTATTTGTTTTCGCCATTTAATTAGCTATTCATTGATTAATTAATTTATTCCAATTTAAAGGCCATAACCCCAGAAAAAACATTAATGGGGAAACATGTTGCCCGTATGGGCTGATACTTTCCCCCAGTCCAGCTCTGATGATTCTGCTTTTCTAGAGCCAGAAAAGAAGACCTTCTAATGATAAAACTATTTAAGTTAAGATTTTCTTTTATTTATATGGTAGAAAACGTTATGACACCAAGCTATAGCCCTGGGGCCCTATGTGTTCTTAATATGGGCCTGGGTATACGGTAGGGGGTGCTATTACACATCTTCTGAAAGAGTTCTGAATCTCCTGAACAAAACACATGCAAAGAAGATGCAGAAACAAGCGATCTCATATGTAATCATATGCATATGTGAAATAATGTGATCACCAACATTTAACATAATTTAAATCAAAACTGCCTAATGTTACTGAACTCTGCAAGCATTAGAGGTGTTGATGGACTCGATCTACTCCGTCTGTGTTTTGATCATTGTTCTGAATTCGATCTGGATGTAGTCTTTGACAAAAATGTTATCTCAGCTTTTTGCTAAAAATGTTGCTTTTAAGTGTTGCATGAAGCTGGAATAAAAGTTTAGTTTGTGTTGTTTGTTTCTTCAAAAGCAGAGGGTCTGTTCTTTCCTTTGATATTTTGCAGTTTCAGATATTCATACAACAATATATTCTGGGGACTATGACATTTTTCTGAAAATGATCAAAAACGCTGGCAGGCAACTTTTTTAAAAACGCTGACAGGGTAATGGTTAACTATCCCTTTAAGTCAGTTCCATAGAATATTAGAACAGAACATATATATGACAGCGTGTGGCTATTTTGCACAGACCAGTTGAAACCGCGTCTCCATCATAGAGGTGGAGGGTTGGCAAAATTGAGTTTTATAAAGTTGCATCATTTGAATACCTAGCGATGAAAATGACTGGCCAAATGTCACTGGCTGTAATCTAAATATACCGACCTCCAAAATTTCACTCCAATTTTTTTCTCTGAGATTATCGAGTTACTTACTCTTGTCTATGCTAGTCATTCATCTGTTCTTTGTTTTTCTTTTTTCATTTAGACCATGAACCCATTCATGAGGTAATGAAACAAAATACTTGGGCATAATCTTGGATAAACACCTGAAGTTTCAAAGTCATGTAAACCATGTTTGAACTGTTTTCGTTTTATTAGAGGACAGTTGTCACATCGCACGGCTTTATTGTTTATGCATGCAATGGTTTTTTTCACATTTGTCATACTGTATTACAGCATAGTCACAAACATCAGCGTCCACTCTGAAACCAGTTACTTCTCAATATAAACAGGCAATTAAGATATTTGACAAGAAACCAATGAGATGGCATCATTGTGATATCATACAAAAGCACAAGCTTTTTACTTTTGAAAATTTTGTAAATTTTAGTATTTTGAAATTGACTTTTAAATGTTTGAACAACTGTGTGTCACCACTGTTCTCTGGCCTCATGGAGAGGCGTCAGGGCTCTCTTAGACCTTCCACCAGAGCCTCAGTTAGTGGGGATTGTGTGCTCCCAAAGTTTAGAAAATCTTTTGGACAGTCTAGCTTCTCCTTCAGAGGGGCTACACTATGGAACTCTCTCCCCACTGTATTCAAACTGCAGAACAATATTAACATCTTTACCAGAGAGCTCAAACAGTGGCTTAAATCGGGCCAAATTTGTTCCCATGTGTAAAATGTGCCTTGTTTTGTTTAACAATGTGTTTTTATCTGTTGTAAAAGCCCCTAACATTTTAAACAATGCATCTGGTTCGTCCAATGTTATTGCTATGTCCATATTAAATAAATAAAAAAATACATTTTGCTTGGTGATTTTAATATACATGAAAATACATCTGTGCTGGACTGTTTCAACCTATCTCAATATGTAACTTTTGCTACTCACTCCAGGGGTCATATATTGGATCTCATATGTACATCTGACTTATAATATTCTTGTTAGTGGCTTTGCTTTTGCTTTCTCTGATCACAAATTCATAAACTAAAACAAGACTGGTTCCATCTACTTGTGTCTCACCCTGGTTCACTCCTGAACTTCGAGCGATAAAAGCTTAAGGTCGTCGCCTAGAAAGACTGTACAGGAAAACTGGACTCGATGTGCACTCTCTGGCTTTCAAAGAACATTTGCTCAACTACCATACAGCCCTCAATGCTGCAAGATCCTCTTATTTCTCCTCTACTTTTAAGAATTCATTGTGCAGGCCCAAATCACTCTTTGCTATAGTTAACAATCTCACTAATCCACCACAACATGTTATTTATGGCTCTGGAGTGCTTGTGAATAGCTTTTCTCAATTATTTTCAGACAAATTGAAGTCAATCACTGAATCCATTACCAAAGACAACCCTAATACAACAAGTGACTCAAATGTTAATTTTATGTTAGCTGATTCAGCTCATTCAACAAACTCTCTACTTTCAAACTCCCTTTTCTGCCATAAGTGATCTAATTGTGAAGCCTAATTCCACACCCTGCCATCTTAAAGGAGATCACAAATGAGATCATACATAGAAGCTAATCGACTTTTTTAAACATTTCAGTCAGGATTTTGCCCATCTCACAGCACTGAAACTGGTCTTCTTTGGCTGGTTAATGACATTCTTCCGTCCACGGATTCAGGGTTAATAAACATCTTGATGCTACTTGATCAAAGCGCTGCATTTGACACAGTCTGCCATTAAATCCTGGCTCATTTCCTACATCAGCGACAGAAAGTATTATATCACTATACAAGGGTCACTGTTCCACTTATACTGGGTGTTCTTTAAGGTTCAAGTTCTTGGCCCACTACTGTTCATTTATATATATCCACTTGGTGACCTCATACACACGCATGGACTTCAATTTCCTTGCCACGCTGATGACATTCAAATTTACCTTACCACCAGCTCTGATAGGCCATCCCTGCCCGACTCACTCACTGCATGTATCAGGGATATCAAGCATTGAATGTTCCTGAATTTCCTCAAACTAAATAATAACAAAACTGAAATTTTGATGATTGGCTCTGCTGCCTCAGTCAAAAGGATGGACCTGTCCTTTGATATTGATGGGGTTCATGTTAAGCCTTCATCCATCCGTAACCTTGGTGTCGTATTTGACTCATTTCTAGCTTTTTGCTCTCATATTTCATCTGTTGTTAAAAATTCTCCTTTTCCATCTACGTAATATTGCACGTCTTCAATCTTCTCTCACTCTAGCTGATGCTGAAACCTTAATTCATGCATCAATCACATCATGTCTGGATTGCAATGCTCTATTTCTTGGTCTGCCCAAAAAACCTATTGCAAGATAACAGTATGTTCAAAACTCAGCCGCAAGAGTTCTTACCTCCACTACCCATTCTGCTCACATTCCTCCTCTGCTGCATGATCCTCACATATGTACATATGCATTTAACATGTACTTTGGATAATGTGGCTATATGTGTCCTTATGTGTTTGCAATGTGTGTGTGTGTATATTGTAATGTACAATGTAAAGTGACCTTGGGCTACAGAAAGGCACTATATAAATAAAACGTCTTCTAACTTCTTCTAAATACCTCAGTATGTTGAGTTGACAGTTTGGACTCTTCAGTCCAGCAGATAACAGCTTCACTCCTGAATCCTGCAAGTCATTGTTACTCAGGTCCAGTTCTCTCAGGGGTGAGTTTGATGGTTGTAGAACTGAAGCCACAATTTCACAGTGCTGATCAGTTAGATTACAGGCTGTTAATCTGAAAAAAAAAAAGGAGTACTCTGGTTATAACCCTCACGGAGGGTCATAGATGTATGATCAATATATTAACTGGCTTAAATATATATAAAAATATATGAAATAATATATTGCGTTAATATATTACAATATATTTAATAATAGAAAAGGATTTATTGAAAACATTTGTTAAACTATATTTACTATGTTACACTAATGAGTATTCACCTGAGTTACTTTCACTCAATTGAGCTGTTTCTGCTACACAAAGTATTGAGTTGAGTTTATGAGTAAAGTTAATTAATTAACCCCCTGGGGTCGGCAATCACGCCGACCCCAAACGCGACAGAAAATGACCTGTAACTCAGCAAATGTTTGTCTCACAGACTTGAAACGCATGTCTATACAACGCTTGGAGTCTCTATTTTTAAAATATGTCAATTATATAAAAAACAAATATTCTCTGTTTAAGTAATCCGTATGAAAGCAGCGGCATGTACAGTTTCTCAAACGCGTCCTAATTAACTCTGATGTGACCACGCCCACGTGTGCACGAACGATTGACATGCAAATGATCCACGCGGAGGAACGGAGACCTGGTAACGCCCCATCGCCTCAAAACAAAGAATCAGAAACTTCAGTAACTTACTCCTCTCTGCTTTTCATCGAGTTTGGAAGACTGTGTTTGTGCTGTGCTGTTTACCTTGGATTTACCTCAGAAGAATGCGAATTGAAGATGAGAAGATTTGTAAGGCAAGACATGTTAAACTGGTGGTGCCAGATTAAAATGTGTGTTATGAAATGAGATTGGAGTAAAAACATGAAGCCTAATATCGTACATGTATCTATATATAGACAGAAACATGTTGAAATGTGAACTAGACTGGTAGGCAACCTTTCAGTGCTAAATGTATATGGCCGACACAAGGATGTTTTCATATTCTATAATAAAACACAGCATGATAAAAGTAAAATACTGTTAAATACTGTGTTTGTGGATATCTGCTCAAACGTAGATGTATAATATGGTAACAATAATTAGTTGAATAGTTTGGAGAGGCTTGATCGCTTCAGTACATTTACATTTACATTTACATTTAGTCATTTAGCAGACACTTTTATCCAAAGCGACTTACAAATTAGGACTAATATAAGCGAGTCATCATAAAGAGGCAAAAAACAACAACAACACAAGAAGTGGTCAAAATACGAAGTTCAGGTATTATTCAGAGTAGCATAAGCCTGATAAGTGATGTTTCAAAGGGAAAAACATCGTTTTTTTTTATATTTTTTTTTTTATGAGGTTGAGTGCTCACGGAAGAGATGGGTTTTTAGCTGTTTTTTTAATGTTGTCAGGGATTCTGCATTCCGGATGAGGGTGGGGAGAGCGTTCCACCAGCATGGAACTGTGAATGAGAATGTTCTGGAAAGTGATTTTGTGGCTTTCTGCGATGGAACCACGAGACGTCGCTCGTTGACCGATCGTAGGTGTCTGGTAGGGATGTAGACTCGTAGGAGTAAGTGAAAGTAGGAGGGAGCTGAGCCTGTGATGGATCTGTAAGCAAGCGTCAATGCCTTGAACTTGATGCGAGCAGCGAGAGGTAGCCAGTGTAGAGAGATGAACAGAGGAGTGACGTGGGCCCTTTTGGGCTCGTTGAAGACAAGACGAGCTGCAGCATTCTGGATCATCTGTAGGGGTTTGATTGCACATGCTGGAAGTCCAGCCAGAAGGGCATTGCAGTAGTCAAGCCTAGAGATGACCAGGGCCTGGACGATAAGTTGTGTTGCATGCTCAGTTAGGAAAGGCCGGATCTTCCTGATGTTGTGCAGTGCAAACCTGCAAGATCGAGCTGTCTTTGAAATGTGGTCTGTGAAGGTCAGCTGGTCATCAAACGTTACTCCAAGATTTCTGACCGACCTTGATGGGGTGATTAATGATGATTCTAGCTGGATGGTGAAGTCGTGCTGTAGAGACGGATTGGCAGGGAGGACGAGAAGCTCAGTCTTTGCCAGGTTGAGCTGCAGGTGATGTTCCTTCATCCATGTCGAGATGTCCGCCAGACAGCTTGAGACCCGTGCAGCTACTGTGGGATCATCTGGTTGAAATGAGAGGAAGAGCTGCGTGTCATCAGCATAGCAGTGGTAGGAAAAACCGTGTGCCTGTATGATGTGTCCCAGTGATGTGGTGTAGATGGAGAAGAGGAGGGGACCAAGAACTGAACCCTGGGGAACCCCTGTGGTCAGCTGATGTGCCCTCGATACCTCGCCTCTCCATGCGACCTTGAAGGACCTACCTGTGAGATAGGACTCAAACCAGTGGAGTGAAGTTCCTGTGATGCCCAGTGATGAGAGGGTGGACAGAAGGATCTGATGATTCACAGTGTCGAAGGCAGCAGACAGATCCAGGAGAATGAGAACTGCTTCAGTAAATGTTCACGTTTGAGAAAAGCAAAACGCACCAAACAATAGGCTTCATTTGTTTACTCAAAATGTTTATTTTCGTTATGACATTTTGAAATGAGATTGAAGTAACATGATAATCAATATATTTTAGTGTTACTTAAGTGTTCCTTTCTAACTATTTATAGGCTGCCTGCTATAGGCTATTCTTAGCCTATTATTATTTTATGCAGCACAGCACATAGCCTATGTCTACAAGGCACAACAAACCTGGTGTTCTATATATATATATATATATATATATATATATATATATATATATATATATATATATATATATTTTTTTTTTTACAGTATGTGGAAACTTATTGCCTAAACCCCTTAGCATATTCTTGTGACCTTATGTGAATTATTTTAACAAATTAGATTATGGAATAGAATAGCTCCTGGCGTGCAGGTACATTGGAGCAACAATTAGCATCAAGCTACATAACACAATTTAAAAGATTAATATTACACTTTCTCAAAATTCACTTTCAAACAACAATCAAGTGTATTCAATTCTGATCATGATATAATGTGGATTTTAGTCATATAATGGTTTAAATATATTATGTTAGCCTTTTATATGCAACTAATCGCTACACCGGGATAGCATTTATAATGTAAACATCCATTATTGGTGTGAAAATACTCCAAATCGCATGGAAATCACACAAAAAACATATTCTATTGCAATCTTGTGATTATTAGCTTCTTGTTTCACTGTAGAAATGTTTCTTTGAGTTTGTTTTTTATGGAGCTCGGAATGAGGAAATGTTAGTGCAATAATCTGGGACCTTAGATGATCTTTGTACGTAAAGGGATTACATATCTCAAGCGCGTTTTACTCAAAATTGTAAATTGTTAATACAAAGACATACAAAAGAGTGTTGGTAGAACGAATAGACCATTTTGTTTGATTATTATGGTGATCAGTGCTTGCTTTAGTTGGGCACTTGGCCCTGGATTTTTTAATATTAGCTTTTCTTTGGCTGCTGTAACAGTGTTTATGTAAGGCACATTTGCAATAACAAGGTAAGCCAAGAAAATTTTAGGAATGATCTGTTGATTATTTACTGATGATTAAGTCAACATGTAGCCTGATTCAGAGATCTTATCCCAAGGTTTTTCACTGATCAAAAGAGTGTTAGGTCATTAAATACTTTTAAACATTGCTCTACCAACTCTGTGAAACTGTGGCAAGAGAGCCAGCAATATTGTGGCAATATTTTATTCTATGTGAACTAAACACCAACATCAACAATCAATGTATGAATCTCAACAATGGTGACATGCTTTATGCTGCAATGCATTCAGTGAACCATGGTTTATGTTTATTCTATGAAGGCTCCCAGTGTGCTTTACAGCATGAATATATCCATATACATGTCACCATTGTTGAGATTCATATGCTGATTGATGTATGTGTGTTTCTAAATGATGCTGTATTTTGAGTGGCCACAAGATTGTCGGCTCTACCATAAACACCATACTATTGTGAAATATCAAACATTTAAGGGGGTTGATCCCCTGCTAGTTGTGCCGATATCTTGCAAATAACCTTGCTCAAGTCACACATAGGGCCCTATGATTTCCGTGATGCGGAAAACGCGGACGGAATCACGGAATTTACACATGAAAACGGAATTCTCTTATACACATGGAATTTGCATATATTTTGTTGACATTAAATAAACAATTTTTTTTTTTACTTCTTTCTCCTTTTTTCAGTTTAAAACAACAAACGTAGAAAGGTCTCTAACGTTACCTAAACCGTGGCCAAATGGCATTGTTAAACCTAGTAACCATATGTCCTTACGTTCCAGCCAGAGCCATATAGAGAGAGAGCCATATATCTCTCTATATGGCTCTGGTTCCCGCGTAAGGAAAAAAATGTCGAAGCGAGCTCGTCAAGGGGCCGTTCACATGTCGTGTCTTTCGCGCGCTCAAGTTCGTCATTTCAAATGTAGGCGCGCGGCAAGCGCGCTCATAATTGAAGCGACGCGCTCATTTTTTCCAGGCGCGGCGAGATGAAAACACCGCAACTTTTCAGAATGCCGCAAGCGCACCGCAGTTCATGTGACAAGAACCAGCATATCAACTTCACTCTTTCCGTAACAACATTGAAAGCTCAGTCAACATAAAGGATGGGGGTGCACCACAAACACTACGGGTGTTTTTCTCTTCTCCGTAAATAAATCTTGTTGCAGAGCTACAGCAAGCGTTTCTCGGTGGTGGAAATCTATTAGCTACTAAAACTTCTTTGTCGTTGTGGTTGCATAGCAACGACAGACGCCATGGGAAAATCGGACCGAATTTTACTATTAATAATAAAAGATAAGCTAATGTGCATTGTTTTTGTAAATGTCAGTAATTTATCTTTTTTTGCTTACATGGAGGGGTCACTGATGATGATGGGTTAACACTGTACTTTTAGGCTGTAATATGTCATGGGGTTGGCTTTCTGTCAGGCACATATCGTTGTTTCAGTGTTTCTGTCTCCCTGCAGCATGGCTGCATTTAATCTTTAATTTAATATTCATCAATCCTACCTTGTAACTGTAACCTTCATGTTACTGTTATTTTTGGCCAGAGATTTGTTGAAGGTTTGGCTGAATTTTGGAAAATTTTGAATGTGCCTTGCTGAATATATTAACAGTTTAAATAAAAAAGCTGAATTGTGAGTTTGTGTAACTGAATTTTTAAAGGTCAATACTGCTTATAAGTGAAAAGAAAACAAGCAAATCCGAAAGGAATGAAAATAAATCCCAAAAAACGGAATTCGGAAAAAAATAAAACGGAATTTGAGAAAAAATAAAACGGATTTCATAGGGCCCTACACACACACAGACATAAACATTCTGCATGCAAAACACAACAATGAATAACATTAAATATATTTTTTTAATTAATAAGACACTGAACATTACTAAATTTTATTTGCTGTCTTTATTGTGCTACTGACACAATACAGCAAATAAAAGGGTCAAATAAAGCCAAACAATAGTAAAAAAATAAAAATAAAAATAATGTCTTAATTTATTCATGCATCAATGCAATGGGAGTACACTGTAACTCAGAAATATTAAGTCAGTAAAACTCAGAAGTAAAATTATGTAAACTTGAATATATTGGTAGACTTTATTAGGTTTTTCTGAGTCAAGATTTTTTCAAGTAAAGTTAACAAATCAAAATATGTTAACTTTACTTGCATAATTACCCTTTCTGACCACAATATGATAGCAGACAGGATGATTCCTACTGATCCACTTACTTGAGTTTGTCCAGTGTGCAGTCTGGATGGTTCATTGTATCAGAGAGCAGCTTCAGTCCTGATTCTCCTGGGTGAATGTTGCTCAGATCCAGCTCTCTCAGGTGTGAAGGGTTTGAACTCAGAGCTGATGCCAGAGAAGCACAACCTTCTTCTGTCACCAAACAGTGAGATAATCTACAACAACAGTAAGCGTTAATGTTAGTATGCTTCATTTTTAGAGAATATACGCTAGCAGATTGCAGGCTATTGAAGGACTTCTAATTGAAAGCAAATAGGGATGTTAATATTATTTCAATTTCAAAAGTGACCAGAAATGTGTGCCTGTACTAGCAGCATACTTGTAGTAAATTAATACAAACGCCCTCATATTCTGAATCTCTAACATAAAATAATAGACTTCTAACTGACATCCTCCTGTTATGTGTAATGAGAAATATAATCATTTAGACAAAAAAATTAAGATTTTGCTGTAGCAAAATCACAAACAGCTTTCATACAAAAATAACGCTTGTGGAGTTAATGCATATTCTGAAAAAATTTGTAACATACAAAGCTGCTCTTATACACAAATAAATAATAAAGAGTCTAAAACGTATGACTTGAAATTGTTGACTTGAAGTCTATATTTTGCTTAGAGGTGTGTGTGCAATGTAACATGTTCACTGAGCAGAGATGTTTCCACTGATACAAATGTACCACAAATGTAAACACCAAGGATAGTTTCTTAATATGGAAAGTGGATTGTGCCATGTGTAAGCATGACGTATATATACCTTCCATTTTTAAAGCTCAAGCAACATGTTTTTCTACCTTACAAGGAAGTTGTAAGTCACTCAGTGATGTATATAAGCTCAATCTTACTGTACTCACTCAAAGAAACACGGAAATGCAGAGACCTGCATGAATACAGCATCTTCTCAAAGTTTCTCTCCTGACATATAAGAATAAAGATTTTTCTTGGCAAGATAACTGGTGTCCGGTCCGGTGAATCAAATAATAATGGGGAAAAGGCTTAATTCCAAGTCTACAAGCAAGTCAAACACCCTGTTTGTTATCTTTATTTTACAAAAGCGCAAAGTTTTGTCGTTATTTTGAGTGTGCACAAATAAAACTAGAAAATGGCTCAGAGCGCGACGTAAATAGGCAGTCGACACTGCCCGTTTTTTTGCGGGATGAAAAGCCATTTGTCTGTGCAGGTGTACAGACGTAAACCAATTAGGCTTCAGTATTTTGAAGAAAACGGAGTTTCCCTTTAAGCATCAGGAATAACTCTAACGCAATGCTCTATCCCATTATCTCGAGGAACCAAGGTTACGTTAGTAACTGGAACGTTATGTTTTATGAATGAAATGTTTATAAGAATATCGTATATTGCTTTCGAATCTCATGAAGTATGAAACAACAGCCTGTAAAACACAAATTTTACTATCAAATGAATACTGAATAAAGGTAATATTAGTAAAAAACCTACCCCCAAACCTAAACCTTACCGTAAACCTACCCTTTCCGTAAATTTACTGTAGTTTCATAATTAAAATACTTTAAAAACTGATGAAAACAAACAGGATTACTTAAGGCATTTGGTGATCTATGTTATATGATGTATGCCTTATCACTAGGTGGCGATAGTGAAGCTTAAATAGCGAGGAAAGTGAAGTAGAAGAAGAGCAGTAGTGATGACATCAGTGATTTCAGAGGGAGGGACTCTGATGACACTCCGAATGGCTGTTTCATTGTGACTTGAGATAGGGGGCGTGATTAGCAGAGGTGTGGTTTGTAGTACTGCGGGATGCAGTCGGACACACTTCGAGAGCACCACATAGAGTCCTTTTTCATGGCTTATTGTGATTAATAACACTCTAACATATCAATAACTTTAAGTAGTAGAGTGAAGTTCAAGAAATGTAACACTTTAGAATATCGATTTGTAAAATTTGTGAATCGATGCGAATCGGCAGAAGATAGAATCACAATTCATATGTGAATCATTTTTTTTCCACCACCCATCAACCAGTCAGATTCATGCATTCAACAGCCCCCTGTAGGATACATTTTTATAAAGCACACATTATTATTAACATTAATTAATGAATGAAAGTCAAATTCAAACCTCAGTATGTTGACGCCACAGTTTGGACTCTTCAGTCCAGCACAGAGCAGCTTCAGTTTTGAATCCTGCAGGTCATTGTTTCTCAGGTCCAGCTCTCTCAGGCAGGAGTTTGATGACTGTAGAACTGAAGCCACAATTTCACACTGCTGATCAGTGAGATTACAGGCTGTAACTCTGAAAAAAGAGAGGACTCTTGTTAAAAGGTTATGATCAGTCAAGAGCTTGATAATAATGAAGAAGCTTCTGAGCACTGGAGAGACGTTAGAGAGCGGGAAGGCCTGGGTTGCACTTTTATTTTACATTACATGAACGCACATGTTCTTACAGTGTACTTACTTTAGAAAGTACTGGGTAAAACAAGGTAACGGCATGGGTTAAGGAAGGTTAGGTTTAGGGGTAGGTTCATGGTTAGTACCTAGTTAGTACCCAGTTACTGTAATTACTATTATAACATATTAATTAGTATATGTAATAAGTACATAGTATGTACATGAGAAAAAGGACTCTAAAATAAAGTGCTACCAATTCCTGAAAACAGATGCCGAGGTTGCTTTGTTTCTGGTCGATATGTAATTTTTTTTTTTTTTTTTTTTTTGCTGTTTCAAAGAACTAAGGTATGATGATGTTGTTGCTGAAGCACAGCCGTTTCATCCATTTTTACTCAAACTGTCTGATGCACCAGCTGTTAGATGTTGCGCATGTAGGGTAACCAGATTTCTCATGGCGTAATACAAGATGGGATTGACAGGCAACCCCCCACCCCACACACACACAAATAAAAGTATCTATCACAACTTCGCTTGACAAAATTTCACTGAAACTTTGTGTAGCACACTGAAACAGCATCCACTAGGGGTGGGCAATATGACCAAAAACTTATTTCATGATATGAGAAATTTTATTTCATGATAACGACGATATCCTATAGTTATTTTGTTTCTGTTACATAAAAAAAAGAGCAAAGCAAATGACAAACAATAGGACACATACAATAATGATACAAATTGAATAAACTACAGTAGGTTTATTTAACATCTTCTGTTGTTTGATTAACATTAATGACACAGACAGGTATTCTAGGCTGCTGCCTCTTTAAGACCGAATGCTTCTAATATACTGATACATATCCGGTTTTAACCCAACTGTTTATGTTCACTTGAGCCATAATTGACTATTTACCTGAGATACTCCACATGATGGACATTTTGACAACTATGTCTGTTTTTGATCATTAGGGTGCAAAGACAACTAAATTTGCAGGATTTTTCCTGGAATGGTCTTTGGTGGTGGCTGACAGACATTGTCATCTACACACACACATTAGAAAGTAGCATACCCACGTGATCTGTGACCCACGTGAATACGGACAATAAATTTATAATAAATGCAATGAAACAGTTTGTTATTTTGCTTATCTTATTTTGATATCCCATATTGTGTATGATCTATTACCTTGATGTTTGTTTCTTTTGTTCCTCATTGTTTGCACATGGTTGCTAATTCCTTCTTTTTTTTTTTTTACCCCTCATTTGCATCCTGACTGTGGCTGTTACAGGCTATGCATTTATCAGACACATATTTTTTTTTTTATATTACCTGTCACCATCACTGTCATCCTTTCTTGCACTCTTTGCACAAAAAAGCTGAGATTTTCCCACTGGTTTTCATAGCTTTGTAAGATAAGATCCTTCTTTGCTAGACCTGATAATTATTTTGGTATATTTTCATATCAATATTAAAAAGTAGCATTAAAAAGATTATTTTAACTAATAGTCAAATTTTTTTTACCATATACAATAGAATAAAATTAGCAGCTAGCTAACAACAACATGCTCTGTTCTGTTTTACCTCACTCCGATCTAAACTAAATGATTTTATGGGTAATAAACTAGACATTGTCAATATAAATTAACTAAAAACACTGTGGATTATTAAGGCTAAATGTTACTAAATCACTTTTGCTAAATGGGTTAAGCACACTTACATTCTCATTTCAGAGGTGTTCTGAGTAAATGATTTGTTATACACCGATTCAGACAGTGACGTCTCGTGAGTTCAGTGTTGGACAGATCAGTTTTAACCATTCATTAAAATAAATCGGTCTTAATGAGTCATTAGGTCGCGAATCAGAAATTAGTGGACGTGGACGTGTTGTGTGCTAATCCCGGCTGTTAGGACATCGGAAAGGATTTGTCTCAACACAGAAAACACTTCATCACTGAATAGGATTTTTTTTGTTTATTGAAAGTGTGGTTTATGTCAGCGGCATGTGCAGATCGCTTGCATGAGAAGAGGTGATGTTTTTTTGTTTTGTTTTCAGCAAAATTCACACCCAGCGTTAATTCAGAAAACAAAAAATCTCTGAATGCACCACGTGCAAAATGGATTCGGACTTCTGACCTTTTACCATTGTTGATTTTGATTAATATGTGCGGGGGAGAGAAAACAAAGACAGTGCTTAGTTTGAAGACAGAGAGAGTGGGTGCGGGGAGGAGGGGCTCTTTGCTCATTCTTTCTCTTAGTCAACATGCGCCCTTTCACAAATAAATCACAATAACTGATCAAATACGGCTTTGGCAGGACACAAATTTGATTAAAAAAAAATAAAAAAATCGATGTAGGAAAAAACCTGATTTGGGATTGCGCGCTGTCTGCGAGAGCACTTCTGGTGTGTCATTCAACGTGATACCACATTGAGTTATTTTTTTCACAACTTACTGCGCATATTAACTGGATAAACTCTTTTTGAAGATCCTTGTCAAATGTACACACACGCTTCTTTGACACTTCTTTCACGTCAGACTTGATCTCCTTACTCTCTAATATCCCGCCTTCACCAACTGCAAGTTAATCGATTAAGAATTGTGAAAGGATGGTAATTTTGTTTTACAAAATGACGAGATTGGCTGCCTTTGATAAGGCTATTCTCGCATTACAGACTACTATTCACTTTTATGATCACCTAGCAAAGACAATTTAGGAAAGAAGAAATATGGGACAAAACATGATTTTCTCATAATAAGTTGGGACACTTAAACGAGAGATGAAATAACGGGACTGTCCAAGGAAAAACAGGACGTGTAGTCACCCTATGCATGTGTGATGCATACCGTGTTCATTATTTTCAGGGCTGGAGCAATGAAGAGAACGGTGTCGATTTCAAATATTGACAGTGAATCTCAGAAATTGCTTTCTGCTACTTTACAGAATGAATGTGAAACTCAAACCTCAGTGTGTTGACTCCACAGTTATGTTGACACCACAGCTTCAGTCCTGACTCCTGGTGATTCAATTGATCCAAGTCATTGTTACTCAGGTCCAGCTCTCTCAGGGAGGAGTTTGATGACTGTAGAACCGAAGCCACAACTTCACACTGCTGATCACTGAGATCAGAGGCTGCTAATCTGAAAAAAGAGAAGACTATGGTTAAAAGGTTATGATCAGTCAAGAGCTCGGTCATGTGTTAATAATGGAGAAGCTTCTGAGCACTGGAGAGACGTTAGAGAGTGGGAAGACCTGGGATGCACTTTTATTTTACATTACATGCACTAGGGGTTTCACAACTAGTTGACTAGTTTTGCATAACAGTCGACGACTAGTCGTTAAATTATTTATTCATTAAATTGACGCATTAACGCATTGAGCATTGTTAAGGAAGACAAGAGGAAGGAGTTCTGGTGAATTATTGGAAATGTATGTTTGAAATTCAGAAATAACATAATAAATAAATTCATCAGTTATTCTTGTGTTAATACAAAAACAGCAGCATTCATTTAAAACATTCTTGTAATTAAAACATTCTTGTTATGAACTGCCACACCACACGCATCAGCGAACGTTGCAGATAAACATTGCCACATGGCTAGCCTCAGACAAAAACATTGTCAACATCACGACATATTTTTTGCATATAGTTTTAACTGTGCATTTTTCATTGCATCTTTAAGCAAATATCATTTAAGCATATAGGCCGATTCAAGTTTGATGTAGGTTATACTGAACCACTATATTTTTGTATCACCTGCGACACACTGGCTGCGTGGCGTGAGCGTCTCAGCTTAACAGGTTGGAGTTTGCACACTGCCTGCGTGAGACACGCGATTCAGGCGCGGCTCGAACCGCTAGAGTGCAGAACAGCGGAGTTTGTATGGACATGCCTGAGCTTGTGTTTTCGGTTAAGCTGCGTTGCTTTGACATTGTGGAAAATAGAATAATAGAAACAAAATGTATTTGTCTTTTTACCCGTTATTATCAATCTAAATTAATCTCGTTTTTTATTTAAATTAATCTCGTTTTTAATTTAACTTAATTTCGTTTTTCTTTATTTAAATTTCGTTTTTCTTTTTTAAATTTCTTTTTTCTTTTTTAAATTTCGTTTTTTCTTTATTTAAATTTCATTTGTTTTATTTAGCCTAAATTTCGTTTTTTCTTTATTTAAATTTTGTTTTTTCTTTATTTAAATTTCGTTTTTCTTTTTTTAAATCTACCCTTTAGCCTACTGTGTCAGTAATTTGTTAGTCAGAAAAATATTAGACAACCTTAAAAGTATCGCTTAAGTTAACAGACCTGTGTGTGTGCGTTTTATATCACCAGTGCAGTGTCCGTTCTCGTAGCCCTGCCCGTGTGAGGTGCGCCATTTCCCACTCGCGCTGTTCTGTAGTTTACTAAATGTTTATTAATTCTGAATGTGTCCCGTTTTGCGTGTCCTTCTATATTGCACCAAATGCGACACTGCACTCCATGACCTTGACCGTTTTGGACGCATAGGTACCTCAGCGCCTGACGCCATTTTGTTTTCCAACTAGTCGATTAGGGCCGACAGCGCCGACTAGTGGTTGTGACAGTCGACTAGTCGGCTAGTCGACTAGTTGATGAAACCCCTAACATGCACGTACATGTTCTTACAGGGCTTTTCACACTGCAGTTAACCACTGGTTATAGTCATTCTTAACCCCGCTTTTAACCCTGGGTAAAGAAATATTTAACACTTGTAAGTTAAATGTGAGTTTAGCAGGATTAGAGCCGCTTCTGCACAGTTAACCCCACATTGCAGTGCCAAACTTGCACAGTGTGAAACGATAGTGTTAGAATGTTACAGCTAGATGCTTAGCAACGGACAGCCAATCGAGTGCCTCAAGTTCACATGCTTTGTATGGTCACAGAAACACTGACACCGAGTCTGAAATCGAATACTTCCCTACTATATAGTATGCCAAAAACTGTATGTTAACAGAGTAAAACAGTAATTTGTAAAAGTGTCACCGAAAAGTCACCCAATGACCTACTACTTCTGGCAAGATTCTGAAGTGCGCATACAATGGAAACTTTACTATCCCATGAGGCCAAGGGAGAGGTTTTATGAATGGCAGTGAAGCGACGTAACCGACGCTTGTAGGTCACATAATAATGACAACATGGTGGATGTAGTACATCCGGATTCCATTCATACTACACACATTCATACTAGGGATACACAATGTATCATTTCAGCATCGATTCCGCGATGTTCGCATCCGCGATATTCATGGATTGATGGATAGTCGTGGATTATTTGCAAAGTTTAACCATCATAGAGTGAAAGTTTATTATTTGCACGTTTTTAAGTCGAGTCAGGCATCAAGCACAAGAGGACTCGCGTGCTGTTTTCTGTGCGCACACACAAAGCCACGCAGACAGCACGTGAACGCCGAATTCAGTTCCCTTTCTCTTTATTTCAAGCTTAAACGGACACGTACACGTAAAATAAAGTCAAAATGTCAGTTTCGGTGAGTATCCTCGTAAACACAGTCGGTTGTGTGCTGTTAACAATTGAGAAAGAAAACAGATGATGTCATTATATTAGGTCCGGGCATTCATCTTAAAGGGACAGCAGCTTAATGTACCCGCAGCTGTTTGTGATACTAATGGTGATCAAACAACACAAGAGAAAGAGAAAATTACTTTTGTAGCTTTAACAAAGATAAACTGTATTAATTAAATATTGAACTAAATTTTAAATAAAATGAATAAAAACTATAAAGATATTTAAAACCATAGTAACTAATATAAATGGCAAAATGCACAACAAAATTAGCTTTGTTAAAATTAGCTTTAACATAGATAAATTGTATTAATTAGGGTAATTAATTATATTAGTTATTTTTCATTTCTACGGTGAAAACTGTTCTTTTACATTTGATTATTCAATTTCTGTACCTGAATACTGTTAGATTTACCTGAAAAACAAAGCACTGCTCATTTCAATTGTGTCTTGCTTCTATTGTATTTATCTATGCTCATAAAATATTATTTTCTATGCAGATTCACTTCCCTACAAAATCACTCCAATTATTCTAGAATGATTAATTCAATTCAAATAGAGCTATTCAAATTAACTTGTGAAATTGTTTATTTATATTTCGCAATATATATATATCGGAGAAAAACAAAATATTGCAATCCAATACTATAATTCATACCATATATAACATACATTTTTAACGGTCGCAAAGGATGTTCTAATTCAAATGTAGTGCCAACTCAACAGTACGCAATTTCGGACACACCATGAGCTGCTATTTCAGCGTTTAATGGGAAACATTTCCAATGGCAAAAGAAAACTCGCCAATTGGAGCAAAGAAGATACCTTTTCATTGTTACCTTTACAGTCTAAAAAGTCCATATAGACAAAAAAACTTGATAGCACTCGGCAATATAATATGAGGATGCACAATGCAAAAGCCTTCATGTAAACAGGTTGCAAATATGCAAATAAGACCGTTAACCGAGGGTTTAGGAGTGTACAGCATTAAACATCAGTTTATACTTACCCAGGATTAATTGTTAACCCTGGGTAAATTATGATCAGTGTAAAGGTTTACAATGACCCAGGGTTAACTATTTCAAGTGTGAAAAGCCCTCTTGTAAGTCAATAATTAGTTTGACCAGATTGTTCTGGACCTTGATTCTGAATGGTTGAGTCGTGTTCTAAGCCGTAGTAAATTACTCTACAAGGACTCAAGCCATCCAAGCCACATAACATTTTCTATGCTCCTATCACTGAAACAGTAACATAGTATTAAGGCCTGGACTAGCAGGCTCAGAGACAGTTTCTGGTCAATCCTGTTCCTGGAGTACCCACAGCACTGCACATTTTCAAATTCAACTCATCAGCTAGTTAGTAAAGACTCCAAGACCTATAACATGTGTGTTAGATAAGAGAGACATCAGAAATGTACAGTGCTGGGATTGAAAACCACTGACCTAAATCAAGATATTTCTTATTTTAATTCATCCTCTCCACAACCAGATATATGAGGTAGCGTGATTTTAAAAGTGTGATTTCTAGACAAGAAAAAGTCAGGTCATTTAAATAAAAACCTAAAAACCAAAACTTGGGCATTTTTATTGGGTAAAGAAAAATATTTTACTAAAAATACTTAATCATTATCAAGTAAATCATGAACTATGGAAAGTCATGTAAATTAATTGGTTAAAAAGACTGTAATCATCTATGAAAAATCTATAAAAAATAAATAAAAATAAAAAAACTAATCCTTGAGAACATTTAGCTTTTAAAACTTCTGGAATTCAGAAATGCAATTACTTAGATATTAATTATAATTACTAAATATATATTTTTAAATATTTTAATCAGAGTACACTTCAAATTTATGTAAATAAATAAAAATAATTTATTTTATTTTTGTTACATAAAAAGAGAACAAAGCAATTGACAAACAATAGGACAAATACGATAGTGATACAAATTGAATAAACTACAGTAGGTTTATTTAACATCTTCAGTTGTTTGATTAACAATAATGACACAGACAGGTATTCTAGGCTGCTGTCACTTTAAGACCGAATGCTTCTAATATACTGATACATATCCAGTTTTAACTCAGCTGTTTATGTTCACTTGAGCCATAATTGACTGTATTTATGTGAGATGCGTGGATTATTAAGGCTAAATATAACTAACCACTTTTGCTAAATGGGATAAGCACAGAGGTGTTCTGAGTAAATTATTTGTTATACACCAATTCAGACAGTGACATCTCGTGAGTTCAGTGTTGGACAGATCAGTTGTTTTAACTATTCATTAAAATAAATTGGTTCACATGAGTCACTAGGTTGCGAATCAGAAATTAGCGCACGTGGACGTGTTGTGTGCTAATCCCGGCTGTTAGGAAATCGCAAAGGATTTGTCTCAACACAGAAAACACTTCATCACTGAATAGGATTTTTTTGTTTATTGAAAGTGTGGTTTATGTCAGCGGCATGTGCGGATCGCTTGTCTGAGAAGAGGCAACTTTTTTTCTTTTTTTTTGCAAAATTCATACCCAGCGGTAATTCAGAAAAAAAAAATCTCTGAATGCACCACGTGCAAAATGGATTCGGTCTTCCGACTTTTTACCATTGTTGATTTTGATTAATATGTGCGGGGGAGAGAAAACAAAGACAGTGCTTAGTTTGAAGACAGAGAGAGTGCGTGCGGAGGGGAGGGGCTCTTTGCTCATTCTCTCTCTTAGTCAACATGCGCCCTTTCACATATAAATCACAATAACTGGTCAAATAAGGCTTTGGCAGGACAAACAATTTTTTGGAGGCTGGCAAAAAAAAAATTACATGTAGAAAAAAACCTGATTTGGGATTGCGCGCTGTCTGCGAGAGCACTTCTGGTGTGTCATTCAGCGTGATACCACATTGAGTTCTTTTTTCACAACTTACTGTGCATATTAACTGGATAAACTCTTTTTGAAGATCCTTGTTAAATGTACACACACACTTCTTTGACATCTTGACGTCTGACTTGATCTCCTTACTCTCTAATATCCCGCCTTCACCAACTGCAAGTTAATCGATTAAGAATTGTGAAAGGATGGTCATTTTGTTTTACAAAATGACGAGATTGGCTGCCTTTGATAAGGCTATTCTCGCATGACAGACTACTATTCACTTTTATGATCACCTAGCAAAGACAATTTAGGAAAGAAGAAATATGGGACAAAACATGATTTTCTCATAATAAGTTGGGACACTTAAAAGAGAGATGAAATACGGGACTGTCCAAGGAAAAACATGTGGTCACCCTATGCATTTGTGATGCATACCGTGTTCATTATTTTCAGGGGCGGGCAATGAAGAGAAGGGTGTCGATTTCAAATATTGACAGTGTTTCACAGAAATCGCTTTCTGTTACTTTACAGAATGAATGTGAAACTCAAACCTCAGTATGTTGACGCCACAGTTTGGACTCTTCAGTCCAGCACAGAGCAGCTTCAGTCCTGAATCCTGCAGGTAACTGTATCTCAGGTTCAGCTCTCTCAGGGAGGAGTTTGATGACTGTAGAACTGAAGCCACAACTTCACACTGCTGATCACTGAGATCACAGGCTGTTAATCTGAAAAAAGAGATGACTATGGTTAAAATGTTATGATCAGTCAAGAGCTTGGTCCTGTGTTAATAATGGAGAAGCTTCTGAGCACTGGAGAGACGTTAGAGAGCGGGAAGGCCTGGGATGCACATTTATTTTACATTACATGCACGCACATGTTCTTACAGGGCTTTTCACACTTCAGTTAACCACTGGTTATAGTCATTCTTAACCCCGCTTTTAACCCTGGGTAAAGAAATATTTAACACTTGTAGGTTAAATGTGAGTTTAGCAGGATTAGAGCCGCTTCTGCGCAGTTAATCCCGCATTGCAGTGCCAAACTTGCACAGTGTGAAACGATACAGTGTTAGAATGTTATGGCTAAATACTTGGCAACGGACAGCCAATCGAGTGCCTCAAGTTCACATGCTTTGTATGGTCCCAGAAGCACTGACACTGAGTCTGAAATCGAATAATTCCCTACTATATAGTATGCCAAAAACTGTATGTTAACAGAGGAGTATGTCTGAATACATAGTATTTGAAAAACAGTCAGCAAAAAGTCGCCGGATGACCTACTACTTCTGGCAAGATTCTGAAGTGCGCATACAATGGAAACTTTACTATCCCATGAGGCCAAGGGAGAGTTTTTATGAATGGCATTGAAGCGACGTAACTGACGCTTGTAGGTCACATAATAATGACAATTATTGGATAGTTGTGGATTATTTGCAAAGTTTAACCATCATAGAGTGAAAGTTTATCATTTGCACGTTTTTAAGTCGAGTCAGGTATACAGCAGAAGAGGACTCGTGTGCAGTTTTCTGTGCGCACACACAAAGCCACGCAGACAGCATGTGAACGCCGAATTCAGTTCCCTTTCTCTTTCTTTCGAGCTTAAACGGACACGTAAAATAAAGTCAAAATGTCCGTCTCAGCAAGTATCCTCGTAAACACAGTCAGTTGTGTTCTGTAAAGAATTGAGAAAGAAAACGAATGCGTGTCATTTATATTAGCTCCGGGCATTCGTCTTAAAGGGACAGCAGCTTAATGTACCCGCAGCTGTTTGTGATACTAATGGTGATCAAACAACACAAGAGAAAGAGAAAATTACTTTTGTAGCTTTAACAAAGATAAATTGTATTAATTAGGGTAATTAATTATATTTCATTTCTAAGGTGAAAACTGTTATTTTACATTTGATTATTCAATTTCTGTACCTGAATACTGTTAGATTTACCTGAAAAACAAAGCGCTGCTAATTTCAATTGTGTCTTGCTTCTATTGTATTTATCTATGCTCATAAAATATTATTTTCTATGCAGATTCACTTCCCTACAAAATCACCCCAATTATTCTAGAATGATAAATTATATTCAAATAGAGCTATTGAAATCAACGGGGGATAGATCATACAGTTTGTACATTAGTAAAACCATTACGCCTATGGAGAGTCCCCGTAGACCACATATCCAAGTGAGTGTGTGTGTGTGTGTGTGTGTGTGTGTGTGTGTGTGTGTGTGTGTGTGTGTGTGTGTGTGTGTGTGTGTGTGTGTGTGTGTGTGTGTGTGTGTGTGTGTGTGTGTGTGTGTGTGTGTGTGTGTGTGTGTGTGTGTGAGAGAGATTGTGTGAGTGCAAAAGTGAGTTTTGTTTCTACCCCTGCCGTTCCCGCACACGGTTGCAATTCTTAAATGTGATCTAACAAAGGTAAAGGGAAAATATTAACCATATATGCTGTTTATATTGCTTGTAATTGGGATGAAGTAAACATCTGTTGAGTATTTTAACATAAATTGTTTGATTATGTTGAATTAAAAACCCCAAAATGCAGCGGGTCCACCAGACCCACGAACACTGGCTGAATAACAAAAGTATGAACACCACAAAAGGGTTAAACAGTAATTTTCAGCGTTTAATGGAAAACATTTATAATGGCAACAGAAAACTCACCAATTGGAGTGAAGATACATTTTCATTGTTACCTTTACAGTCCAAAAAGTCCATATAGACAAAAATAAATAAATAGATAGCAGTCAGCAATATATAATATGAGGATGCGCAATGCAAGAGCCTTCATGTAAACGTGTTGCATGCGGCATTCATCTAATCAATGAATCTAACACCACAAATATGCAAATAAAAACGTTAACCGAGGGTTTAGGATTCAACTCATCAGCTAGTTAGTAAAGACTCCAAGACCTATAATATGTGTGTTAGATAAGAGAGACATCAGAAATGTACAGTGCTGGGATTAAAAAAACACTGACCTAAATCAAGATATTTCTTATTTTGATTCAGCCTCTCCGCAACCAGATATATGAGGTAGCGTGATTTTAAAAGTGTGATTTCTAGACCAGAAAAAGTCAGGTAATTTGAATAAAAACCTAAAGCCTAAATACATAAACTTGGGAATGTTTATTGGGTAGAGAAAAATATTTTACTAAAAATACTAAAAATCCTTATCCAGTAAATCATGAACGATGGAAAGTCATGTAAATTAATTGGTTAAAAAGACTGAAATAGTCTATGAAAAATCAATTAAAAAATGCAAAAAAAGACTGTAATCCCTGAGAACATTTAGCTTTTAAAACTTCTGGAATTCAGAAATGCAATTACTTAGATATTAATTATAATTACAAAAATATATATTTTAAATATTTTAATCAGTGTACACTTCAAATTTATGTAAATAAATACAAATATTTTTTTTTTTAATTATCATTACAGAGCATTTACCAGAGGAAATCTATCATGATGGGGGTATTATGTTTATATTTTAATTCAGTTGAAATTATGTTCATATTTTCACACTCACATAGCTTTTCTGCAGTTCCTCAGAGCAGGTAACAGTCTCCTTCGACCCTCTTCTGATGATCTGATCTTGTACTTTTTAAGGTCAAACTCATTCATCACCTCCTCTGACATCAGGATCATGTTTGCCAAAGTTGAACATTGTGCAAGAGAAAGACGTTTGACTTTTGTTCCAGATAAAAATGCCTGCATTTCTTCAACAATAGAATTATTCTTCATCTCAATCAAGCAGTGTGACAGATTCATCCATCTTTCAGGACTGACATTGTTTTTTTGACCTCGTTTGAGGTTGTGGATTATTTTCTTGATGCTCTCTGGGTTGTTCTCTGTGTGAATCAGCACATCCTGTAGGAGCCTCTGATTGGACTCCAGTGAGATGCCATGAAGGAATCGAAGGAAAAGATCCAGGTGTCCATTTTTACTTTTCAAAGCTTTATTCATTGCTCCCTTCAGAAACACATCCAGAGAAACATTTCCACACTGAGTTCTGGACTTTCCAGTCAGGAACATTTCGAGAACTTCACTGTTCTTGTGTAAATAGCAGAGAAACACATACAGTGCAGCAAAAAACTCCTGAAAGCTCAGATGTACAAAGCTGTAAACCTTCCTGTGATAAATCACAGATTCCTCTTTAAAGATCTCAGTGCAAATTCCAGAATACACTGAGGCGTCAGTGACATCTATGCCGCTCTCAATCAGGTCCTCCTCATAGAACATCACATTGCCCTTCATCAGCTGATTGAAAGCCAGTTCAGCAAGTTTCACAATCACTCCTCTGTTGGACTGCAGGAGTTTCTCTGGATCTCTCTCTTCATACTTCTGGTTCCTCATACTAGTCTGAATGAGGAGGAAGTGCATGTACATTTCAGTCAGAGTTTGAGGGATTTCTGCACTGAGATCTTGTTTCAGGATGTTTTGAAGCACAGTGGATGAGATCCAGCAGAAGACGGGTATGTGGCACATGATGTGGAGGCTTCTTGCTCTTCTGATGTGTGAGATGATTCTGCTGGCTTGATCCTCATCACTGATTCTCTTCCTGAAATATTCCTCCTTCTGAGGGTCATTGAATCCCTGAATTTCTGTCACACGGTTGATGTAGTTTGAGGGGATCTGATTGGCTGCTGCTGGTCTGGTGGTGATCCAGATGAGAGCAGAGGGAAGCAGATCTCCTTTCATGAGGTTTGACATCAACACACCCACTGATGAAGACTCAGTCACATCAGAAACTTTCTCACTGTCTGAAAACTTCAGTGTAATTCTGCTCTCATCCAGACCATCAAAGATGAACACAACTGTACATTCATCATAAATCTTTGGGTCCAGATCTTGAAGTTCAGGATGAAAGTCCAGCAGAAGTCTGTGAAGACTGTACTGATGATCTTTAATCAAGTTCAGCTCTCTAAATGGAAGCACAAATATGAAATCTACACCCTGATTGGCTTTTCCCTCGGCCCAGTCCAGAATGAACTTCTGCACAGAGACGGTTTTTCCAATTCCAGCGATGCCTTTAGTAAGAACAGTCTTGATTTTGTCTTTCTTCTCTCTTCTCTTCTCCTCATATCCTAGTTCAGGTGAAGGATCAAAGATGTCATTGCACTGGATTGGAGTGTCTTGGAGGGTCTTGTAACTTTTCTCCATCTGTAGCACCTCATGTTCTTCATTCACTCCTTCACTCTCTCCCTCTATGATGTACAGCTGTGTGTAAATCCTGTTCAGGAGGGCCTGATTCTCTTGTAGTTTGATTCCCTCACATACACTCTCATACTTGTTCTTCATGCTGGTTTTGTGCTGGTCTTTGACTCTCTGCAGATCATCATGCACTGGCTGGTGAGAATCGAGCTGCAGGGCTGCTTCTGTGTCATGATGACTGATGTGTTTCTGACAGGAGGAGGATGTGCTGGTCTGACAGGACACATCTCTGATCTGGTCAGCTCTCCCACCACTGAAAACACATTAAATAGACAGAGACACAAAAACAAACAGAAAAGACCTTTGTGAACAAAGAAACATATTTAAATAGGTTTAATATGAAAATCATACCACATTTAGAAATAAATGTACATGTAGATGGAGACTGGTGACAGATGATATATTATAAAAGAGACTGCAAACTAGAGGTCTACACGGATCACCCGAGATCTAGGGCTGTCCCCGACTATGGATTTTCATAGTCGAATCAGAATCGTCATGTCTTGCCTATAGTCGACTAATAGTCGAATCATGTGTATGGGGGTGGGGCTGGGGGCGGGGCTTTAACGTTTCAAAGCCGCGATGTACAGAAAATCACACAAAGATATAGAAGAAAATGTATAAAAACATTTTTGATCAATAAAACTAAGAAATAACAGAAATAACTCCAGAAAGGCCACACTGCAGATTTGCATTTCACATGCAAATCAAATTAAATCGGCTAAATTACCTGTGCGAGCAGGCCAGCCTACAGCACAACATCGATGCAACGAAAAAATAAACAATTAATTTACACAATTAAATTAGAACAGAATATACCTTTCTAATAAATAAAAATACAAAACGAAATAAATCAGAATCAAGTCACAGGATGAGGAGCAAATGTGTGCAAAATGCCTAAAGTGCAGGGGAACATATATTCAAAACACAAGCCACAAATAGTTAGATTAGATAACCCTGACAGATTAATAAATAAAATTAAAATAAAGAAATTATTAAAATAACGATAGTAGCCAGAATTTTCAACTTTGTCTTTTTAACTGCAGAAACAACAATAAATGCTAAACTGGAGAGGCAGTCTTTTGAAATCACTTGTACCTGATCGAGAGAACAAATCCTGAAAGTCTTTCACTCTGTCTGTGTCCGTTGGGAGTCTTTTCAAATTGTGCGCGCGGATAAAATACATTCTAACGTGAAACCCAGTCTATGCGTGAAACATGTTAACGTTGGCCGGCAGAAGTGCGATCATGGTTTTCCTGATGCTAAATCCAGCCTTGGAGAATATCCTTTCTAATCGTGTACATCCACACTTTAGATTTTCTTATCCCAGACATTGTTAAAGATTTAAATCCTTGCCGCGAAGACGCTGCTCTGTCGGTCACGGATTGAAAGTGAAACTTAAATCTGTCACGGGGTGTTTGGATTTATTCACGCACGTTAAAAAATATTGATTAAAAGCTTCTTTCTTTGCACATTTTTATATAGGCCTACAGCATTATCATAATAGGCTGAATATTAACGTATTTACATAAAAGCTAGTTCTATGTGAAATCAGACATTGAGCGCCCTCATATAGCCAAAGTGGCATGATCCTCGTTTCATAACACCTCTGCGAAGATTCGACCGTGAGATCGGTAGTCGAATCAGGCTCCTCCTATCGAAGCATCGAATCTTCGACTATTCGGG
Source organism: Leuciscus leuciscus (assembly GCF_965113295.1). Lineage (NCBI taxonomy): Eukaryota > Metazoa > Chordata > Actinopteri > Cypriniformes > Leuciscidae > Leuciscus > Leuciscus leuciscus. The sequence continues at coordinate 75,456,132 of NC_138725.1, read as the reverse complement.
GTCACCCCTACCGAGATCCTATATATTTTAAATGGTCAGCCGGGTCCCAATCTATTACTTCGGATCCCGGGTCTGTTTAAGATTGTGTGTAATACCCGAGTTGATCAGACCCGGATATGACGGTAATATGATGCTTTAAAGAATCGCATGTGCAGGGTAAGATTTGTGAAAGTGTACATAAGATGGCAAGCGTAAATTAAATTTGCATGCGCAAGAGAAGATTTGAGGTGTAAATCGCCTTTCAATTGTAAGAAAAAAAATTTTTTGCAGCATTTTACTGTTATTCGTAAGTGTAATTCGTGTATTGTGAAACTGCAGCTTCATGCTAGCGCAAAATAAATAGGATCTGTATTCTACTGACTTCCATTTTTCCGCGCTTACACTTTTGGCACGGTTTTTGCGCACAAATACGGCAAAAAGTATTGCATGCCTGTGAAGAGCAATTTGCAATTTTTGTAGTCAGGAACTACAAAACAGATTAATTGCGCAAAATCAAACTTTGTGTAAAAAAAAAAAAAAAAACTGTTGCAAATGTCTAAATGGCTTGTTGTGTGCATGGGGCAAAAAAGTTCCTGAAAGAACCCGATTTGTACAGTTGCGTCTTTCTTTTACCTGTGCTTCCAGTTCTGGCACGATTCTCTCACTCACTGAGTTTTGCAAGCGCAAAGAGGAGGGCGGGTCCATCTTTTTCATGTAGCCAATCAAACGAGCTTCTTGCTGACTCTCAATTTACTCTTATCTGATTGGTTCAATATACACACGCCAGTCACCAGAACACATCTTATTCTTCATTTGGCTCAGAAACGTTCTCGTTGCCGAAATGGTACATTTAATGCACACATACAGTACATGTTAAATAAATAAATAGCTTGATTTATTAAAGAATTAAAGAAGCACATCACGTTTCTATGGCAACCAGAGCTTCTGCAGTGACACAATGATTTTACCAATTGACGATTGGCTCTTTTACTTAAAAGGCGGGACTTATTCCGCCAAGCCGCACTTATTCCGCCAAGCCGCACTTTACACTTTCTCCCATTTTTATAATAATATGAATGAACCATCTTGTTTAATCTTACATTTTTGGTGGTCAGACTCGGTGTAGAGAGCACAGAGATGATAGCAAATAAATAATGCTAACGTCAGCGGCCACGGCACTGAACAAGCAATCGTTATTAGTTAAAAAGGGCAAACAGTCAAAGTTATTGTGCGAGTTAACTCGAGTCGAAATGTAAATCTGCAAAGTCGCATTTGTCATCCGTCACCGTGACATCAAGTGGACTTTTGAAGCTGAAATAATGAGCCATTCGCCACGACAACCAGTTTAGGAACCGCTGATTTTATTTATTCCTAGCCAGAATTTTCTTGTTTCGGTTTTTATCAAGATTGATCATTTCAGTGCATCAGTAATTTAAAGGATAACTGTCAATATAACACTGATGCAACACATGTAACAAAAATCATGCCTGTGTAAATGTAGATCTAACAGAGAAATGACAGAGAGAAGCATAAAAAAACACTATAACAAAGACACTAACAAAGTGAAAGGATTCCTTTCCTTCCACTAGTTACTTTTTATACATATGAAATGTAAATTGTTTGCACATTTGTGCATTCTGTGTTCATGTGTCTCTCACTCTCCATGATGATACTCACACAGGGTCAAAGGTCACTGCTCCATCACTGAATTTTGGGGGCTCTTGCCTCTTCATGGACACACAGTTGGATCCTGGAGAAGCTGCTCTCTTTCTCTTCCCGTTGTTGATACTGAGAAAAAAAAATGAAAAACAGAAAATATTTTAAATTGTTTCTGTGCAGATTTTTTTGTCTGCTCCATTAAATTAACATTGGGCAACACTACTGTAATTTATAGAGCAGTATGTGTATAATGCATAGTTTTAGAGAGAAAACATGTTTTATTAATGGTAGGGTAAACAGGGCTAAAGAAGCACCGGGGTAAAAGGTGCATTTGATTTTATTCTCCTCTAAACCACTAGATGGCACAAAAAAACGAAACATCCATGTTTCAAGATGCACATGGAAATTTGGCTGATCCTTCATGCGATCGTGAAGACAGCAGTGCAAAGTTGATTCTGTGCTAAATTGATCTAATATTTAATTGTTTTTAAAGTGTTATTTATTTAATTAGCCGTTGAGAATCGCTAAAATGATTGAATATATTTTTTGGGGGAAAAGTTGCAATTCACCGCCAGTGTTTTTGATCATTTTCACAAATTTCATGGCCCCCAGAATATTTTGTTGTATGAATATCCAAACATGCAATATATCAAAAGAAAAAAAACTGACTTTTAAACAAACAAAAAACTTTTATTCTAGCTTTTATTAGTTTATCAACACTTGAATGTGGGTCTCTTCCAGAGGACTCCTGCAGCAACATCATTCATCTGAACCTCAAAGAATATTGACATTAACCAAAATAACTATGCCGTTTTGTGCCTATAGGAGACAAACATTATCTGTTTAACTGCTTTTAAACAATTTATATTGCAAAACAATATCACTCAAATAAACACTTTCATTGCAAGTGCCTCACCATAATCCCAATTTTTTGCTTTTTGCAATGAAAAAGAGGATGGATCAAGATTTATATTTGCTCTCTGCTGAAATAACATTGAACATGTCTGGATTTGGTAGACGGTACTTGGTCTAGGAAGTGTGAAAACCTCTGATATTGTTTTTTTGGAGTGGCAACTTATTATTGGAGCATTTTGCAAATATTTGCCATTTCTCCTTTAGCTGAACTGACCTTCCTAGTACTAAGCTTTAATTTCAGAGGTCATACAGATGATTTTCAGCAGGCATCTGAAAGTTTAACTGGTTAGGGCCCTCACAAGCACACTCAAACGAGTTTTCCATGTTTTCTTAAAGAAATGATAATATAAGTGGGTAAAGTTTATGAATTAAAAGTTGAGCAGAATGAAAGTTAATGCTGTTCAATGGTTTCTGAGATTAGTGGGTTTGTTATATTGAGCAACATTTATTCATTAGTTCAGTTCAATAGCCAGGCAAAGTTTATCAGTTATGAAAAGAGCTCAATTCAGCTGCAGTTTAAGCAGATCTACAGAAGATAGTGTTGTTATTCAGCTCAAGTCAGTTCAATGTTGGTTCACTTCAGTTCAATAAGTGCCAATGTTCCAGAGATCCTCAATTCTGAAATAAATTCAATTCAGCTATAAAGTAGATTGTCAAAGACAATATTGTCATTATCGAGCTCAATTTAGTTCAAGCTTTTGTCACTGCAGTTAAAGGGGTGGTTGATTATGATTTCACTTTTCTAACTTTAGTTAGTGTGTAATGTTGCTGTTTGAGCATAAACAACATCTGCAAAGTTACAACGCTCAAAGTTCAAAGCAAAGAGACATATTTGCTTTTAAAGAAATTGCTTTTTAAGGACTACAACAAACGGCTGGTAGAGACTACACCACATTCCTCCCGGGTTATTGAGATCACAAACCCCCAAATTTACATAAACCCCGACCCTGGGAATGCCATTTATAGATTAACATGACAGAATATGCTAATCAATGACTATAAGATAACTACACATAAGCTATCTAAAATCATCAACTAACCATTCAGAAATGTCTTCTTCTTGAGTCTCTCCATCATTGTTTGACTCCGGTTTGAACATAAAAGGTTTTTGAAATGTTCAGTGCGTGTCTGTGTGAGGTAAGAGGACACAAACTGTTGAAGCTCCGCCCTCTGTGCCGGGAGCAGCAGCTCATTTGCATTTAAAGGGACAGACAAAAACGGTGCGTTTTTGCTCACCTTCAAAAAGTGACAATATTAACATGATATATACAAATATCTGTGGAGTATTTTGAGCTAAAACTTCACACACACACTCTGGGGACATCAAAGACGTATTTTACATCTTGTGAAAAGGGCATTATATCACCCCTTTAAATCGATAATTCTATAATTACAAACATTCTATAAACCCTCTTCACAAAAAAGGAACATTTCAAAACTATAATTACTAACAGAGCATTAAATATATGTATTAATGTCAAAAAGTGTAGATTAAACTTAAATTTGAAGAGTTCATTTGCAAAAACATAACTCTGTTTTTGTTAATTTTCATAAATCATTTTTTTTTATTTATTTTTTTATTCCAAGTAATATCAATAAAACTGAAGGCGGGTTGTTTTAAGTAATAATAACAAAAAAAATACAGGTAACTTACAAAATTAAAGTTCAATCAAAGTTATATATATATATATATATATATATATATATATATATATATATATATATATATATATATATATATATATATTAAAAGTAAAAAAAAAAAAGCAAAAGCAGATTAAACAAAACCAAGTAATTGCTATGACATATATATAATAAAACACTCAGTTAATCTTTTTAACATTAATCTCCTCAGCTGACATAGACGCCTGACATGCTTTGTTTTTGTGATTTACATGCAAACAGGGAGCTTTTCCCTCACCACTGTAACATGCTGTTTTAGCAAGGTTTGAGTGAAAAAGTTTCAGCTTTAACTTTCCTTTTACGCCCCGAAGAAGATATCACGGGTTCATCAAGTTCGTTGAAATTATCCCTCCTCGATCACTTTTAGTCAGCTTTGACGAAACTCCTCTCAGCTAGCGCGTCTTTTTGAAGTGACTAGCAGCCTTGTCACCTGACCTGAATACTGTGCGCTGATTCGCTAAAATGGACTTATCGGGTTGTGTTCACAAACAACAAGGGTGCTTGTCAGTTTCTGCTGTAAAACATGAACTCAGATGCCTTGACAATGGACAATACCAGCTTTTGTGACAAAAAGTGTTTAAAGGGTAACTAAACCCCTGGTCAGAGCCTGACTCCACCCACTGGCAATATTTGAAAAATGCTAGAAAAGTGGGCAGACCCCAGCGGAGATAGAGCAGACGAACCGTGAGCGGGGGGGGCGTGCACCAGTCTACGTGTCAGACTCTCTAAAATGGAGAGTGACTCACAAGGTCGCAAGGAGACGTAAAGTACATGCATCTGATGAGTTTTATTGAGTTGATGTCAATAGCGCGCGCTCTCTATTCATATTTTGCACGTGACGTCACAAGTACGGGCTGGCGGGCAAGAACGTCGTTCTCCAGCAACGAAACACAGTAAACTAATCAAAGATCTTGCCAGGATGTCGCCAGTTTTACTATACAAAAGTTGGTGTTTTGAGGTGTAAACGACATGCCAGATAGTTGTTGTGCAATTGGATGCACTAACTGCAGATGAGATAAGCAACCTTCACAGTATACACGCCTGTGCAGTGATCATTAGGGCTGTGCCGGTAAACTTGACAACTGCACCACCGCGGTTGTAAAGCGCCACCGCGGTGGCTGAGTAGTACCGGCGGTGGTTCGCCCCAAAAAAATTTCGTTTGTGAATGCTGTTTTACATTAATATTATGACACACAAAGCTTTGTTTACAAAAGAAATAATAGGTTAGCAATTAAATGTTATATCGCAGCCATGGAAAAGTTTGAATTCATGACGAATGAGAGAGTTGTGTGAGTGAGCCCATAAATTTAAACTTTGTCGGCTTTGAATTCTGGTTTGCGATCTGGACACCCGATTATCAGAGAATTTAAATATATTCCATTAGTTATTCCTTATAGAAAGCTTGAATTGTCTACTTTTAAACAAAACAATTCAAAACGAAAATAAACCGACTAGCATATGCATTCCGTATGAAGTGTGCATTTCTCTCTATAGGCGCGTTCACTGCGAAGATGACGAGTCAGCATCGTCAACTTCATCTTTGCAGCCCGACACTGACCCAAAAAACACACTTTATTAATAAACAATTAAAATGTCTCCTTGCTATATTTGACACATTCATAATCATTACTTTTGCCGGTTCTTTGTGACAGCTGTTATGTGCGTTACTGGCAGCGTCACCCTCTGGTTACATGAACGCGTCACTACCGCATCAGCACCAGAACATGGAGATTTTATTTTAGAGAATAATCGCACAACATATTAGATATTCTATAATTATGGAATCTCTTGTTTCTTTTCCCATATCTTCACTCGCGTCTCACCCATTTCCGAAGGGGATTATAAACGTTTCTTCCTTTGTTCGCTTTTAATTAGGTCTATTATTTTCGTATTCTTTACTGTGGTAAAGTAGAAAAAACGCTGTAGGACAGATAGCCTACATTTTTAGGCTACTTGTACGTCAAATTCTTTTTTAAACAGTTTGTGCTTGTTATTAGACATATGGTAATTGGTAAGGCGCGTTAAGTTCATTTGTAAAGCGCGTTTCACACGCGCGGGTGATTTTAGTTTGGCTTTCTCTGGCAGCGCGCAAACATAGCCTAAATGCCTTGCCCTTGTTGAAGATAAAATTCGCTCTTCATAACTTTTACAACAAGTAGTTAACATGAAGATATCATAAAAGAGATTGATGGTCTCTTTCCTGCTCGTGTCCCACATCCCTCTCAAAGCGCAGAGCTGTAGGCTATATCACGCGTCTTTGTGTGGAAATATTAAATGAATTTTTAAAAAATAGATTCAACTTTATTATATGATGTAAGTTACTAGTATTTACTGATATTTATTTCAATGGTTTACCGGCTTTAGTGTGTTGTTTTTTTATTTTTTATTATTCATTTCAAAACAACCTCCCAACCACCGCAACACCGCCGGTAGTTGGTCCATTACCACCGCGGTGGTAAAAAACTGCCACCGTCACAGCCCTAGTGATCATTCCATCACTCCATCAAAGGTAATTTCAACATTGGTTTGAATGCAATGGGTGTATGATCATGTAATTAATCGTGTCTTTAAGTTACCCTGTGGTTCGGCGAGTCAGCTGTTTGTGTTAGGAGTCTAAGCTAGGCTAACTGTGCGTTCACACCGCTGCCGGCGAGAGTGAAAAATTCATTGAAAATGTATGACTTCCGGGCACTTTGACGCTCTCGCCGCAGGCGGTGTGAACGCACAGTAACCACTGTCGTCTTTTGCTAACAACAACAAAAGTGTGTGATAGGTTGTTTTGAGGTTTGTGATATCTATGGTTTTCAATGAGAACCAGAGATGACCCAACAGTAGAGCTAGATTATTTACGGAGGAATTATTACTGCTCGATTATCTTAAAAAAACCTTGTCTGCTTTACACAATTTAGCTACCTTGGAGTTAATCCTAGTCCATAGTTATGCAGCTAGCTCGCTAACAGATTTGATAGCTACTAGATAGACCTGGAACTACAGGACTCTACGTTGAAAATACCCGTTTGTTTCCCGCCAGGTATCCATGGTAGTCACGTGACTGCAAAGTATGAATAGGCATATTCATATTTTGCCACTATGTGGAAAAATACAGCAAAATGCGCCAGCGCGTTTGTCGACCCCAGAGGATTAACTTTAGCCTAACCATAAATTGTGATTAAAATATATATGATCACTCACATCAAGACGCCGCTGCGGTGGTGGACTCCATGCAGGAGGAGCAGCGTTTGGCACTGCGTCACTTTTCAGCGCGAGCTGTATGGAGTAGCCCATTAAAATGCCCGTGTAAAATGCAGGTTTCACACTCACGGTCTTCCAGGCCAAGTGCATGCAACCACTGCCGCCTAATTTCCAAGTCTGCTGGAAAGCTATGCAGTCCAGCAGTGCTGTTGCAACCAGCAACACTACACCTACGTACCCTCCTGACCACTGTACTAAATACAGATAAATCTACGCTAGCTCATACCAAGGGCGTGGTGAGCTCGTACCAAGATGAGTTTTGAGTTTTGCTCGTACCAAGATGAGCTGGAACCTGCTTACGTCACGTACCACCACAAACATCCAATACGAATTTTCAACTGCAGTAGCCACCGTTCAACCTGAAGAGGGCAGCACTCAGACGTTTTTACACCATATATTGTAAAATTAAAACACTTTATACCCAAATGTCAAAAAAATTACTCGAATCAATGAACAGCACTAATAAAGCCCCATTCTTACAGGTAATTAACTAAAAAAAGTTGGTTTAGGGTTTAGTTACCCTAACTAAAGATATATTAGTCCTAGATTCAGAACGTGCTATATGTGGAGTATAATGCACAGAAGTCCGCAAAAAACAAAAACAAATTTTAAACGTGGCGTTTATCGGTTTTTGCAAATTAACTCTTCATTTATTAACGGTGAATTAGTCAATTGCCTTTTGTCAGTTATATTTTTTTTGTCTACTTTTTTAAAACGGTCAATAAACTCACAGAAAACTGGTGAAGTGAAGCAAAGAAGAAGAGCAGAAAAAAAAACAATATAAAACTAAGAATCATAACTACAATTTCTTTGAGTCGTTGATGTTTATTTGATATTTTGAGGAGCTACTTTAGAATATTTTAACTGGAATGGACCACTAGTGGAAACTTTTTCATTTTATTTACATTTAATGCAAGTTCAGTGTAAAACTTTATTTTTACTTCTGTTGTTGCTTTCCTTCACTTCAGCAATACAATACTATGTGTCTTTTATCAAAAGAGGCCAGTGGTCCAAAGCATTCATTAATTAAAACCCTTCAAGTTTTTAAGTCACCAAATGGAGTTTGAATGTCACCTAGCGGCCATATTGGCTACTGTGCCTAAAACTCCCAGAGCATATTGATAGTTTGAGACAAATTTGAAAGACAACAATGTTTGGATTTGCCACTTTGACTTGCAGTTTTAGGGTGACCAGGCACAGGTTTTAAATTAATAGAAAATAAAAATAAATGTAAAGCAGCACATTAAGTTCAGCAACCATTTAAGTTTGGATATGTAATTTTCCAGTCTATGTTTAAGAATAGGGTCGCCAGGTAAGAGGCTAATGAGACTAATTAGTTATCTGGATATCTATAGATATATTCAATTTAGATACATATATTATATAGCCTTTTTACCCTTTATTTTAACAACTATTTGTGCACCCATACACACTTGTGTTTGTGTGTGTTATTGCCAGTATTGTAGTTTTTAGGGGCAGTGAATATAATATAATATAATATAATATAATATAATATAATATAATATCTTGTCTACGGCACCAATCATGATACTCACACAGGGTCAGAGGTCACAGCAGGTCCATCACTGAATTTAGGGGGATTATCCATGGAGATGTTACTCTTCATGGACACACAGCTGAATACTGGAGATGCTGCTCTCTGAGTGTGAACAGACGTCTCCTCCTCTCTCTCCTCACACACACTCATTTTACAGGTACGGTTCTCCTCCTCTCTCTCCTCAAACACACTCATTTTACAGGTACGTTTCTCCTCCTCATTTTACAGGAAGTTTGCTCCTTCTCTTCCTCCTTGATGAGACTTGATTCCAGACCTGCATGTGGACACAGAAAACATGCACAAAACACATTGACACATTTTATTTAAATAGCATTTAATTTACTTTAACTTAACATCAACAGTTTTTCTCCAGTTATAGTAAATGTTGTTTGTAGAGCAACATGGCCGACATGTCCAGTGGCGTCATGCCCATTCAAAGTGAGGGGGGGCACGTGCCCCCTCAGATTTCTCCTCCCTGATCATTTTTTTGTCACAACTTTATTCCTATTATGCTCCATAATATATCAGAGCCTATAACGACTCAAATGTATTCTTCTGGATGTGTAATAAATCGGTCAGCAATGCATCAGCCCGCCCCTTTTTCCTAATATGGTGTCTGTGTATATAAAAAATCTACGCGCGTAGCGCTCTAGAATCTTTGCTGTGTATGTTCAAGCACCTCACTCGTCTCGCACGTTGAGCTGGCAATGTTTTACAGATGGTCTTGAAGTGGTAAGTAGGCAAAGCAACAAATCGGCATTGAATTAGTTATCGGATGATATTAAAAGGTAGTGGGATTATTTGTGGTTGACCTGGAAATTTTAACTTGATCAAAAAGTTATGGATTTGATATTAGCTGCGAATTCAGAGCATTAACTTAAGTTGTGTCAGTGTAACGTTATCGATAGCTAGCCTAGTCTAACCGTAAACTAGTTGGCTAACGTTACTGCCATACAAAGCCATAGTAAAGTTATCTGATCGGTTTTGATTACTTTTTTACATTTCTGTCAAATATTAACCATTTTCAAATAAATGGGGTAGTGTTAACCTTATTCAGCACTGAAATCTGTCAAACTTCTTTCAAAGTCCTTCATCACATATATTAAAATAACTTAATTTCAGAGCACCACAAAGTCAGACCTCAGCACCTTTATGTACCTTTAATGTAAGATCGTTCTTAGGTCACATACCAGTTATCATAACATAAAAACTGCAATGGTACTGTTTTTAAAATCATGTGTTGTAGGCCTAAGTGTACAGTAAGTGTGTGTGTAAACATGCTTTAATGAAGTAGACTTCAAAAGCTTTTGAATTTGAGCTTACAGTTCTTTCATCAACCTGTCTTTTACATAAACTTACAAAATAGATACTTTAACTTAGTCCTCAGATAGAGGAGGGTTGCTGCTAGCTCCGTTAAGGTATTTCTGTCCCTCCCAAACTGCATTGAAATGGTATGTTTAGCAGCCAGAATTTAAAAATGTTCAGGGGGAGAAACCCCCTGACCCCTCCTAACATGATCCATATCACCCATCAGAAAACAATTGCAACGTCTCAGATTGTGCCCCCCCAGAATTTTGGCTTGCATGACGCCCCTGGACATGTCGGCCACACTTTCAAACACATCAGCCTCGTTTCAACACTGGATTCACCTTCACTTTACACTGCTGAACTCTTGCAGGTGTTTTTCACAATCCGTTTTTCGTGTCGCATTAAGCAAATATGATGTTATTTTTACACGTTTATGTGTGTATATCTGCGACTACAATTCCTTCCCCCAGTCAAAACTGAACACACATTACAACAGCCTATAGATTATATAAATAATTAAACAGTTTGAAGTCAACCAAAGATTTAAACATTAAACAAAAATTCTCCTGTTAAAGGGAAAAAAAGTGCAAGTTTAACAATTTTCGTGAATAATTTTCCACTTTATCATGTATTTGAGTTTGAGTTCGTCATAAAGTCTGTTTAGATGCAAATACTCTATCGATATTACAGCTATGGAAAGTTTAACGAACTTACTGTCACATGTGCTGATTTTCTATCTTCCGAAATGGCGTCTTTACAGTCATCGGCTGCTTTCGGTTCCCCTGTGAGACCATGATGTGTGAGACAGGTAAATGTCCAGCAGCTCCTCCTCCTCGAAATGGATTCTTTTCACACTTCCGGGTTTGGAACGAGGAAATAAATTACAGCAGGGCCACTTGTATTGAGGTAAATGCGAAAAAATATATACAATTTTTTTGCATTCTCACTTGCACAATTTTTATTAAATAAGAATAGAAGAGTTTGAAACAGCATTTAGGATTAATTTGTTAATGGACAGTATAAACACAAACAAAAGTACTACAATTTAGAATTTTGGTATAATTTATTTTGATGGTCCCTTTTGAACATTCTGTTGACTAAGTAACTTTGCAACTTCATGTCAACTATCAGTCATTAGAGTATTAGTAGACAGTCTGCTTAATATCTGCCAACTCTTTATTGTGACGCTCCTCCAACAGACATTCTACTGACTAAGTGAAAAGAAAAGAGAAACATTTAAAAAAAAAAAAAAATAGTCAAAGAGTCTCTAATTCTGTTGTGTCTTCTGTCAAAAAAAACATAAAGTTTGGTATTAGTAAACGTGCATTTGAAATGGTTTATGTAAAAATTGTAAACCTTCATGGATGGATAGCCTAAAATATTGTAATTCATTATTTGTAATGTAGGCTATTATACACTATTGTATTAATGTATAAGAGTATTAATGTGATGTATCACAAGGAAGATTATACATGTAAACATTGTAATAAGTTATTTCTTTATTTACATGTATTTTGAATTGTTTGTTTAATTTTGGTAATAATGTCAGTCTACCTGTGCGCAAGGCTGATGAGCACACGCAATGTTTGCTTCTCTCTGTGAATATCACTGTGTGAAAGAGAGAGAGAGAGAGAGAGAGAGAGAGAAGCCGATGCCCTGTTGATCCACTGTTGATCTATATTTATTTACGGATTTAAAAAAAAAAAAGTTGTGTAGTCCTTGTGTGTAACTTGCACTAATATTTTCAGTGTTGCCTTAACACAAAACAGGAATCTTGTGAATATTCATGTAAGCTCTGCCATAGGCGGAGTTTGACATTCGAGCCAGGGGGGGCAAAAAAAAAAAAAAAAAAAAAAAGATCATTGTAGCAGCTGGGACCTATAGAAGCTTGTTTCCGCCACTGAATAATAAATAAATAATAATAATTCCGACCCCTATAAAGTCGCAATTGGGAGATATAAAGTCAGAATTGCGTGATATAAAGTCGCAATTGCGTGTTATAAAGTCAGAATTGCGTGTTATAAAGTCAGAATTGCGTGATAGTCGCAATTGCGAGAAAAAAAAGTCAGAATTCTGACTTTATAACACGCAATTGCGACTTTATTTCACGCAATTCTGACTTTATATCTCTGAGAAATAAAGTCAGAATTGCGAGATGTCGCAATTTTGAGATAAAAAGTAGCAATTATCTTTTAAAATGTTTTATTTTGTGGCGAAACAAGCTTCCATAGGGTCCTGCATGGCCTATCAATTGGGGAACTCGCACATACTGTATGGACAAAACAAACATGCTAAATAAACACATTTATTTTTAACCCAAGAAAAAACAGTCCAACAATACAATCATATTTGTAAACAGGTAGAACGTCACTACTGGACTTCGCATCGCATCTTCGTTCGGACACAATTAGGATCAATGAAATGTGGACCACTTTTGCACTGTTAAAATATTATCTTCAACCAAAACGAAAAGATTTTTAAGGTTTTTCTTTCCTTTTTTCAAAACACATTGTGGCAATGAGAGTGATTAAAAAACAAGTTATATTTCGCATTTTGTTGTACTTCATGAAACATTTAAAACATTTTGAGAGGGAAAAATGAACACAATACTCTCCACTTTTGAAACATATTGAACAGCATATTGAAAGCAGTGTGTTGAGTTTCTCCAGCTTAAGCAGTTATTTGGCAGAGAAATAAAACTTACAGACCTAGACATTGTCCAGACTAGTGCAACAGTAATTTTCGTTTTTTGCGTCCTGCATATGCGTCGATAATGGTCTCAGGTGAGAGCATAGGGGTGAGCCGTAATGTCGCTTTCGATGTGAAGTCACATGACCCAGAGCCCCGAATTTTTTATTTTTTATTTTTTTACTAAAGCAGTAGGCCTATATGAAATCAGATTACCTACCACCATTTAGTTGTTTTGTGTTATTTAAAATATTTATAATATCTCTTTTTTTTTTTAAATGCAATTTTTTTTTTTTTTAAATGCAATTACCCGTTTCACCAGGGGGGGCAATGCTCCCCCTGCCCCCCCGCAAACTCCGCGCCTGAGCTCTGCCCATGGAGACAGAAAATCTCAGACACCGAATATTTCAGAACAGCGACCCGAGGAGAGGCGCGCTCGGCATTTAACAGTAGGCCTAGGCTATGAGGGGTGAAATGTGCCACTACCAAGGCTGGATCCCAAACGGCACACTTCATGTGGACTCGCGGTCTCGTGGCCTTAAATTGAGCCTTAAATTGCTCGCCAAGTGTACGAGTCCGTAGGGTGTCCCATTCGGCATTTCAGTGCTCAGAAGTGTGCTCGCGAGCGCCGCCTTTGTGCCCTCGATGCAGACTTTGGCCAAGCACGCACTTTCGCGCCCTCCACACGAGTAACCTACCCAGCAATCATTGCGAACGCCCAATCAGATAAATGAGGGCAGGAGTTTCGTGGCTGTTTGACTTTCGGTGGCATGGCAGAGAAGAAGATTTTTAGGAGTACGTTTTGTTAAGATATAATTACAGAGATTATCATCATAAATCCCCCAGACATGATTTTGACCAATAGCACAATTGATAATGAACACATTTAAACATATATGTTGGACTACAGCCTGAAACTGAATACTCTTATAGTGGGTAATTAAGGCAATACCATTTCCCATTATTTAGGTATGATTTCATTATTCAATTATAGTCCATTATTTTATTATAATACCATTTAATGCAAGGAATTTTGTTATGTTCAAGAATCTCTATCGGGTTACCGTAATTTGAGGTTTTATACACTCCTGACAATTTATTGTAGTTTTATATAAATTATTCTTCATTTCAGTTAGTAAATGTACAAGTAAATATGCATAAACGTGTACAAAAATATAAGTATCTTTGTGGCATAAAAACCATGCAAATACACAACTATAAAAGGTAATAGTCCTCCACTAAGGTGGATATAGCCTGTGTGGGGAATTGTTCTTGATGCTACATGCCATGTGTTTGTCTTTATCTGATAAAGGGGCGATGAGAGGACACTGCAGTTTATTCGGCTACGTGTTGAGAGAGATTTGGCCTTTACAGGCGTGAGGAACACCTCGGCTCAAGGGTTTGAGTAAGTCTGTGTTCTGTAATTAGCAAATATGCAGTTGTAAGAAATAAATCACTGCGTACCCATTATTGTAATCTGTCTGTTAGAGAGATTATTAAAGCAATGGGACTGCAAGTCATTCTCACTCCTCAACAAACCAGAAAAAAGTGGGAAAACCTCAAAGGAAAAACAAGGTATTTTCAGTACACTACAAACACTACTTTGTAACAGGAATCAATTTAATGTGAAATAAAGTGTAAAAAAGTATAATGATTAATGCATTTGTTTGTTAATATGTTTTTGCATATTAATGCATTTGTTTGTTAAGAAAACTGATTAATACTATTATAGGATTTGTGCCTGCCTAAGAAGGATCTGGAACAGATGAAGGAGAGTTAACTGAAGCATCATGGCCATTTTCTGAAGCTATGCATGAGGCCGAATGTGCTGCCAGTGGACACCTTTTCATCTGGTCACAGTTCCCAGATCAGCACCCCGACAGAATGCAAGGCTGGTCCCTCTGGTGCTGTTGATGCTGATTTACTGGAGCCTTTCCCCACCTTTCCTGAGCCAGGACCAGCAGAAATGGAGGACACTGGGAAAGCAGGGCCTTCAGAGGCTGATCATACCTGTGGATCTACAACACCAGAGGGGATTCCTACACCGTCCACAAGGCCAAGTGCAGGGATGGAGAAAAAACCCTCAAATAGAAAGAGGCGTAGTGAGGAAACCTCCCTTGAAGTTATCAGAGAAATAGTAGCCAAGCAAGACCGCCGTCAGATGGAAGCAGAGCAAAGGAGGAACAGCAGTCTCTAAGAGCAGAACGGCAGATGGACCAGATGCTTTCAATATTAGATCAATTAGTGGACCACCTGAGTAATACAGTAATTCATCTCAGTTTTTGTGTTTTAGTATTTATTTCAGTTTGTAGGTTTATGTTATTACAGGTATTGATTGATTTTGATTCTCATAGTAACTGGGCTCGTTGCTGTGTCAAGTTCTGAAAGTTTATGTTATTGTTACTGTTTCAAAGATTTGTGTATAATGAGAATCACAATTTGCGCTTGTGGACTCGAGGCCAGCGCCCCTTAGGTCTGCACTCCCTGATGTCACCAAGTGTGAACTCGAAGGAGGTCCACAAGGCCGGAGTGAGCCATTTGGGATCCAGCCCAAGGCTATCCTGGAGAAGGAGAAGGAGCCGTCCACCCTTCCGTCGCCGTCAGTCTGTGAACATTTTTGAATGGGATTGATAGAGGCTTCAGACGGCAGACCGGCGACGTCGTGCACAGTAGTTACATTTAAGGTGCAGTGTGTAGATTTTAGCAGCATCTAGTGGTGAGGTTGTGTATTGCACCCAACAGAAGTTACGGTGGCCGACAGGAGATGTCGTCGTCTGAGACAGCAGAGAGTAGCCAGTTCAGCAATGAGGTTTCTTTGCAAAGATGAATTAAGAAATTATGTTTACTTAATTATTCAGTAAAACGATATGTTATTGCAAATAATATTGTTACTTGTTCATCATTGTGTCAGTGTTTTATTCGCTGACTTTAGCTATGGCTTCTTTGCACGAAGAACAACATAGTGACGAAATGAGTTTTTCCGTTTAGGGCTCCTGTAGAAACATGTTGGCGCATTTCAATGTAAGGAAACCCGCGGTGTGTGTAGATAGAAACGGCTCATTCTAAGGTAATAAAAACATAACGGTTCATTATGTAAGGTCTTTATACACCACTGAAAACATATGTATATGATATTGCACTTCTGTCAACAGATCCTCCTTAATATTACACAATGCACATTTAACCGGCGGCGACGTGACGGCGGCGTGTATCAAAATGTATAAAAATAGTACATGTACTAAGAATGTCTGAACTAGTACATCACCTGATACATACGTCGTCTCCATGTACGTCGCCTTTAAAAGTGTTTGAAAGTTTGCATTAGTAGATGCATTTGTTATAGGCTATTGCTTTTAATTAGTTTTTTTTAATTAGTTATTTAGTTATTGACGGCCTTTATCTCGAGGAGAATTATCACCCTTTTTTGAATACCATTTATGTAGATGCCTGCAGTTTGTTTAATGAATTGAGCCGTGTCTTTGAATACACGTCGTGTCTCACCCAGCTAATTTGACTAAAGTCAAACTTGTAGATTTTTTTTTTTTAATACTGACTGATTTTATTACCCCTATTCTCATTTATTGTACCTGTAGTACGGCATTAAAAACAATGTTTATTCTGTGTATGTTGAGTGTCTTAAACAAGTAACAAGACATTAATACATTGTGTGCACTGTTTAGGTCGATTCCGCTGTTCTCACATGGTTTTGCTCAGTTCTGTTCGTTCCCCCTCCCCTAATAGATCTGATGCTGGATGGACGTCTTCATCTTGAGCTGGAACATCACACGTTCTTTTAATACTATTTCTGTCGACATCGAGCCTGGTGTCTTTGAATACACCCAGCAAAGTATACAGGTACAAATATTACAAAAGTCAAACTTGTAGATTTTAATTTGTACTGACTGATTATATTACCCCTACTCTCATTTATTGTACCTGTAGTACGGCATTAAAAACAATGTTCACACTGATGAGTCAATTGCATACCTTGTTTGCAAGATGTCAGAACACACACAGACGTTCCAGGAAGTTTTCCCTGGTGTGAGGTTAATACCTAAACGCCTCTTCCTGGAACATTATCCTGCACTTATCAAGTCATTTGGTCCACTTGTGCATCTTTGGACCATGCGCTTCGAAGCCAAGCACAGCTTTTTCAAGCAAGTGGCTCGGCACACCAATTGTTTTAAGAATGTCCCCCTTACACTAGCAACAAAGCACCAGTTCATGATTTCCCACTGTTTGAAGTCTGACAGTCTTGAAAAATCTCCACTAGATGTATCTCGTGTTTCATCAGTTCCTCTGACTGTCTTAAGAACAGAAATAATGCAGGCCATCAAAAACAAGTTCCCAGAGACTGAAATTGTCCAGATTGCCACAAGTGTCACCAGTAATGGCTTCTGTTACAGAAATGGTTTGATTCTTGTTTGCTGCTCTCTAGACGGGCTCCCTGATTTTGCAGAGATTATTCAGTTGTGCATTGTTCAGAAGAGGTTGTGTTTTGTAACTAAAGGTCTGTGTGGATGGTATAGGGAACACTTTAGGGCTTTTGAACTCACTACTTCTCCCGCACAAGAGATTTTCTTTCTTGAACTCTGTGAATTGGCTGATGACTACCCACTGGCTGACTACAAGGTTGGCTGTCTTCGTTTGGTGTCATTAAAAAGACAAATTCATGTGTAACAGGTGCTCTTTTGGTCTTTGTTTTTTGTTTTGAATAAAACTTGTGTACTTATGACAGCTTTAACAAATGTTTGTTTTCTTTTTCTTCTTCCAATAGTATTGTCAAAGTGAAAATGACCTCCCATGTCATCTTGCGGATAATCCTGGGAGAGAACAATGCTCAGAAAGTGACACTTCAGCATGGTGTCCCTTGTTCTCCGGAAGAACTTATTGAAGAAATCAAGACACAGTGTGATTTGATGGAAGAAATTAAACTTCAATTTATGGACCCTGACTTTAATGAATTTATAAACCTGACATCTACAACTGATGTACAGAACAAGAGCATCCTCAAGGTGATCAAACTGTCTGAATCTTCAGCATTATCGGCATCGCCCTCATTATGTGACACAGTCATACAGTCTTCTACGTCGTCCGTGAGATTATCCTCTGAACTATCGCCTACTCTCTCCCTTGAAGCATTGTGTAGTTCATCTCTGGGGTCAGCCTCAAATGCCAAGTCTTCCTAGCCAACCACTTTTGTTGTGCCCCGTTTTTCTTACGATGCAGAAATTAGCCTGGGACAAGGCAATGTACCTCACAGAACAAATGGCTCTTTGCTGAATCCAGATCTCAAGCTCAAATCAGGAATTTTGGAGGGACTTCCGCTGAAGAAATCATTAAATTCAAAGTTTATCTGTCGGATTCAGAGTTCAATGAAGTGGCTGAAGCTCTTATAAGACAGCACCCATGCCTCAAAGAACCGGGATCCGTAACAGGCTGTAGCGGCTGGAAGACCAGTCTTAAATACAAAATGGCAAATTGCCGAACAAAGTTGCGGAATTTCGGTTGTTCTGAAGTGACCATTAATTCAATGAAGAACAAACCCAAGGGCATCACAATCCCGGCATTCTGAGTAAAGAAAGTTCAGCAAGGCTGAAGTCAACTTCTGTCCATCATATCCTCCTGGTGAAACTGTTGACAATCTTGAGACTGTCAGAGTCTCCATTCTCACTGAGGTCAAACAGAAAAACAACAAGCAAATATTACAGCGGTTAATGGACCGTACCTTTGCATTCAGGAAACAAGAAGTAATCCAAGGATCTCCACTCATTACTGACTTGAAGAACAGATGTTTCAAGAAAATGAGGTAACTCCAGCTGAATGCTTTTAAGTGGTATTCTCACATTTCTCACCAACACCAATTCTTACTCTAATTTAGCGCTTGGTGAAGGTTAATTTAGGCTCTGTTTGCACATTGAGCACAGCAACTGGAATTGTATATGTACTGTAAAACTGTGACTTCATCTCCTTTTTGTGTTTTAGGTCTGTGCTGAATTTGCATGTCTTACAACTGTGCCCTTGATTTCAAAATTCTTCCAAAAACTTGATGAGTACACTCTCTCTCACTCTCTTGATGAGTACACTCTCTCTCACTCTCTTGATGAGTACACTCTTAATCTTTTCCCAGCGAGTGGGAGTTCTGGGACGAAAGATCAGGAAACTGCTTGTGCCAGTCTCACAGGTGTGATAACCGCTCTCAGCACTATAAATGTCCTTTAAATGTAATTTAAATTAAATTAAACATACTCTTTGCTGAATCCAGATCCCAAGCTCAAATCAGGAATTTTGGACAGACTTGCTGAAGAAATCATTAAATTCAAAGTTGGTTTTAACCAGAAGGAATGATTATAGATGAAATATGATATAGATGTAGATGACAGTGTTGAAATATGCAAAGTAACGTATGTTAGTAACTTGAAAATGTACTTGTGTGCATGCTGAAAAGTGTCATCTTGTTCTCGTCCTCAGTGTGACTTAGCTGACGTCAAGAGGGAGTGTCTCCTCAAAGCCTTGTCTGTCTACCTAAATGAGGATCCTGAAAAGCTCATCAAGGAGTACATGGTATAGTTGCCTGAATTTTTTTTTTAATATAAAATATGGATGGTGTATAACAATGTATTTTGTTGTTGTTTATAGGATGTTGTAAGATTATGTGTATTTTCAGTTAACAGATGCATTTACATTGTCACTGTGACTCAGATCTAATCAACTCTATCTGTGTCTGTAAAGGTGTGAACCAAATGGCTCATACAGGTGTACGGCCCATAGAAACTGATGGGTGTGAATGACAAAGAAACAGCATTGCTCACAGTAGATTGCAGGGTAGATGATCTCCTGTGGGAGGCCCTAACAGTTTTCTATTGTTTGTAGCCCATTTGTCTTCATGTATAAAGCTCTGTCTCACAGACAGCACTTTGGGTTAAGATTGTTGAAGGGGACACGCTAACATCGCTGCTGAAGGACTGCAACACTACAAACCTTCAATAAATTCTTCTCCCCACAAGAACTCTGGTCAAGCTTACTTATTTTATGTATTGGAGAAATATAATTGGCCAGCCACCCAAACCACTGCTCGGCCAAATACAGCAAAATCTAATGCAGATGCAGATTTTGCATGTGCTCAGAATGAATTTGAAGAAACGGTCCTAGGGATTTCCGTGATCAGGAGTGAATGCTGTGATGTCACTGATCCGCCTGCTGATATTGGAGTGATTCTGGAAGGCGTTACAGTATTTGAAGACCTTGGTAATGTAGGTAATGCTGTTGCATTGCTAATTGGACTAATATATATCCTAAATCTGAGCTATCCCAAGGAGCTTCGACATACCTTTGAAGTCGTCCAGAAAGTTTTCCTTGGACTGGATGGTCACAAACTTTCTCATAAGGTTCAAGCACTCAAGGCAAAGCTTTCTACAGATTCACTGTTTTAAAGGACTGATGTTTGTGATCTGGGATGGGGTGTTACTGTTACACCTAAGAGCCACACAAACAAATATCAGAGAGACGAGGGACATGTTTTGCTTATGCATTGTTTTCTGATCAGTATTATTCATTGTTTTTGCCGGCGTCTCCATGAAGTTTTGCAGAGAAGTTGCAAATACTGGCAATGTAATGGGAAAACATGGAAACTGAAGCAAGCTCAGTCATCATTTTCACAGAGAAGTGTTCTTGAGTAACCTACATTTATTGCTTTCTTCTATTGTATGCATCAGCCGGTATATGCTCGTTTTTGTGGCTTCTTTTAAGAATGGTGATGTAAATTGAATTGTGCACTTTAAGCTTTGAATGTGCTGCAAATAATGTTTTAACATGTGAAAGGTTTTCAAAGTTTAAAAGTTCTTGTATCCATGGTCTGTGCTGCCTTTACAAATATTGTGTGCATCTGCCTTTGGCTAAGTTGTATTAAATGTAATATTAACTGAATAAAAAAAAAAAAAAAAAAAAAACATTTTGTCTTTCACTTGTCTTTTGCACTTTTTTCATGAATGTTCCAGGTAGAATATACTATGTCATGAATATGAGTGGAGGAATAAGCTCTCTAGTTCCTGTTTACTGAAATATGTCCTATATCCATGTTGTGTTCTGCCTTTACTAATGTTCTTTAAGCTTCAGAATGCAGAAGATCCCATAGCTATCAATTACAGTGCGTTTGCAACTGTAGAATATATGACACCTTTTGTTAACTTTTTCTTCCCCCCAGTAAAGGAATTTTATACTGTATGCCGTTTCTGTTGTCTTTTCTGAGTCACTGAAGAAAAAGAAAATTCTTACACAGTTGTATTAACCTGACCAAATGGCATCCAATGTGTAATGGACGTATAGACTAAACAAGAAGCATTAAATGTAGAATAACTTAATTCAAGTAAACTGAAAACCATTCATTCAAGTTAAATGAACACCATTGGTTCTAGTTGGTTTTACATGATTGATTTTATTGGGTTTAATTTGTTCCAGTTTTGAATGAATCATGGTCAGTCAAAGAGCTATTTTTTTTTTTTTTTTTTTGATAAAGCGGCTATGAGATGCGTTAACATTTTTACACATTTTTTTATTGACTGCACATCTTGATTTTATTTTTTATTTAGTAATGTTTTATTTATTTTTGTCCTGCAGGAAAACGTGGAACTGCATTCACATTCGGAATAGGTAGTGATTTCAATAAATCTCAGATGGAAAAAGTAAGTGTGTGTGTGTGTGTGTGTGTGTGTTTTCAGAGACAGATCCAGTTGCAACCTAAATATGTAATGACTGTTAAATCAAGCAACGATCGCTTCATTCATAATCTCTGAAGCCAGTTAGTTCACTGTGTCACACCACTGATCTATAAATCTCCCGTTTTAATCAATGAATCTGACTAAACTGCTAATGACTGTGAGGTGTGATTAGGTTTAGGAGTTTAGGGTTAGTATTAGGAGTTAGATTAGGGATTAAAGTTAACAGAATAACTTCAAATGGTTTTACAATATACATGGGCATAATAAATAATGTATTAAACAAATTTTCTGTTCAACTATTATTTAGCAATTTAGAAGAACCCACAAAACTAATATTAACATTCAGACATCAAAGAGCAATAAGAATATTGAGTTGTTCACAGACAACTAGTCAAAACAGTGATTGTCCTCTTTCTCCTCCAGCAACACTTGCATTAGATTTTCCTTCTGCTAAACTAGATGTGTGTGTGATTCCAGTAGAGAGACAAACATCAGCTGAGTATTTCCTTCATTTCAGCTTTATTCACACCTGAGGTCTGACGACACCAGATATGAGACCGAGAGCAGAACTCACACTTTACTCCAGTCAACATCTGCTTCATTTCTCCACACAAATCACTCTCATCTTCACTGTTATTGCACAGGGGAAAACAGCGCATTATTAACAATACACACTGATCTTGTAATGGGGCATGTTGACACACTAATCTGGGGAAATGAGAAACTCTTTCCATTGAAAACAACAACAACCATTCATTTGATGAAACTTTGTACATGTGAAATAAAGCTAATAATTGACATTTTGAATCGTAGTGATTGAACCAGTCACTGTCTGTCAGTGTTACTCTGAAATCAGAACCAAGGACTGGAACTAATCTTTATTAATATAGATATAATATATACTTGTATACTTTTACCATGCATTTTGATTTAAAACACTTTTATGGCAAATGCAGCTTTAATGGTCATTTCAACACAATAAATACAAAAAAATTGAGAGAGAGAGAGAGAGAGAGAGAGAGAGAGATTCATCATATATTCATGTTGTTTCAATGAGGGAAAAAATAAACAGAGCATTTTTTTTAATTCTGATTTAAAATTATAATTGCAATATTTTTTAACATAATTAAGATGTAGTCTCACATATAAAGGTGTTTAAGGACTAAGGGCCCTATTTTAACGATCTGAAACGCAAGTGTCAAAGCGCAAAGCGCAAGTAACTTTGTGGGCGGGTCTCGGCGCTGTTGCTATTTTCCCGGCGGGATAAATGACTCTTGCGCCAGGCGCAAATCTAAAAT
Organism: Leuciscus leuciscus; assembly: GCF_965113295.1. NCBI lineage: Eukaryota > Metazoa > Chordata > Actinopteri > Cypriniformes > Leuciscidae > Leuciscus > Leuciscus leuciscus. Next base: position 75,433,075 of record NC_138725.1, on the reverse strand, counting down.
GGGTTGGTCTGAAGTAGCTTCATTATTCATAGGTGTGGTTTGGGCGTAACGTGAAATAAACCAATCAGAGCGACATCTCACATTCCCTTTAAGAGCAGGCGCACTTGTTCTAAAGCGGATTGCTATTGTAACGGCGGATTTGCCAGGCGCGCGCCAGGAGCGGTTCACAGCCGAGGAGACCGACGTTCTCGTCACGGCCGTAAAAGAGAGAAGTTACATTGAAATGGAGAAACCCACCCAAATTAACTTCGGTTAAACAGGCGTATGATAATTTGGGTAAATGTGTAAGCTAGATGTATGCTTTTATAATAAATTGTCTATCTATCTATCTATCTATCTATCTATCTATCTATCTATCTATCTATCTATCTATCTATCTATCTATCTATCTATCGTAATAATGTATGATTTGCAAAAATGAAAACTGCTGCTTCTGTGTAGATGAGAGAATCAAAGTGTATGCGCGTTGTGCACACGCCACATTGATTATGGCCAAGCATGCGCCCTTAAAATAGCATATGAATAACATGCGCAACGCGCCACTGACTTTAAACTATTTTTTCCTGGTTAGTGGCGCAATTGTTTTCTAAACCTGCAAAATAGCATGAGGGAACGTTTGCGCCGGAACACGCCTCCTCTTTGCGCTGAACCGCCCCCGGGAGCGCAAGTGTATTTCCTAACTTACCGACGTGCTTCTGTGGAGGGAAAAGTCTGTGGAGGGAAAGGAATGATACATGCGTCGGTGTACAAAGTCACTTGCGCTGGGTGCAAGATAGGGCCCAAAATGTACTATATTTTTTACATAAACCACATTCGTTTTAAAACTTGTAGAAAATAATACAAAAGTTTTCTAAAACCATACGAAACAAACACGAATATTGCGTACATTTATAAAAAATGTATACGTTTTTTTTTTAACACTATTTTACAGTGTCATTGTTACATGTATTTACTGTAGTAATAACTATAAATGAACCCTAACCCTATAGTACGTACATGTACTTAATATTACTCAGTACTTAAATATATAATTACACATTGAAATAAAGTGTTTTTTGACTTTATTTGTCCCAGACTCATTTACTTTCCTGTTCAACAGTTCTTCTGTATTAGATTCAGTCCAAACTCTCTTTTGATGAAGATTCATAAAGTGATTCAGTCAAAACTGGACATTAAAAAGCAAACGTGTAAAAACAGTGAAACTCAGGGTGACAAACGTTTATCATGAATGAAAATAACAGTCAAAGATCAACAACTGAAGAAACATGTTCAGACTGAAACAGGAACAAGCGTTTATTGACCATAAACTACAATAACATGATTAAACTGTAATAAAACATGTGAATTAACAGTGAAATACTGGAGGTGACAGTAGATTAATGTTCATTTTACAGTAATCTCTATGATTATATAGATGATGTGTTATTCATCTCACATTATTGATTATAATAATCCTTTGAGATCCAGCAGTTTTAATCAGATCATCTGAAGGATTTTAATAACACATTGTGCAAAAATAAAGTGTGTGAATATCAATAACGGTGATAATGCAGTAACACACACAATCAGTTACACAACTGGAGAAATGTCAATTTAGTGTGTGTGTGTGTGTGTCAGTCAGTGTGTTTGTTGTTTAATGTGACACAGAGACACTGAAGAGTTAACCTTATAAAGTCTAAATCCAGCATAGAGGGGTTCAGTGAATGTGTGTGTGAATGTGTGTAAGTGTGTGAGTGTGTGTGTGTCAGAGACGCTGTAGAAGGACAGAGTGCCGGCCGACACGTCCACAAACACTCCTGCTCTCTTACAGGATCCTGAACCAGCAGAAACAGCAGTGTAGTTATAATTGTGAAGGACATAGAGTGTGTGATTAGAGCGTCTCAGACTCCAGGACTTCTGATTACATCCAAACCCACAGTCACTCTCTCCTTTCCTCTGGATTCCTTTATATGACACTGATATTTCAGGATAATATCCACTGCATTCAGCCTCCCAGTAACAGCGTCCAGTCAGACTCTCTCCACACAGAA